>NC_045479.1:39354754-39655080 GCF_009650955.1 Corvus moneduloides | reverse complement strand
CTGAGTGGCCCTTATTATTGACTGTCAGTTTTTTGGGAGGAAAGGCAGGTGGAAGGCATTTCTGAGGTTTGGCAGAGGAGCCTAAACTAGTCAGTTCTGTGAGCCTTCTGTTCTTACGCTAAGTGCAATTGAAGGTAGATTACTGGACTGTAGGAACTTTTTCTTTGAGGAAGATGTGGAGCTCTTATGCACACCTGCTGTGGGTTTTGCATGCCAGGCAATGTGACAGATGAGTTCTCCACATGTTTTTACAGGAAGAGGAAGTCTTCCCTTTGCTGCTGTACCTTTTCTGCACCAACATCACTGAAAACACTACTGAAGTTTCTTCTCTCACAAAGCTGGCATTTTCCTTTATTTTCTATCAATACAGGAGTTACTTATCAGAGAGAGACTTTAGTTTTGGAAATTTGGTCTCTATGGAAGTGAGACATCTTTAGCACCTTCAGGGGAGCAGACACTGAGTAAGGAGGTCAAAGTGTCTTCTTTAACCCTTGTTTGGGCTGGAAAGAGATGCTCAGGTTTGGAGTATTAGTGCTGTTCTCTGCCTTTTCGTTTTCCCCTGGTTCATCATTCAGACAGTTCCATAATACTGCAGCTTGTCCAGGGAAAATGGTAAGCTGCAAAAGAGAGGAGCAGCAGAAAGCAAATCAAACACCCAAATGAGCAGAACAAAGTCTCTAAGTTTGTCCAGTGCAGACTGAGTAAAGGAAGACAGAGATATGTGTGTAGTTTATGATCACGAAGATGCCTTTTTTACAAATATTCCATGAAGTTCAGGTGCAGGCACCTGAGTGTCTGTACCCTGAAATTCTGGAGTGTAACAAATCATGACACACCAGGCAAGGAAAAACTGGTTTAATCACTTATGGCCAGTACCTGTTTTGTCTTGGGATTTAGCGGAGTCCCCTGGAAGGCCTGCAGTATCACACTCCCAGATATAAAGTAGTCAGCTGAGAAAGGAGTTTTGCCAAGTTAGCATTTTTCTGAAGATAACCTCCTGGTTAGCATAGCATATTTGTTAAAGGAATGTAGTCTGCACGCTCAACACCTCTGACAATGGATTTAGCATATCCTAAAGTACTTAAAGCATGACACTACTTTCTGAATAACAACAGGGATTACTCCAGGCACAGCGAGGAATTTATTTATGAGTTGATGCTCATTCATGTTCTATAAAGTATATGGGGTTCAAGGAAGTGATCAAAAATTCTTCAGCTTTTTTCTCCACTCTTTTTCTGGTCCTGGAGAGACAGTGTGAAAAACAATTGCAGCCCTGTAGAAACTGGGCTCTTTGCTGCAGATAGAAGATTGCTATTCCTTTCAATTATCTGAACCTGTTTATGCATCTCTTCTGAACAATTTGCAGAAAATTTTTAGCATTTTGCTTCCTATCAGACTGCTGGAAGTCTTGTAAATCTTGTGCCCTTGGTGTAAATGGGAAGTAAAATTAATTTCTTCTCAAACAAGGCTTCCCAGCTTTACAGAAAGGACCCAGTGTAAACAGATGGTTTTAAAAATTATATATTGGTGAAAAGTTTTTTCAAAACTACTTGAATCTACTTAGCACTGGCAGTCATTGAGTAGATTTTTTCTTTTATCCTGCATTGTAGTGGTGAAGATAGGCCTCTAGTGTCCTGTCACACAAGGAAGAGTACATTCAAAATGGTGTAGATGTGATCAAGGAGTGTAAAAGGGCTCTTTCTGCCATCTAGTGGCATCAAAAAACCTCTCCACTTAATTAGCAATCTCATTAATTATGTCTGCATTGTCAGAAAAATTAGGTGTAATAATCCTCAACTGTCCTAAATTTAAGAAGATAGCAGTCACTTCTTTCCCCCCTTTTCCACAAAATAAACAAGCTGTACTTTCTTTTCCTTGGCTTGACACCTCATGAAGAAGTCCCTGTTTATTGCCTGAATGCCTTTTGAATGCACTGCTCTTAAATTCCTCTGTGTTTCCCTGTATGATACACTGGTACTGAAATACTTAAAGGCTTAGAAACCTTTCTTTAATGCTAGAAACACTGGAAAAAGATACTGTCCACACAGGCGGATAAAATGTTACCTGTAGTGGAATGCATCTCTAAAACCCCTCTGAAGATGGGTGGGGTTCCTCTGTGGAACAGGCAGCATTTGCCTCTGAAGGAGCAGTGAGCTCTATGGAGTTACTGCATTTAGAAATGGTTACTCTTATACTTAAAACTGGTTTCTGAGGCTCGCTGGTGTCCCATTTCCCTTTCAGCCATTTACTTCTTTTGACAGGCGACTACTCTTGCCACCTTTTACGATCTGCAGCCTGTGCTTCACTTAGCAAATATATGGCTCTGCTTGGATGTGTTATAGCTCCGCACTGGTGGGAGGAGACAGAAACAGAGACCATTCATGCCAAACAGAATCCTTATTCATGGCTCAAGTTTTAAGGGACTTGGGCTACCACCTCAGAAAGTTAATTGGAGCCTATATGTACTTAAAACTGCAGTTCTCTCTTTCCTGAAAGTGATTTAGCCTGCAATCTTTGCAAGATGTAGGTTCATAGCCCCTACTTTCTCAAAGACCTGTAGTGTAAGGGTAATGAAAATGGTGAATGGTATAGAATGGCCAACAGAACCCTGCAGAAGAAACTGTTGGAAATAATGTCTAAATTGTTTGGTGGGTTCTTTTTTTAATACATAAAGTACTTTGAATAAAAAGAGTCTGAGGAAGCCAGTGTTTTATTAGCAGCTCTAAAAAGCTGTATTTTGAGCTTCTCTATGTAAGTATAAATTCTCCATAAGATTAAAGCTATCTGCTGGCTGGCTTCTATCTCAGCAGGAGTCCAGGAAAATTTTCCTGGTGTTAATTTCACAGTGGTAACAGTATGATACTTCAGAAAAATAACTTACTTTGTCATACAGGATCCCTACTGTGCCCTCCTAATTCCAAGTTATGCCTTGCCTGTTCCATTTAGTTTAGTAATTTATCATATTTTAAAACTAGTTTTATAGCTTTTACTCAAAAAGAATTTAGAAATAAAACTTAAACCTCTACATTATAATTCCTACTTTTTAGGTATAATTACAGCAATAGGTAGCTCAGATTTTTAACTGTGAGGGGCTTGGGTACATTACTGAAGAAGTAAAAAAATGCAGCTCTTTATTTAAGGGAAAAAGGAGGAACTTGCCAAAACCACATTACCATCAAATTAAATTAGTAGTCTGTTAAAACAGTCAGGGTTAGTGAGAGAGATGGTGGTATACCATTCTTTGCTGGAGCCAGGTTTGTGCTACCTCCAGCTGCACTTGATCCTTGGAGCAGGTGGCCTTTTCCCCCACTCAGTTTGTCCTTTCCAGGACTGGAAGAAGTTTGAGGAAAGTCTTATGTGACAGTTCTACAAGGTCAGCTGCTGTGAGGTTGTATGTAATCCCCTTACAAAGAATAAAAATGTTACCATCTCTTTTGAACTTAAGAAAAAAAAAAGGAAAATTAAACCTCACGATTTTGGAATTAAATTTTGAAATGACCTAACTTGGGTAAAGATGCTGAGGAACGTGGTAATTTTGCTGAGAATCTGGAGTTGGAAATGGTTCTTTATTTGTTGTGTATGCCACTATCTGTGTGTCATCTGAGGACAGCTGGCAGTGAAGGGCTCAGCCCTGAGGAGCAGGCTCCCTGTATGTGGCTCTTGCCTTTCACAGCAGTGGCATGTGATAAAGCTTCACCTAAACTGCACACTTGGGCAGAGGCTGGGCTCAACAGTTACAGCATGGTGGCAGATCATGTGCAGCAGCTCCCAAAATAGGTCGGCAGAAGCAGATTTCAGCACTTGTGTTCTTCAGGGTGCTCCCAGCCCTTCACTACAGACAGGAACCTGCCTAACATGGTCCCGTTCAAACCATCCCATCCATTTCCAATCTCTCCCATGTCATCTTGTTATGCAGATTCTTCTCATTCCACATGTTCCAACAAAGCCACCCTCCATAGCCACCATCTGCCTCTGACTCTGAAATTCAGTGACTGCCTTGAAGACTTCTCCATTTGAAATTATTTTCTATATTTCAGTTGGCACAAAGCACATGTCCAGTGCCAGTTTTTCCAGTTCTGCCACTTCTTTTCCTAAATGTGCTTCCATCTTGGTAACAACATTCAAGCCTGTGAATATTCAGATAATAAATCCATTAACTATTCTTTTGGTGAACAAATCTTTGTATGAGGTTTAAAAAAGGAATTTATTTCTTTTTCAATGAGCCTGTATCTGTCTTCTCTCTGATTGGCCGTACTTACAGGCAAAACAGGTTGGGAATGGTGTGGGTGTGTTTTAGCCTTCCATACTTCATTGCAAGGCCACAAAAGGAAAGAAAATAGCAAGAAAGACTGGGAAATG
Source organism: Corvus moneduloides (assembly GCF_009650955.1). NCBI lineage: Eukaryota > Metazoa > Chordata > Aves > Passeriformes > Corvidae > Corvus > Corvus moneduloides. The sequence continues at coordinate 39,650,721 of NC_045479.1, read as the reverse complement.
CTGCCTGAGATATGAAGCTCAATCTTGTCCTGGGGCAGGCAACTGCATTCTTTAACTTCTTCCATGATTTATCTTAAAACCTCATAGGGTCTGTCTGGGGTGTTTGCTCCTGCACTTCTTACAGGACTTCTATCATGCTCCTCCCATGCTCCATGGGTTGCAAAAGGAAATTGCTGCCTGAGTGTCTTCTTGGCTACATTGTATTAATCTGATTTTTGTGCTGATACTGCTCACTCTCTAGTTATTTCCCTGCCCATCATACTTAACCCCTTAAGGCATTTGCAACAGCTAGTTAATACTTTCTCTGCCTTTATTTTGACAAATTTGTTTAAGGAGGCTCTGGCCTTCTTTAGGACACGGTGTTTGCACCAATTTGCCCTGTTCTTGCTTATTTGCCTTTCAGTTATTTTTTCTATAACAGGAGATAATGCACTATTATTAGATATTAAGAAATTTGTCACTATGAGGGTGGCAAGGTACTGGAACGGGCTGCCCAGAGAAGTTCTGGATGCCCCACCCCTGGAAGTGTTTAAGGCCAGGTTCTATGGGACTCCGAGCAGCCTGAGCTCGTGGAAGGTGTCCCTGCCCATGGCAGGGGGGGAGAGAGAGAACTAGATGGTCTTTAAGGTTCCTCCAAACCCAAACCATTTTATTATATATTCTTTTAACAGAAAGGTGCACACTTTTCCAGATGGGGTCTTAACAGGGTTTGTAGGATAGCTTCTGATGGAGTTTTTGATGCTCTTAATACTATTCTCTTTCTAACAAATTAACAAAAGTTGGTTGCACCTCTGTCTTTAAAAACCAAAGCAGAAATGTTCAAGCACACCCTTCCCAAAGAGAGATCTGTAGAGGAGTAATGAGCATGTGGGAGGAAAAGGTTTCTTTAGAGCAGGAACTGCACCATTCCCCTTCTTGCTCATCTTGTTACTGGAATAAAGAGTTTTCCATAGAAGCCAATTATTAATTAAAGTTAACCTCAGAAGAATTTTCTTTGAAGACAGAGCTTGACCACTTGTAAAAGAGTGGCCCAGCTACCAGTCTTGCCAACTTGCTTTGTTTTACTAAGAAGAGCTGTACCATTACATAGCTGAGCAGTGCTGTTCACATGAGATCTAGTTCATGCAAGAACAGGGCAGGCAATTTTTGCTTTCTGGGAGTGGGTTAGGCATGATCTTCACTGCCTTCTTGTCAGCCAGGAGTCCCAGCACAGGCATAGGAGCGCCACCGGAGGGGGATGCTCTGGAAGATGTTTTGCAGGCAGGGTCTGGCTGCAGTTCCCCAGAGGAGTCCACCGAGTTCTCCAGTCCATCACAGGGAGGGACAGAGCTGGGCTGACCAGAGGGTGCAGCTGGGGCAGGGAGCAACTCCACAAATCAACAACCCGCTCAGATTCCTCTCCTCCTCAGAGAGTTGGTGTCAGCCTGGAGAAGGCTCCGGGGAGACCGCAGAGCAGACTTCCACTACCTAAGGGGGCCTGTAAGAGAGCTGGAGAGGGACATGTAGTGACAGGCCTAGGGGGAATGGCTTTAAAACTGAAAGAGGATAGATTTAAAACTGATATTGGGAAGAAATTCTTCACTGTGAGAGTGGAGGCTGCCCAAAAAAGCTGTGGATGCCCCATCCCTAGAAGTGTTCAAGGCCAGGCCAGATGAGGCTTTGAGCACCGTGGTCTAGTGGAAGGTGTCCCTGTCCTGGGCGCGGGATCGGAACTGGGCGCCCTTCACGGTCCCTTCCGCGGCCTGCCTTCCCCGCGGCCCAGGCCGGGACCCCTCCCCCGGGCCCGTTCCGCTCCGGCGGGCGGCGGCGGCGCGGCCCCGCCCCGGAAGCCGCGGGGGATGGCGGGCGCGGGGCGGCGGCGGCGGCGGGAGCGGCGGCGGGGCCGGGCGGGGCGGGCGCGGGCGGTGGCGGCGGCGGGCGGCGCCCCCGGGCAATATGTTCAAGAGAATGGCAGAGTTCGGGCCTGACTCCGGCGGCAGGGTGAAGGTGCGGCCTGGGCGGGCGCCGGCGAGGCGCGGGCCGCGGGGGGCGGCGCGGCAGCGCCTCTCTGAACGCGCCGCGTCCGCTTGTGTTCCTTTTCTTTAAGGGCGTTACCATCGTGAAGCCGATCGTGTACGGGAACGTCGCGCGGTACTTTGGGAAGAAGCGAGAGGAGGATGGTCACACTCACCAGTGGACGGTGTACGTGAAGCCGTACCGGAACGAGGTACAGCAGAGCCGCTTCACCGAAGGGCTGGTCGGGCTTTGGGACAGGCGGCCCGGGAAACTGGGGAAGCGCCATCCCTGGAAGCGTGCAGAACGCCTGTGGATGTGGCACCTGGGGACATGGCTTAGTGGTGGCCTTGGGTTAAGGGTTGGACTCCGTGATGTTAGAGGTCTTTTCTAGCCGGGACGTGGGGGTTTGAAAAGCCGGGATTCGAGGAAGGGGCAGGAGGGTCTTTGGCTGTAAGCAGAGGAAACACATAGGCTGGTGGGTTTCCTAAAAAGAAAACCATGGGAAAGGCATGCTTTCACTTCTGTATTTTTGGAGTGGTCTTTCCAGGTTAGGGGAAGACTGGGAAGCATTCGTGGGGACAAAATACTAACAGACCTCTGTGCCAGAACTAGTTTTTGGATTTACTGTTTTACTTTCATTCTGTGTTTAAAGTCAGAAGTAATACTCTTTTAAGTCAGAAGGAATGATAGGCATGTAGGATAGATGAATGAACAGTAGCTTGGTGTGCTGAATAATCAGAAATAGCAATGTTTCTGTTGTAGGACATGTCTGCATATGTGAAAAAAATTCAATTCAAGTTGCATGAAAGCTACGGTAATCCTTTAAGAGGTGGGTTTTGCATTTTGGCATTTGTTCCTAGAACTGGGCTTTTGTTCCGGCTTTATCATGGGTTTAACACTTCTGTGTTTCCTATTGCAGTTGTTACCAAACCACCATATGAAATCACCGAAACAGGCTGGGGTGAATTTGAAATAATCATTAAGATATTTTTCATTGATCCAAATGAAAGACCTGTAAGTACACTGAACTTTTAACAAAACTGAAATAATTAATTATGGTGGCCTACAGCTGTGCTCTAAGAAATTGGTGGTCAAAATAAGTTTCATTGGTCATGGAAGTAATAAAAGTCTGGTTTTGTAGAAAATTAATTTAAGGATTGGTCACGTTTTCCTGTTTCTGTGCTTTGCTCCTGGTATTCATGACTGCTTTTCCTGTGCTTCGCTTCTCTGACATTTTCTAATACGTGACCACGTATTACACCTTACCTAGGTTGAGCACACGCTGAGGATTTCTCTTCCATGTAGCTTCCAAGTTCTAGGATATTTGAGTATTTTTTTTTTTTTTTCTGTCAGATCAAAATCAGTTAAAAAGCAGCAGAGGTACTATGCTAGCATAAAGTCTCTGCCTAAGAAAACCAGGTTAAGACAACTCTGTAGTTGCATAAAGCACTGGAATTAATTTCTTTCTTCCATTCCTGTGTTTCAGACATATCTTGTAGGCTTGTTTATCCAGGTTTAGGTAGGAAACTTGATTACTCTATTATAGAGAAAAAGGATGTTTCTGGAAGCATTGTGTTCCTTCTGCCACATGAACAATCCTTTTATTTATCCATTTTTTGCTAAATGAGAGGGAAACTGAATTTTATGTTTTTCTTGAATACGTGGCAATCTGTAGAAAGGGTTTCCTATGCTTTTGGTCTCAGTAGCATCCTGATTTGTATTAATTCCATTCACAGCTTGACCAAGCTGTCCTAAACTGGTTGGGTGTTTTTTCTTTGCTGCAGTTCTTGGAAGGCTGTTCTGGAGCCTGTCACATTCTTCCTTTCCAGGAAGTACCAAGAGGAGTAAAGTGGTGCTCTGTCCCACCATCACTCCTGGGCCTGTTCGTAGAAGGGGAGAAACGTGGGCAGTGTGTGCTCTTCCCAGGCCCTGGGCCAGGTGGTCAGTGGCTCCTCAGGGCTGGATAGAGGGCTTCCAGTCCTCTCCCCACCCTGCCATGTGCAGTGCAGGGATGGAAGAGTAACTCCATAAAGAGAGATTCCAGTGAAAAGCGATTCACAGCCTCCCTGGTCCTCTCTTTTTCAGGAAGGGAGGATAACATCACAGAAAGCACTTTCTAAGTGATTCATTGGGAAAGTCAATTTTAATTAAATCACCTATTTGGAAATGTTTGAGAGAAGGTGGTATTAGTCGTTTTTACATACCAGTACTGAACCACTTTCCCAGGCATTTTTAAAGTCTCAAGAGGCCTTTGGATAGTTGGCATGTTTTAACAGTTAATATTAAATTTAAGTAATTCTACTGAAGCTATATGACATTTATATTTGCATTCCTAAAACATTTTTAAATCCTATACAGTTGCTTTGTAGAACAAGTACTACTTTTTGATATCTAGAACAAGATTTCTATTTCCCTACAATTGTCAAGCTAATAAAATTCTGTCTTTGCATAGGTAACCTTATATCACTTGCTGAAGCTTTTTCAGTCGGATACCAACGCCATCCTGGGGAAGAAAACTGTAGTTTCTGAATTCTATGATGAAATGGTATGAACATTCTTAATGTAATCCTCACTTTATTTTTAAAGAGTATTAGTGATACCATGTATTTTTCTCCTTCATTAGATATTTCAAGATCCTACTGCAATGATGCAGCAGCTGTTAACAACATCTCGTCAACTAACACTAGGTGCTTATAAACATGAAACAGAGTGTAAGTAGAAAGTCAAAATATTTAATTTTAGAAATAACAATAGCTGGATGTGCTTTTAGTGGGTTTTTTTTCTGGACTGTAGCAGTACAATGGATTTGGATGCTGCTAAAAAGTGATATTTTTGTATTAAATTTAACTTGAACTTTTGCAAAGATATTAATACTTCAATACAATGTAAAGTTTTTTGTGTCCTTTTTATCCAATTTCTCTCCAAATATAAGCAAAAATATTAAGGGAATTAAGGAAATTAAATTAAGATCCATTGGATCATAAGTTGTAGTGTGTTTAGTGATTATTTCTGTTCTGATCTTCTGTACTTCATCTCTTACTTGCTTTCTGAGAGTAGAAGATTTAGTATTTATTGAGCCAAATTCCTGCCCTAATAATTACAAACTTTATTCCATCGTAGTCCACCTCACCTGACCTTATGTTCACCTGACAACAAATGTCAGGTATTTTTTTGGACAGCAAACACCTAGAGCTAAGAGTGGAGAGTGATTATGAGTTTGAAGCTCTTCAAAGTTGGGGTTGCTATTTGCCTTACGTCTGCTTGGCTATGTGGATGTGTGAGCTGCTTGTATTTCCTGCCTCAGTTCAGCCAGTCTTGAGGTGGATTTTTGTTATTGTTGCATGTTACAGTTTTTGTTTAGAAAATGTTTAATAATATGATTCATAAAAACATCCAAATGTAAACTTTCTTAGTTTAAAATTTTCGGATATTTCTCTAGAGAGTAGGTAGAAACTTTTAGTGTGGTTTTTTTGATAATATTTGCCTCTGCCACAATTACATAATGTATGGGATATGAGGGGTCTCTGTGGTCTTCATAGATTTGTTGACTTTACCATCTTTATCCCAAAACTTGTGCATGAAAAAAATAATAAAAAAGAGGATACTTGATGTCAGATGTTCGTAAAGCACGGCAGCATCACTAAAACTTTTGAATATGTAGAATTAAACTCCAGTGAGACACAGAAAATGGTTACAGTACGTCGAGGCAGAACCACAGAGTGGTGGAGGCTTGAAGGCACCTGTGGATGCATCTTGTCCACCCCCTGCCCTGTCAGGGCCACCTAGAGCTGATTCCCCAGGACTGTGTCCAGATGGCTTTTAAATGTGTCCAAGGATGGAGATTCCACAACCTCTCTGGGCAGCCTGTGCCACCACCTGGTCACTTTCACAGTAAAAGCTTCCTGATGTTCAGAGGGAACCTCCCAGATTTCAGTTTGTGCCTGTGGCCTCATGTGCTGTCACTGGGCACCACATATTCATAGTTCTTTTTCATAGTAATTTCCCATGTATTTGCTGTTACCATGTCAGGCTTTATTTTCCTCACCAATCTTTAAAAAAAACTGTCTAAAATTATTTTATGAATTGTATAACTCCCTCTACAAAACTGATGGGCTGAGGGCTGAAAGAGGCTGCAAAACAAGCTTCTTTTTTTTTTTTTTTTTTAATCCAGATTCTTGTGTGGATACCATTTTGATTACAACCATTGAATCTCTAAGGCTAAAAGTAATAGATTATTTTTTCAGGACACATGCTATCCAAATTACTGTTTCAATTTTTTAAAAAATTGCAACTTTTCATGGTACTTGAAACATTTATTTTTCTTTATCACCACCACAGTTGCAGATCTTGAAGTGAAAACAAGGGAGAAGCTCGAAGCTGCCAAAAAGAAGACTAGTTTTGAAATTGCTGAGCTTAAAGAAAGACTAAAAGCAAGCCGTGAAACCATCAACTGTTTAAAGAATGAAATCAGAAAACTTGAAGAAGATGATCAGTCTAAAGATATGTGACCAGTGCTGACTTGTATGTACTGAAAATGGAAAGACTTCAGTCATGGAATTGTGTGAGTTCTCTTCAGTTCTGTAACTGAGCCTATGAGAATTTCACTGGTAAATGATTGAAGTTTGTGGCAATCAACTCCATAAATGGAAAAAAGAAAGAATGTATCCTTGTTTTATAGTTAAAATCTGTGGGTACTTAACGATTTATTTCAAGTGGAAGTGGTCTTGGAGACCAGACTACTTTTTTTTTTAAAACTGCATTTGAGTCGTGTATGAAAACTTTGTATTAAGTCTTGTATTAGTTCAATGTGACTTTACAAAATGCTGGTGTTTACTTTTTTTACTGTTTTTTTTTTTCTACTGATTGTTTAGAGATGCATCTTTAAAGCTAAAAATAAAATATGCAGTTTTTTATTTTAGTACTTGTCTCTGTCCAGCAGTGGGCTTCAAGAACAACTGTAAGTAGCATACCCTGATTTCAGGCAGGTTGAAATACAATGGTATGCAAGTTGTTTAAGTCTGGTTGCAGTGACTTTTGGCATGTCTCTCTGTTATCAGCACAGTGAAAACACTTTATGAAAACAGGATTTTAAATAACTTGTTTTTAAAACAGGTAAGAGTTTCTAGCCCCAAAGCTGCTTTAACACATATAAATGCACCAATGCTACAAACTATGTTCAGAAGCAGCAAATTATTCCAGTACTGTTTTGTAGGATTTTGTTTAATATTTGTACTGTACTACAGTCACTTCACCTGCTCCAGCCTGGTGTCCCTCCCACAAGAGATGGTCTTCCATGAACTTCTCAATGTGAAAGCTTCTCATGGGCTACATTTCTTCACTAAATGCTCCCGTGTGGTTCCCCCATGGGGTCATAAGCCCTGCCAGCAAACCTGCACCAGTGTGGGCTCCTTTCCATGGGGCCACAGAAGCCTGTCCAGTGCAGGCTTCCCATGGGATTGCAGTCCTCTTTGGGCATCCCTCTGCTCTGGTGTGGGGTCCTTCACAGGCTACAGGTGGATCTCTGCTCCACTGCCTGGAGCATCTTCTCCTTCCTCGCTGACCATGGTGTCTGCAGGGCTGTTCCTCACATATTCTCACTCTTCTCTCTGTTTCCCTGGTGTAAGCAGGTTTTATTTCCCGCCTTTTAAATCAGCAACCTGTTGGGCTCAGCCTTGGCCAGTGGCAGGTCCATCCTGGAGCCATCTGGCATTGGCTCTGTTGCACATGGGGAAAGCTTCTGGCAGCTTCTCACAGAAGCCACCCCTGTAGCTCCCTAACTACCAAAAACTTGCACATAATTCTTAAGTCACTAGCAAGTGCTCCCCCAAAAATCTACATGATTTTATCAATGCTTTGAGAACAAAGCACTATTTTCTTCATATTTGAAAAAAACTGATGATTGATTGACTTTTATATGGCATGGTAAACTGAATCACTCAGTATGTAGATTTAGGGTTTTCATTAAGAACAGCAATTTGGCATACTTAGTTTATGGTATTATGTATGCACAGAGGCTGAGGAACAGCTTGTACTGTGCTGTTTACACAGATCCTTCCTAGCACTGCAGAATATCGAAATCTGTCAATTTTTGGCTAAGTGCTTTGGTTTCTTTATTCAGTAGCCAATTTCCTTTTAAGCAGCAGCTGAAGAAGAATGCTGTTTTCAGAGCTGTGCGTTGAGAGTAAGACTTGCATGGGCCACAGTATATTGTGTATGCTGAAACAAAAATGGGAATGGAAAGCACGATTTGTGGTGTATGCAACATTATTATCTTCATATTTGTCAGTCAAAATAGTAGTAATGATGACCAGCTCAAATGGAATATTAAAGAGGATCTGCAAGAGCTTTGACTAACATGAGTATGTGCTGAAACAGACTTGAACAGACCAAAAAAGAATGGAGATCTACCTTTTGAATCCAACTTTTTTGTGGGAGCCTAAAGTATTTTTTTTGTTTACATCCAATAAACATCCTGAATCCTAGTGTCCTAGGATACAGGAACAACGATCCTGGCTCCACTGTTAGTAGCCCTCAGCATGCTAGACCACTGATGTAATTTCTGTTTGTCATTAGTGGTCTTTTTTCCTCAGTTTTTCTTTCAACTTTTTGTATTTTTTTCCTTCTCCTTTGTGCTCTCTGCAAAGATCCTAGAAGAGTATTAGGCTCCTGAGAGCATATGTGTACACAGAGAATTTACAGTAAGTGTTGATCTTCTAGTGCATATCATTTTCAAAGTTATTAGAAGTGAAATGGAGTGGGGCACCTAAGGACACAGTTGCATTTGACCTCCATTGCCTTGAAGAAAAAGAAAAACCCAAACGCTACACTCTGCTTTATTTTAGCAGCCCTACAAAGATGTGATTGCAGAGAAAATAGTTCTGGTTTGTGCTTGCCAGGATGCAAACTTAAATGCTATTTATATTGCTGAGGCTGACCTTAGACTGTGGCTTCAACCTGAGTTATGATTGGGAAACACAGTTGTATTTAAATGTTCCTTTGCAGAGGCAGAGAAAAAAACCTCACTGTGTTACAGATACAGTTTGATATCACTGAATTGCACAGTAATTTGTTCAATTGCCTACTCTAAAGCTTTAGCAACCACTTGAAGTTGCCTTTTGGTAGGTAAAGATAAACCATGGTTTATCTCAGTTTATGTGCTTACTGTTGTGAGTTTTACCAGTGAGCATCAATATCAAGTATGCAAAACTAGTAGTTAGTGTCATGGCCACTTCCACTATAAAGACTTGGGGGGTTTAAATGTTTGAGCTAGGACAAATGACTACTCATCACAGTAATTTCAGACAATGACCTGTTTACTCAGTACCCAGTATTACGTATCACTAGTCCTTTTCTTACCTAGCTCCATCTCATATAACTTAGTTCTTTCCTTTGGGTTTGGCCCTCTGTAGTTTACAGTCAGACTGTGAAGTTGTATAAGGCTGTTGCCCAGGAGGTTTCTCACCAAAAGTGCCATTATCCGACAGGAGATGTGTAGATATGGTTAAGTGAAAGATTTACTTGAGAATTTTTGTAGTCAGTACTGGAAGCAACATTAAAGCACCCTGTTCATTTTTCTTCTAGACAGATGCTGGTAATAACCTCTTCTGATTATGCATTTCATCCATATAAAATACATCAGTGTGTGTTTGCTTCTTAATGAGAATACAGATTTAAGAGCGTTTCAGGTGGTTTTCAGACATGATGTTTACCAAACACCAGGTGGCAGCTATGTCCAAAATATTCTCCAGTCTCTACAGCAGCTTCATTACTGGGATTTTGGCAGATCTGTGATATCTTTGGTTGACCTCATTTGCTTTGAGACTTGATCATCTCATGAGACAATCTGTATTTGTTTTAGTAGAGGTGACCAAATTATCTCTTGCATGTTACAGAACTGTTCAGCAGCCTTGTCAGCAAATCAAATGTGCTGTGCCAGGAAGCACAAAATAAAGTGTCAATGTTTATAATTTTTGTTCATTTGGCAAGGGAAGCAGCTTTCAAATAAAAATCTCTTTGTTGTTTTTAAGGGTTGTTTTGAGGGGTTGTTTTCAGGGTTTTTTCTTTCTTTTTCAGGCCAAGATTATGTTACAATCTGAGTGCACAAAACTTAATTTAGGCACTCTACTGGACTACATGCTTTGCTTGCACTCAATTGCAGGTCCAAAATGGCAGGATTTTCCACAAGCAAAAGCAATTACTTTTTAAAACTTAATGTTGATAAAGTTAATAAACTTCTTTGACTACTTACTGTGTAATGAATACTACAAATGAACTTTGCTTTCCAAGTGTGTTGAAACTTCTAATTTTCCTGTATACAGCAGGGAAGAACACTTTTACTTAAGTAAGGGGAAGAGAAGAGAATTAGGATGGTAGAAAAGAATAGCAACAATGAGCAATTCCTGTTATATATATTAGTGGGGATTTATGTAACATTCATTTATGGTACATTTATGCTATTTCCATTTTAAAATGTTCTAAGCTAGCACATGAAGTCGTTTAAGTTTCTAGTGAAACAGGCTTGCCTATGCAAATAGCTAGTACACATCCAAAATTAAAGTTTATGTTTTGATTTTCATAGGAAAACCCTCTTGAATGTCAATGAAAAGGCCACAAAAAGAACTCCATTAACATTGCAATATACAGTATATCCTACTCTGCCCCTAATAACAACTGTATTTTTAAGGCGTTCATGTGTTAAATGAGAAGCTGGCCATTCTTATTCCCATACTCGTGGGGAATTCTGTACTTTAGGACAGAAACAGATTTCATCTGATGTACTACTGGCTTCTGCTTTGCAAATACTTTCCCCTGAAGTGACCAACAGCTTTGTTTTCTTCAATATCTCAATTCTGCAGTGTCTGGCAAATCTCACCTTTTTTTTAGTCTACAAAATCAGCTTTTTTCAAAGTGCACATTTCATTTAACCTCTGATCTAGAATGTTAATAAAAAGCATGGGTTTTAGTTAAACATGCTTCTAAGTTTCTCAGTGAAACTTGTCTTTATTCATAGAATCAAGAAACAGGATATATGACTAAGAAAGTTCTTCCCATGATGAATTGCTCAGGCAGAACTGCACCTCAGTTTAAATGACTTTGAACAAAAGATAATAGAATCATTCCACAGTTAAATCATATTTTCTAATCTTGCATCTTTAAGCATGCTGGGTAAATGCAGGTATTAAGAGTTGTCAAAACCAAGGTTTATGCTCCTCATGCATGTAATAAGGGTGACAATTTTTGGACCTAAAATGTAGAAACTGAATAGGGTTGCAGCACTGTATTGTTCCATACACTGAGTCTGGTGAATGTAGCAGGGCCAGCATGTGGCTCCTTTTTTATCTCTTTGTTTATTAAAGTAAGAATTAATCCAGGTAATTTTTGTTTTAATTACTGTCCTGAGTAGAGTGATAACTGTGTTCCACATAACACTCCATTCAGGTCCCAAGCCACCTGAACTCCGAGTAAGTAAAAAGGAGAATGTTGAGAAGTTATGTTTCAGGAGCTCGCAGTTAACTTTTGGTGTTATTTCCTGGTTTCTTTATGGAAGTTTATGTAGTAGGTAAAGCATTTACTTGGTAAGCTAAATATTCCTGAGGAAAACTGAATCTGCATCACACAGTTTTAGACATTCTTCACCGTGAGATCATGAGAGTGCTCTCCAGTGCTGCTGCCCACAGTGAGCTGTAGACAGTCAGCTCTGAAGGACTTCTCTAAGACTGGACAGGGAACAGGCAAAGGAAAACCATAACCTCATGTAGTGATTAGGGCATTAGAGAAAACAAATGGGTGCTATTTTTCAAGCTGAAAAAAGCCACCATCCCAGGAAAGGGTTGCATCCTTAGTAAATAAATATGTCTAAATTAGATTGAATTATTTTCCCATTACCTTTGGAAGTTACACAACTTTTTTGTGGTTGTAGAATAAATATATGTATTGGACAACTGGAACTGGTTTTTTTTCCTTCCTGCTACAGGTTAAGCATGTTTGCATGGTGAAGAAAGACGCAGGACTAAACTAGACAGACTGAACTCCAGCACCCACTACATAGTGTTTAAAATGATCAAAGCATCCGCTGCTTTGCAAAGCTTTGTGGTTGCTCTGAATCTTCCTTTCATAGTCCTTATCAACAACAGCCAGGAGGGGCAGTGCTAGATGAAGATGGGCGTTGCCTTGGATCATGACAGAACATTGTGGGCCATGTCAGAGGGCACGGCTGATTTGCTGTGCACTCAACTGCTGGGCCTGCAAGTCACCAACCACAAGGCTGCTCCTCTTGGGTGCTACTTTGTGCTCATGGAGCATCTCATCACTGATCAGTCTGCTAGTCCTGCATCCTGATAGATTCACTCGAAATTATTTAACAGTAAGGAGTCTACAGTTTCAAATAGAGAGCACAGTCTAGCTGAATTTAAACTAAACTGTGTTGTGAGTTTTGCTTGTTTTTTATTAGTAAATGAGAAATGAGTCCTAGTCCTTGTGCATTTGCTGAGAAAAAAGAAGATACATTTCTAAGGCTGTGAATTCTTTCTAGTATTCTTTTTTCCCCTCAGGCATAAAAGACAGAAACAAAAGCACTACTTTTTTGGAAGAGGCTGACACAGTATGTGTATTTTTAAATGGAAAAGCAGTAAAACTCTTCATGGATTCATTGTCTGAAAATTCTTTGTTCATAGTTTAATCTGACCCCATATGGTACTAAATGCTTGCAAGTGCTCTGCCTCTGTGTTTGGAGATGGAAATGCCTGGTACTTCACTAAATAAACCTGACCTTCGATCCTTGTGAAGTGAGTGAATTTCAATCAGACCTCTGGTGCATGAAGGTAATAAATCAGTAAATGAAGGAGCCACATTTTAATAGTAGAAGGGACACTTTAATCATGTTTTATATTTCATGATAGTTAAGACTTTACAAGTATTAAGCTAAGACTTTTGGAAGTCTGAAGATACCCTATGCATAAACTTAAACCAGTTGTCAGTTTGTCACCTAGCCATTGCTACTGCATGCACTCTTGTTGACTTTGCAGTAGAATTATTTTCTTGCACTGTATTTTGTACATTTGCCAGAAGATTTGGCCTTTATAAGTTCCATCATTCTCCTCAGTTCTATGCTACAGCTACGTCACCACTCAATAAATACTGGACAAATGATCTGTAAGACATAAAGCAGTGCAACTTGGTTTTGCTGCTGCTGTTACTTCCTGAGCTTTATCTGACACTGATGCTGTAGAGTGCTAGCTTCAGTCTTACCTAAGTCTAGAGACAGTTTGTGTGACAGCTCTGAATACACTGTGATCATCTAATAGCTGTGCACACTCAAGCATGTTGAACTTGGTTAGCAGCCATCATATACCTGCATCACTTCTCTGTGGCCTTATGTAAAAATACCCCCAAAAAACCAAAACACTGTGGCTGACGCTTTATCCTAGTGTCCCTAATACAAAAAAAAAAAAAAAAAAAAGCTGATCTACTGTATTTTAATAATAATAACATTTTGTAAATGCCATGTAATGCTAAATCATTGATGTTTCACATCAGATGCTTATTATCATTACAGCTTTGTTTGGAATTTCTGTCTAAAAAACCCCAACACCACAAAAATCAACTCAGTTACTTGGGTTCATTCTGATCTCTTTACTGCTCCATAGTCATACCTGGTTTTTTGAGGACTGACTGCGATTTACTCTACTGGGGTAAGAATTGCATCCAAACTAACTTCAGTAAAGACACTTTGTAATTGCAAAGCAGAACCAGATTTGAAATAACATTCTCATGATCAAAGATTCCAAGAAGCTTTTATAGTAATTGGAGAATAACAACTATATAAAATGTGTTTGCTTCTCATATTTAAATGAAGCATAAAGATAAAATGCATGAGAGGCATATTAAATGAACACACAGATACTTTATCTGATAAGACCAAAGCAATTGAGTGGGATTTTAATTTAGGTATTTGACTGACTTTGTGAAGTAAGAAATGTTTTTGAAGTAATGCTGGCCTTGTTCCACAATATCTGAAAGGTTCACTCAGTTGTGGATTGCTCCAGTGGGCTATTCCCTTCACTGATGATATATTATTATTTATATTGTATCCTGAGAATACTGCACACGTAAAATGCACAGGCAGAGTTCCAGGCCTGAAGGCCTGCAATCTGAATGTGCAATATAGGATGGGTGGTATAATAAACTGCAGCCCTTTACTCCAACTGTAAGAAATGTCTTTCAGCTCTAAAATTATACCCTTCATCCACTTTGATCTGAAGAAGCATTCAGTACACTACAGTTCTCATCCTGTGGCAACACAGTCTGACTGTAGTGGGTAAGAGAAGCAACTGCTGCCTATGAATTCACCATCTTTAACAAATCAGACTTATTTCTTAAAAAATAATATTCCAGGAAGTCACTTGCATGAAAATTGTTGTTATGGTTTAAGAAAGGAGAGATGGAAAAAAGAGTTGAGAAAAAAATATTCTGAAAGTCTGCCATTTGTAGCAAAAAGGCTATTTGAGGGTTGAGTGGGCACACGTTTTGTACAGAATTAAGTAGCCTTGGGAAAAAAACTTAAGAATAAAAACTCTAAGCATCTTGCATCATTACTTTGACAAAATAACCCTGTACCCACCAATTTTGAAAGCAGAACAAAAGACCCAAATACTTCAGGCTGCTTCACAGAAGTCTGCACTGACGAGTGGGTCTTATTTAAAACCAAGGTATGGAGTCTATCCCGAGCTCTGACACTAATAGCAACTGACTGAACATCTCAGGAAAGGCCAAGAGTGTGACAGAGAGAGAAGGAAAAGCCCATCAAAGATTGTCTGTGGTCCACAGTCACCACTTTGGCTCTCCTGCCATAACGAAGCTCTCTGCCGTGAGGGGCAGAAGTTTTCTTAGTAGTGGAATGAACTTCCCCAGGAGGCAGGCTCATAAACTTCACCTTTTCTCCCTTCATCTTGAAGGTCTGTTTCTTTGGGGTTCTTTTTTAAAAAATGCTTCATTAAAACAAAAACTGTTCTGTCATCTTTCCCTCCTCCTGCAAAGAGGCAGTGGGGAATAACAAACACAATTGGGCAAATCTCTCTGTATAGTACAGTCAGTTAGTCCCACCTGAATCGAACTGCTTCAGGAAAAATTCTATGAGCAAGACTTCTTTGGTCTCCATCCTTCAGACTCTTCTCCATATTTGTTTCTGCATGAGTGAATAATGTTGGTATATATTTTGATTTTGTCCCTAAACTGCCTTAAAATATAAGCTATTATATTACAGCTGGTGAGGGGTCAGTAGCTCTGACCGAGGCTGGGCATACCCTACACTATTATATGCTACTGAAGGGAAATCTAATGATTTCTGCTTGAAATAATTATTAAAATATCATTATGTTAACAAGGCTGCTTTTATTTCCCTTGTTTCAAGCAATTATGTAGTTTGCTTCTACTGGCTTGTGTGTGAACTTAGGCAGTCCTAAAAGTGAGAAATAATATGCTGGCTGCAAAATGAGGCAGTGTAAAAACAGCTTTACATTCCATTACCAATAATTCTGCTTTGTCATAAGTCACCTTTTCTTCTTCTATGCCACTTCTAAGGGAACATGCCCAAAGTTATTTCCACAGACTTTTATGTTGGCTGTTTCAGCTCTAACTTTAGAAGTTATTTTTTTCAAGGGCTGGGAGTGGTTCATCACTTTGGACGGCCCATCACCTTCACTTGGTTGTTTCTGCCTACATGGTAATAACGTTCTTGTTTTCCTGAAGAAGACCACTCCTTATTTGCTGGGGAGAAATGAAAAAACCCTGGCATTTATGCTTTTCTTCTCTTAAAACATCGGGTTATGATCAGTACTTCAGCAACAGCTTCATAAACTGAGCCTTCCACTAAGCAGTGGTGAGACCCTTCCAGGGGAGGGTAGGTGATACCTTTCAGAGTGCTCCAATTCCCATCTGTCTGTATAAATCACAATGCTTAGTTATCTACTCATGTCCAGATGGGATTTTGGAGTCCGTGGGACAATGGCACATGAATGATGGAGAGTGAAGCCTGTTCTACCAGTGTTCAGAACAGCTGACCTTGCACTTCCTTTGACCACTGATTTCACTAACAAATTATGATTAAGAGGCAGAAGAGTAATCCTGCCAGTGTGAGCTTGGGTTCCCTCTGTAGATTTACTGCTGAGCAGGCAGAATTGTTTTGGAAGACAGAAAGAGAGTGTGTTTTACTGTTTCTCAACATGATAAGCTGACTTCTTCAGAGAAGCTCTTATGTCTTTCATGAAGTACTATATCCATCCCAGAGAAACTGCATATCACTGTGAGTCCAATTTATGTCACTATTTATATAAAAGCTAATTTATATAGTGAAGTATATATAGAAGTAATGTATTTTATTTTTTCTACTCCAGATAGTAGAAAAATACGGGATTAAAACAATCACCATTATATCTGATTTTGCTAAATAAGTTCTATCACTGCTAAGGGAAAAAAAATCAGATTGCAACTTTAAATGTTCCTTTAAACTTCTTCCTGAGCATACCAAAGGACAATTTTCTAGGAAAAGCAATGGTATTGCTCTCACTGCACAGGACACACTAACTTGTGTGCAAGAGAAAGGAGTTTCAGAAAGGCAGATACACAACTCTGGTATGTAATGTAGATTAGAATTTAACATTGAAGACTATTTTGCAAAGACAGTTAAGTCATTCTGCCAACCATAATGTCCCTTAGTTATGCAAATGTCCAAGTAGAGCAGCGATTATCTGCCTGTGACAATGCAGGTCTTTCCACTACTGCTAAGGATAGCTTTATGAGAAGGTACTGCTGCCCCTATAGGACTGGGTTGCCTGAGGGTCATTTTCATCATCTTTGAACATGAAAAAGTTTATTTAAATGTAGTCCTGGAACCTGAAATGCTTAATTCACCCATTCACAAAAAGCTGTCTGTAAACAGATGCAAAATACATACAGTAACAGCTATTCTAGTAAAAGTTTACATCAATTTGCCAATTTTCTTCCCTCACTGTCTCAGATCCTACATGTTGCCATGTTATCACCAGACTTTCAGCTATTGCTGTGCATTTACTGATTGGAAACCATAGTAGGACACATTCCTGTAACAATGCAGACCCAAGGAGAAAGTTATATTTTCTCTCTAGTAGTCACCATTCATAACTTATAATATACTCTGTGAAAAGACTGAGAAAACCATTGATTGATTTAAATCTGCCTTAATTTTTGACCAAAGGCAAAAACTCCACACACTGGTGCTTAACCATACTTTGCATCAAGTACAAGCATGCAGTTTTCCATACAAATTCCATAAGGTGTTTAATCTGCTATTGCAAAAATACTTATTTGCATACAATCACACCCTGCTGTGGTTTTAAATGTTTTCTGAGAATACATTTTGAGCCTATTATCTTAACCTCACTGCCTTTCTACCCACATACAGACTAACAGACATGCAAACCCTTTAATTTTTATTCAGGCCTGACTGTAATTAAGTTGAAGTACATTTGTTCTTTAAAACTATAGGACTCAGCTTATTCCATAAGTATTGCTGGTGAACACATGGTTGTTAAGTTGCTGAGCTGTGGCAGGATCTTCAGCTTACAAATAAAAGTTCTTATTACAGGAGAAAACAGTGATGGAGTGATGGGCAGTTTTGCGTGTTGCTGTAGTCTGAATTGTTTGTTCAGGCCATGCGTGCCACGTGTTGAACAGACGCAGTCAGCCACAAATAGCACTATCTTACCTTTCAAAGATCTTAACCCAAGTACTAAGAAGCACTGACCCTAGTTAGACATATCAGGGTGAAGAACATATTTTTACTGACCTCCTTGTTGGAGACAGGTTTGATCCAGATGCAGAGAATATGCACCTGCACAAACACATCGTGACATGGCAGCACATGCTATGCTAGGTATACTCTTCCCCATCATTCAGTGTCTGAAAAATGAATATATCTCATTTGTTTAAAGAAGACATTGGAAGTAAAAAACCAAAAACCTTAAGAATGGACAACAATACCATTTACTGACTCCTGCTATAGCTGCACCCTGACAATCAACTCCTCTTCTTGACATTTTACAAAGTATTTTAATACTTTGTCAAGCCAATAGACAGAAAGGACCATAGCTGACTCTTGCTTTGTTTATGCCAAATCCGAAGTGTCTTAGCCCCACAATGCTCCTGAATTGAGTTTTAGTATGTAGTTGTTAACCTGGAGCAAATATATTCCACTTCTGTCATGAATATACCATGTGAAATAATGTATAGTTAGGGCACAAGTAGGTGGTAAGAACCCATTTTAAGAAGCCAGAACCCATAGGATGCAATTGGCCTCTGGAGGCCACCTAGGACAGCCTACTGCTCAGTCCAGACTGCTCAGGACCATGTTTAGGCAAACTGGGTATCTCCCTGGAAGGAGGTCACATGCCTCTCTTGGCAACTTCTTACGATACTTGACCACCTTCACAATAGAAAGAAAGACAGAAAGAGAAAGAAAGAGAGATAGAGGGACTGAGAGAAAGAGATCAAGAAAGAGAAATAAATAAATCTCTGAATCTAAGCAGAACTTAGCAGGATGTGTCCATTCCCTCTCAGCTGCACGTCTCAGTGCACGTCTGAGAAGAATCTGGCACATTTTTCCATGTGGGCAACAGCAGTAAGATCTTCCTGTAGCTGTCTCCTTAAGGCTGAACAATATCAGTTCTCTCAGACTACTCCAATACACCATTTTCCCAGCCCCCGACCATCTTGGTGTCTCTGTCCTATACTAGCTGCCAAATGGCCATACTGCATCAGACTACACAAGTATCCCTAACTTGCTTCTGGACTTAATGACCAGAACTAAACCACCAAGGGTAGAAAGAACAGGTCAGGTACAGCACAATCCTTTTTGATATATATTCAGTTTTCTGTAAATCATTGGCTAGGGAAAACCAGAACCAAAGGCCACTGTCTTCCATTCAATTTACTAGCTGCTAATGCACTGCTTTGCTTTTATTTCCTTTATTGGTTTTGCCTGCATTACTTTACAGTTAGAGACTGAATTTCCACCTCTAGTCTAATACCCATGCTGTTCAGCAGAAGGAGATCCTTTTGAAACTCCTTGCTGTCAGCTTCATAGTGCACTACTGCACAGGATTTTGCATCAGCAGCAAACTGTACTGCTGCTTTTACTCAAGTCTCTTTCCAAGACCACTTCTGAGTATGCTAACTAGTGCAGGTCCCAGCATGAATCCCTGTGGGAATCCAATCTCACCCTCCCACATTGTAAAAAATGACTATTTATTGCTACCTTGTTAACCCTCCTCTTTCAGCTAGTTACTAATTCACAAGAGAGGCTTCCTTCCTAACCTATGACAGCTGCTCCAACAGTGTTCTCTAGCAGCACTGCTGAAAGACTGTGCCAGAGGCTCTTTTGAAATCACTACTATGAATGTATCACCCTGGTTTATCAGTTTCTTGATTTCGTCAAAGAACTTCATAATGATGACAAAGCTTCTCTATCTACAAAAACCCATGTTGATTTTTCCACAGTCTGACGTATTCGTCTGTATGCTAAAGCCTCACCCCACCACTCTGTCACTGGTTAGCTTGTGTGACCTGAGACAAGTCTTGGTGACTATTCCAATAAGAGGGCTCAGACACTGAAAATGAACATTTATATTCCTTAAATCCAAAATTACTGTCTTAAAAATTCTCATCCAGTTGTTTTCCAGCTGAGGAGGTGCTTACATTCCATAAATTCTTACTTCAGTGAGGTTCCCAAAACATCTCTGACCACTTTCACATGTACCTCCCAGCAAGATAGTTCTACTCCTAGAAGTCCAGCTCAGATGATCAATTAAACAATTCCAGCGTATTGATTTCAGAGCTTAAGGAAGCGGTAATAACTGTATGATGGCTATAGCACACCCTGACTATGTGGAAAATATTAATTTATATCTTCACAGATTGAGGACAAAATGAAACCCACGTCCCCCACAAGTGAATGTCAGGCTTTCTAATCACTGAACTACAGGAAATGGACAGGATGGCTTCTCCTAGCCTTGAATATGCACATTCTGCATAAAAGGGCCCCCTTAGGTGTCTTGCAAAAAAAAGTTGACTGACATGAACTCCAAGTGGAGCAAGCAGCTCCTTCCAACTCTGTTATTTTGAGGATTCTGAGGGACACACTTTTAAGTTTTGCATCTGTACTTGTCTGCCTGTTCTGCCTCTGCAGTGAAACACTTCCCACGTAGCTGTGTTGGTAAAACAGAGTATTTGTCAGTGTCCTGGTTCTGAACTCGCAGCGTGGACTTAACTGAACATTCCTGGATTAGCACTGTAGTGGCTGAGGCAAAGGTGCACATTCCGCCCGCAAGTTTTCCAATAGCAGTCATAATACTGACTCATGGGACACAACTGACACGAGCCCAGCATCTGTCAAGATTATTTAGCACTATTCCCCAGTCACTGTGACTTCAGTCACATAAATGTCATTTCACAGTGAAAAGTTTAGCCGGCATCTTTTCCAGAGTAGATCCCAGTGATCTTGTTGGTCCACTTGCTTCCACCACATACCATGTAGGAAACCTGGACAGAGAACTAGATGCAATTGAATTCACCCACCACCAAGGCAATGTTAACTGCCACAAATCCGAGCTGTGCAGTACCAAGACCTGCTGCAGACCTAACCCACACTTCTTTGTAAGCAAAATGAAATTATATTGCTTCTATTGCACAAGAAGCACAGAAATAATTCCACTAATGCTAATGAAGTACCAACTAACACAATGACAACTGCCCTAAGCATATCTAAGTATTTATTCACTAAATGAGTAAGGCAAAGGGCACTTGCTGCATGCAGAGATTTAAAATAACCAGCTGTTTCCTCCTCTGAGAGGCCTCTATTCTGTCCCCCAAAGGCGCAAAATAGAAAAATGCTGTATGATAGGCAACGTAATTCCATCATACTTGGTGCCCACAAGGAAGTCAAAAACACAGCTGCACAAGTTGCCTAATTTTTAAAAGTCTGCCATTGTGATGATGTTCTTTGGACACTGTTTTGTAGATAGTACATAGTCAAGTGTACGCAGTTCTGAGGCCCTTAATTAGACATATCCCACTTCTTTATTACAGGCTTAATAACCTGGAAACAGACGTGTGTATATTCAACAAACTGGTGGTTCTCCAGGGAAACAATCACCAAGAAATTACAGGAACTGCATATGACAGCCTTTTTAAGGAAATGAAACCAGTTCAATTTGGTTATACAGAACATTAACTTGTGAGAAGAACTGAAATAATATATATACTTGTGAGGCCCAAAAAGCAGCTTCATTTGCAATGATGTTTTTCAGGCTTTCAACATTCAAATGATAAAGAGGCAAACATCTAGCGTGTCTAAGAATAAATGACATAGTACCTCAGCCAGCAAGCTCAGACTAAAATGAGGTCAGAGGAAATACCTAAGTTTAAAAGTACCTTTTTGCAACTCATTGTATTATCTTTAAAAGTTTACTGACCAACTGTCACAACAAGTACCCTGTCCTTCATAGAGTATTACTTAGAACTCATGGATCCTTTAACCTTGTCAGTGGTTTATTTGTACAAGGACAAGACAATTTATACAACTGAGAAAAAACAAATTACAATATAAAGAGCCATCAGAAGAATTTCTGAATGACTAGGTCTGCTCCACTTTTTCCTGTAAGAGCAGAAAGTTTGTCATATTCCAGCAGTCATTTCAGGAAAAAAATCACTATGTGAATTAAAATGTCCAGCTGCAAGACACCTTTATTTACTATTGGATTTGAACTTTCTTTTTCACTTTTAAGTGAAATCACAGCTAATGACAATACTCAATGAAGCAACAAACTACTGGTTTAAACTAGCTCAATCTTGCACTTCCTTCTGAAAAACCAAATACTATGAACTGTACTGGGGGGGTGTGCTTTCATAAGAAGGGCAGGATCTGGCCATAAGCAGCTGCTGTATGGCCCCTACTGTATGCAGGGGGTTTGTTTGGTTGTGAAAACAAAAACTTCCTGATGTGATATACAAAGGGTTATTCTATCAAACATGCCACACATGAGGGGATGCAGAATGTGACGTGACTGGCGTTATTCTTTTCAGCTAGTACATTAATTCCAGCTCTCTGTCTTTGTAAATCTGTTTTCCACCTCCTGAAATGTTGTCATAGTCTGAATGTGCGGGTTTTTATTTTTAAAAGGCAGGGTTTTTTAGTGTCAAATGAATTTTGGAAAACGTGGGTTAGAATACAATTACTCTAGGTAGCCTCCTATAGCAGAGAAAGTGCACAAGCTTCTGCACCGCATTTCAACCAGAAACATGCTTTCACTGCAGTCATAAACCAGAAAAGACAGTGTTTATAGTAGAGCCCTCACCTATAGCTGTGTTAGGTGGTGCCTACAGGAGTATCAAAGGCCTTCTGTATTACATAACAAAGTGACTGCAAAGTTCAGTGATTTGTCATGAGGCTGCTGCTATGATTCTATTTTTAAGCTAAACTGTTTACTCTCCTATGTTTTCTGCAAGAGTAGAAGTTATGGTTGAAACATTAAAGATCTGAGTCCATGTTCATCTCCAAAAACACATCCAGCCTTCATGCTGGTGTAGACATATCTCATACTGGTCAGAAAAGACTTCCCTGATGAGAAGACAAACTATACATGACATGCGAAAGGTTCCAAAATTCTTGAGAAAAAGAGATACAAGTCTTCACTTCATGCCCCTGAGAAGTTTGTTGCCATGAATCTCTGAACAGCATATGAAAGGAAACTGCAGACACACAATGCAGAATCTGGCATTCTACTCCCCAATAGTCCTTTGTCAGGTCCAGATATTAAGAAAGAATACAAAATAAATAAGAAAACACTGTTTTAATCAGATAAATCACAGACTCAATTAGGTTGGAAAAGACCTCTAAGATCATTGAGTCCAACCTGTGACCAATCACCACCTTCACTGGTGAGGCTGCCCCTTGAGTGCTGTGTCCCATTCTGGGCCCCTCAGTTCAGGAAGGACGTTGAGACGCTTGAACGTGTCCAGAGGAGGGCAACAAGGCTGGTGAGGGGCTTGGAACACAAGCCCTATGAGGAATGGCTGAGGGAGCTGGGGTTGTTTAGCCTGGAGAAAAGGAGACTCAGAGGTGACCTTATCACTCTCTACAACTACCTGAAAGGTGGTTGTAGTCAGGTGGGGGTTGGTCTCTTTTTCCAGGCAGCAACTGACAGAACAAGAGGACACCGTCTCAAGCTGTGCCAAGGGAAATTTAGGTTGGATGTTAGGAAGAGGTTTTTTTCTGAAAGAGAGATAAAGTTTTGGAATCGTCTGCCTGGGGAGGTGGTGGAGTCACCATCTCTGGATGTGTTTAAAAAAAGACTGGATGTGGCACTCAGGGCCATGGTTTAGTTGAGGTGGTGTTAGGGCATAGGTTGGACTCAGTGATCTTGAAGGTCTCTTCCAGCCTGGTGATTCTGTGATTCTGTGATTCTTGTCAACTAGACCATAGTACAAAGTGCAGTCACTTCTTGAACACCTCCAGCAATGGTGACTCCACTATCATCCCCAGCCAGTCCATTCCAATGCTTAGCAACCCCTTCCATGAAGAAATTCTTCCTGATGTCCAATCTGAACCTCCCCTGGTGCAGCTTGAAGCCATTTCCTCTTGTCCTGTTGCTAGCTCCATGGGAAAAGAGGATGACCCCTACCTTACTCCAACCTCTTTTCAGATAGTTGTGGAGAGCTATAAAGTCTCCCCTGAGCCTCCTTTTTCCCAGGCTAAACAACCTCAGCTTCCTCAGCCCCTCCTCATATAACTTACCCTCTAGACCATTCCCCAGCTCTGTTGCCCTTCTCTGGACATGCTCCAGCACCTCAATGCCTTTCTTGTAGTGAAGGGCCCAGAAGTGACACAGGACTCGAGGTGAGGCCTCACCAGTGCTCTGTACAGGGGAAAAAATCTGCTGTTAAAATGTATGTGACTGCACTGCGCTCCTGCTTACAGAATTGAATGCTGCCTAAATCAACATAGGCCAAAGGCAAAAGCACTTGACCTGCAGAGTCCAAATTTCGTTATAAAACCCACCAAAACATGTTGGTGTCATCTTGTAAGAATCCAGGAAGTGGAAAAGGAGTTCCTGGAATGAATCAACACGGAAATACATTAGGGCAGTGCAATGAGAACTTCTGGAAATACAATCTACCACATATCTGATGCAGTTCAATTTTATTTCCTCCTAAAATACTGAGAATCTTTCCAAAATATCTATATGACCTCATTTTTAAATAAAAAGGAGGTGTTAAACTCTGAAAATTTTCATTTGGAGTGAAAGTTTTTTAATAAAGGAAAAAATTTTAAATAGTACTAAAATTTAACACCTTTGAAATGACCATTTAATTGGGTAAACCATTTATGAATCAAGAGAATTATGAAATGTATGATTATGTCTGTTGCCTCAGAAAAGCCATATATTTAGCACACCCAGCAGTGGTATAACACCACATAAAAATGCCAAAGCAAACAATTTGAAAAGTTTAGTTACTAAAATAATAATTTTACAAATTTTATCTATGAGTGAAACACTTAGGGAAAAGCTTTAAAGATGGTAGCAGCATCTAATTTTTAAAAAGAGAGAATGTGAGCTATAGTGAAATAACAGAGAAGGCTTTTGACTTCAAAGTTTACATAAAGAAAGTTTAGCAAGATCTAATAGAAATGAAGATGACATCGAAGGACTTAAAGCAATAGAAGTTCATAATTTACAAAAGTCTGTAGGCAGCTATGAAATCTTTGAAAGACTTGTAATTGATGCAGCATCTGGACAGAGCTGCAATAATCTCAGTTTGGGATGACAGAAATGATTGTAGATATGAGCAGCAACAAGTATGTCATGGATCCAAAACATCTATGAAGTGAGAAAGAGAAGGAACAACACAACAGAAATTCCCAGCGAGAATGCAACACAACAAGGTCTCAAGAAGCAAGAAAATCCCCCAGAGAAAGATCTATGATGGCCACAAAGTGCAGCAAAGTTCCATTATCTAAATACTGAATTGGTCTGTCAGTAAATCTGGGTGACCTGGATGAGGTAACACTCAGTTAGACAGTAAGAATGACCAATTTCACACATGAACAAAAACAGCACTTCACCTTTGATGAAGATGTTGAACTTGACTGTAAAAGAGATGCTCTGCTATCCTAATTTAATACAAATCCTGACATAATTTAAGTGCGACCGTTCACATGAACTGGTGAAGGCATGGTGAGAGCTAGAGGGAGGAGAAAATAAATAAATGACCCAGAAGAAGAGATACATCAAAACTTTGTTCCTTGCTCATCTAGACACTGCCAAAAAGACTAGGGAAAAATTGCAAGGCACAATACTTAGTTGAATGTGCACTCACAGATCGGGATCAACAACTGAACAGACTTTAAGGCCAGTCCTGTGACCTGAAGGTCACAAGGAATCCTGTAGATGTTTATCTTAAGAACAGCCTATTGCTTTGTAGCCCATTGGTATAGTATGTTTATGGCATATGAGCATATACTGTATGTTAGATGACAGCGTTTGCTACATGACTTCACCTATTACATGACTCAGATATAGGAGAATCCCATTTGCTCTGTGCATTAGTCCTCTGGTCTCACATGCACAGGAGCCAACAGCTGGGGTGGTGCAAATGCTAAACCACAGTTGTGCTCTCTCCATCCTTTTCCTTCTAGGTATTATCACCCTTCTAGCATGTCCATCTGAAGAAAATTTCTGCACGGACTTCAGCTTTTTCCGCTCTCACACAACATACAGATTAAATGAATGTTGGGATAGTGATCCATTACTTTTGACATTTCTGCTACAAAGCAGTAACTGTCCAGGGAAGGGAAGAAAGTGAGCAACTGTGAGAGCAAGATTTTCTATTCTCTTTATCATGAAGTAACTGAAAAAGAGACAAAAGAGGAGTTGCACAACTCCTGAGAAAGTCACATAGACAGACCTGTTCTATGAAGCAACTTGGTGCAAGGCATTGTTTGGTGAAGCGTTCAGAAGTTAGATTATGGCCAAAGCAGGTGGATAACAAGAAGAGACAAAGCTGAATTTTATGCAGGCTGCTGGCTGCTCTAACTGTGAGCAGTGTGTTTCTGTGTATGTTGGGACAAGACCTACACATTCAAGATTAATTGTAGATCACAATGTCTTCTGGCCCAAGACCTGTCACACGTATTGGTCTGTAAAGAGGGAACAGACACGGTGACGCGCAGGTAGCGAGAGCAGAACAAACGTGTGGGTTTTTTGCACTGGCTAACAGGAGTGTTAAGAGTTTCCACAAACGTGCACAGGTGTGGCACCTCCTCTGTTCTTCTTGTTTCCCACACTAATTGTGCTGTATCTTTGTTTATAACGTGCACAGCCCCTGCCTTTGTGTTCAGTCGCGTGTAATGCAACCTTACGAACGCAGCACAACTCCGACAGCCGTAGGTGAGAAGTCACCGCGGCAGCATCTAACGTAACACCGTGACATCGAGTGTTACAAAAGTTACAGCAAACCGAGCCAATCCTTCCCAGAGCTGTGCGCGCAATTACAGTTTTAATTTTTTTTTTTTTTTTTAACCTGAGGAACCAGTAAGACACGCTTCGCGGCCGCCTCCCTCGCCGCCGGCCCCCGCACAGCTCCGGCGTCACCCCGCGGCCGCCCCGCCGCCCGGGCGGTGCCAGCGCCGGTGCCGGGTCCCCGCCGCCCCGCCCGCCCCGCTGCTCCCCGGGCGCTGCCCCGGAAGGCGATCGCGCCGCGCTCCGGAAGCGGAGCCGGGCAGGGTCCGTCCCAGAGCGCGGCCCTGTCGCTGCCGCGGTCGGAGGCGCAGCCGTGCCCCGGCCCGACGCGGGGCCGCCGTCTCGCCCGTCACAGGCGGCCCGGCCCGGCGGCCAGCGCGGGGCTCATGGCCCAGGTGGGTGCTGGTCCTCGCCCCCTCCCCCGGCTCTTTCCCGCGGGGTGCCTGGCCGGCTTCGCTGCCGCCCCCTCCCAGCGGAGCCTCCCGGGCCCCGGAGCAGCCCCCTTGTCTGGCCTCCTCCCGTGGGAGCCGGGCTGGGATGTGCCCCGCGATAGGACCTGCTTTTCCTTCCCCGTGGGTCCGGGCGCGGGAGCTCAGTGGCGGCTGCGCCCCCGCGGGCACGGGGGACTCCGGCCTGGGGCTGTTTCTGGACGGGGAAGGCCGGGGACGGAGGGGGGATCGCTGCCTTAGTCTGGGGCTGGGGCTGGGCCGGGAGCGGGGGTGGACGAGCGGAGTGCGAGTTTAAAAACAAAAGACGAGGCGATAAATTTGTCCGGGCTGTGGCTGTGCTGGAGGCAGGTCTGGCGCGGGGAGCGGTCCCGGCTGCCTTGACCGCCCGCCCGCCTCCTCGGTGCTCGGCGTGTCTGATGGTTGTGTCTCATCTCGTGTGGCCTGTCAAGCGCTTGCGCCTTCCTCCAGGTCAGCTGCGTCCGTCATATGCCTCCCAAGACAAGTGCGTTTGCTATTCCACGTCGCTGAGCAAACTCGGGGGGCTTTGAGGTGCGAGCCCTGAGACTAATTGGGAGCTCTGTCGGGTCAGTGGGTTGGGACCCGCAGACAGAGCCTGCCAAGGGAAGGGGGTCCTCCAGGCTCTTCAAAGGGGTGCTGTGTGTATGAATGAAAGCGGTCCCTAGCTCACTTCCTCCTCATTTTAAACTACTCTTCCTATGACATATCTCTAGACTTAAATGTCTTCTTAATGTGAAGACACACAGGCGTCAAAGGTTGTCTCAGTACTCATTTGGCTCGGGTGCTCATCTAAACTTGAAATCTTTTTGAAGAAGAATGCATGTTTTTGCATCTTACTGGTCACTGCATCTTGTTCAAAGTCATTGCATAAGATGTCATAATCATGATTAGAAATCACTAGCAATGTTGTACTGTGAGTTGAAAGCAATACTGTTGTTGCACTGAAGACATAGTGCAGAAATCAGGATAGATTTTAGTAAGTATTGAAAAAGTTGCCAACTGTGGTCTGTTATCAATAATATTTTTAACAAGTGTTTTATTTGTGACTTTTAAATAGCCACTTTTAAAATTTTTTTTTTACTCTAAGGCCTAGTGACGAAGTGATATTTAGTGTAATGAGCAAAAAAGTTCTCTGAATAAGTCTTTAATGGTGTTAACGTTAGCAGTAATTCCATATAATGAACCTGTCATTAAATCTGTTCTTCTAGTTCTACAGTATATTTGCATTTAGCAAAAAAACCCCCTAATTTTTAAAGATTTATTGCTCTGTTAAAAGTGGCTTGGTATTAAGATGTACAGGTTCAGATCCAATAAGCATCCTGATTTTTCTGTTGAAGTCAGCAGAACTGCCAGGGAAATCCATTGTCTGTTTTCCTTGGTTAGCAAGTGCATTTGAACAGCACACCTGTCTATGCCTGCTTGAAAAGAAACCTATATCAGTATAAAGCACCAGTTCAGGTCCAAATACTGCTAACTCCACTCTAATAAAGGGAAAGAAATTAAGAACTTTATTCCTTGACTGAGATTCCCTGAGTTTATTTACTTCCATGTCAAGAATGCTTTGAAAATGCTTGTTGAAACAGTGTGCCAGCAGTTGTATGAATATATGGTTAAATGGCTTTTCAGGGTTTTGCTCACTTTCCAGTTCAGTGTTTTGTCTCAAGTGTTGATGGTGAATGTAGTCAAAATAAACTGTTCTCATTTCTGTGTAATTTTTACAGGCACTTTTTTGTCATACAAGAAATTTCTGTTAAAGAGAAGATCAATTGTCTTAAAATGCTGCTGTAGGCAGGTGGTAGTCTGTGGAAGAATCTAGCTTTGTAAGAAAATGAGGGTTTCATTAACTGGAAAAATATAATACATGGCACTTGGGAAGACTGGTTTTCAGAAACGTGCATCTGATTCTGCACTTCAGTTCCTGAACTGTAATGTTGATACGTCTTACCTTTTGAATTGATATGATTATATTTCTTTTTTTTGTTAAGTGGATGAACATAAGCAGATACATTTACTTTGCGTGGAAATAGTTCTCTGCTAAATTTAGCAATCCAGTAATAAATCCCATTGTTTCTAAGTTAAAAAGATTATTGCTAACAGTCTGTACCTACTTACGAGAAAGTGGCTACATCCGCGTTTATTAGGCATCTGATTATGACCTCATTGAAATTAATTTTGTTCATTTCTGTGATCACTGGGATGCAGTTTAAGCAAAACAACTTTTTGAATAATGGATGAAATTCACTCCTGAGTAGAGAGGTTTGTTAGACGACTTTAATCACCAGAACCATTTAAATTCCTTGTAAGTACTAAACGATGGTTAAGATAATACTTAACATGGCTGCAATGGTTTTATTCCATGTATATTCTGCTTATGCAAATATCTGAGGTGATTTAATCAGTGATATTTAAAATAATTATCTGGTAAAACTATCATTGAGTTAGAGAAGCTAATGCTCTCTGCTTTAGTGAATATGAAGGGTGAAAGTGGTTAATGTAGTGAACTGGCCTCACTTCTTGCTTCTTATGCCCAAGTAGACTATGGCTGCTTAGGTTCCTGCAAAGATTGGAATAAGGTTTAATCTTAGGAAAAAGTTGATTAAAATAGCTACTTTCAGCTGTGCAGGCAAGTTGAAATTTAAAATGTGGCAGTGTCTGAGTGTTTCCACAGCATCCCAAGCTGATCAAAATTGGACCTTCCACCTTCCCAGCATCCTTCCTTCTCTTCCTTCCTTGTGCTGGTATGGATTGCACTAGGAACTGGTTCAGGAACCTATACTGGCTGAAAATTAGCAACTTTTTTTTTTTTTTTTTTCTTGGTAGAATTAGTTTTCAATTGACTCGGCACGCTGAACCAACTCACCTGGCAGTTGCATACCTGTCAGTAGTGGCTGTGTGAGCGAAGGGGTGGGATCCCAAAAAGGAAGGGTAAGAGTGGCACACCATAGGCCTGGATCTATGAGGTTGACGTTGCAGGACTCCAGCCTTCGACCTACTCTTGCTTTGCCTTGGCATACAGCTGGCATAGACCAGCTCCACCATTGAAAAACATGGTCCTGTTTGCTTCCACTCTGCTCTGCTGCTTCCTCCTTTGTGCAGGCAAATACTTGTATGGTTGTGTGGTGAGCCGGGCTGAGGACTGAACTAACCTGGGGGAGGGGCAGGCAGGGAAGGGTTCGCTTTGAGCTGGATCAGTTTGCTGCACAAACATTTGTGCTGGCTCAGAGATGGGGGTGGAAGCAAGCAGTAAGGGGAGCAGGGTGTGTCTGTTTCTTTTGGTGACAGTGACACATTATGCCAGCTTAGAGTATATTTGATACTGGCCTAATTCTGTGAAGGTAAGATGGTGTGGCATTAAGGCTTTGAAAACATCGTTTGGTTATGGTTCATGGGGGTATTTACATCTAAGACCCCTCAAACCAGGGTGGTGTGTGTCTGATTTCATTCTGTGCTTTGAAGGGATTTTGAGGGAAGAATCTGGCCTTTCGTATAGTAACTAATTAAAAAAAAATTATTTGGTACCTGTTGTTTCATACAACTGGTGTTCATCACATTACTGCAACAAATGAATTTGTTTGGCATGTATATTGAATTTTAAATTTAAATAAGGAAAGTTAGTGATCAGTGTGTCCACTAAGAAAATGGCAGGATATTTTGCAGTAATGAGTAGATAAAGAGACAGAACAAATCTATGAAAATTATGAGGCTGATGTAAGATACCATTATAACTTCAGACAGTTTCTGGGGAGGCAGTCTGTGGCTTCTCTTCCTAAGTAACTGTAATGGTTAGTGGTTTTCAAAAATCTGTCTTACTCAGCCTATCACAGAGGTTGTAGGTAACGTCTCAGGATATGAATAGGCATTGATTTTTATCTTTTTTTTTATCCCCTAAGATCTGTGAAAATTGTAGATACAGTGTCCCCCATCCATTTTTCTCTCCTCCTCTGCCATAGATTACCACGTGTAATAATCTTTTCCACCAGAGAAGCCGTATGCAGTGTTATATGCTTTAGACATAATCAGCCATTAAATGGACAGTATTAGCTCAGCCTACCTTTTCTGGTCAGTTACCTTGATTAATTTTTCCCATAGTGGCTTAGTGTGCTCTTACATGATTCACCCTGTTGCAAGTCTGTATGGGTGGTAGTCCCTCTTTGCTCGGTGGTGATGAGTAACTGAGTAGTAGCTGCTGCTGGAAGAGATGACCTATCTGCAGCTCTTAAGTAACATTTTCTGTAAAAATGTAATGGGTTTTATTTTTGTCTGCTACTGTTTTTTTATCAGAACTGTTTGAGGAGCTGTTGGCTGAAAACTGTTGTCCAGAGATGTGTAATTTCGTGTAGGGCATGCAGATGGTGTTTTTGTTGTGTATGAGTTGTAGAGCAGCAGTTCTAACAGACTTTCAGTTTTCTGCTCTTAAGGATCATCTTTTCTTGTTGGCCCTTCTGTGTAATCAGTGCTAGATGTGACGATTCTTTTTAAACTTGAGCTGGTGATAAACAGGTGTGTGGTGCTTCCTCTATAAGTATGTGTGCATACAAATGTCTGTGTATGTATGCCATGTATTCTCCAACTATAGTGTACTTTTCAAAGCTTCATCTTCACCGCATCTGGCAGGGTGGCAACAATCATGATGGCAAATTTAGTTCATTCTTTATTGAGTTCCCTCTTCCTGCAACCATGGGATTCTCCACAATTTCAGTTCTCCCCTCAAGCTTTAAATGACAACAGAAATAATTACCTCTTGGCTTAAATAAAAAGAACTAATAACTTATTTCTGATGTTTATACAATAAAAATTCATGCTTATTGCATGCTTGGGACTGACTGTATGCATTCTTTTCTAATTAGTGGAAATGGCATTGTGATTACTGACTGTTTCCTTCTCATGCCTTAGAGTACTTTAATTTCATGTTTTATTTTGTTCTGTTTCTAAAACGCTTTTACATCCATATGGGGGGTAGTGGGATGAGAAGCTCCTTGTCACAGGAGTGATATGTAATCTGTCACTGACTTCTCAGGCAGTCCAGGGTAATCCCTGACCTTTTTGCTTGAATCTCAGTCAACAAAGTAATACTAGTATCTGTATTAAGTGGTGTGTTCCTCTCAAATACTGCAAGTGTAAAATCATTGTGTTGCATGGCATTGCAATCATACCTGGCCATGCTGGTTGGCCTTTACTTACTTCAGTCTCTAGAATCAGCCAGTTACTAGACCTGCTGTTTCTTCTCACAGAACTGTTTTTATTTGTTTTATTATGTTGTTTGGTTTTGGTTTTGTTTTTGCAGCTGTTTGGGTTCTGTTTTGGCTGTTGATAGAAACACGTCTGTGTTGGTACATTTTTGGACCAGGATTTTAAAAAATACCCCAAATGTAGGTTTTAAGCTTATCATTTCTCTTTTCCTTTATTTATGATAGATGTGTATCTTATGGAAAAGGCACTCAAGTATATCTTACTATTCAGCTTTTTCTTGTACATGTGTTTGTTACTTTTCTGTTGAGAAAAATCTAGTTCAGAAATACTGTATTAATTGTCTTGCTTGTAGCAAATATCAAGTACTGTAGGGCAGTTGGCATATTAGATAGTGATAGTTTTCCTGTATGTATGCCCAAGTCAGGATAGACTGGAGACCTCATGTTTTAAGTCTGAAGAACTGACTCTTTTCCTTGGCTTTTCGTCATAGTGATTTTGGTCCTGGCAGGGTTGAGATGCCACTGCTGTCATCCACACAGTGGCTGGTTACTGTAAGCCCCTGATCCCTACTGGGTGCTGCTGACTCAATGATGAAAAGTTGCTTTAATTTCCTGCTTTTCCAAGGGTAAAAAAACTCTCTATCCCTTATGCCTGGACTCCCGTGTTTCTAATGCAAGATACAGATCTTTGATCTCTCATGAGAGCGGCAGTTTAAAATAGTGTGTTGATATTTTCACTGTTCTCCTGTCGCTGCTGCCAAAGAAGTTAATCTGCATAGTAGTTCTTATCTGCTGGGGTTGCACACCTTGATGCAGATGAAGCATTTGTCTTTCACGAAGATTTTCTTAAATGCTTTGCACAGGGATGTTACCTTGTGTTATAGTATGACACCTGGCACAATATGCAGGTGGGGGCATTTCATTCTTACTGTTATTTAGTGGGCAGAGGTGATTGTAGTAATACTGCTTGCTGAGAATCATAAAATAACATGATTTGGAAGAGACACAATTGTGTGAACATTGGAAAGATATTCATCAGCACAGTGCTAGGCGAATTTCTGAGATGAAATGTCTTTATTTCATTACTTGCAAGATGTTTGACAGGGGCAAGAGTTGACTGGTTTTGCCATGCTTTAGGACAGTGAGACATTTTTCCCTGATGGAGATGTTGAAGCAGTTAAAGAGGGAACTCTATTTCCTCTTTTTCTCCTGCAGAAATGCAAACTTTAGTTTAAATATAAACTTGCATTGAGAAATGAACGATCTAGTGCTGTGTTCGATCTTTGTAGCAATGTATCAATCTTATGCTGAGCTTTTCTGAACTGACAGCAGTAGCTTTTTGCTTAGCAGCACAGCAGAGCAAAACTGAGTTGACTGTGCAGCCGTTATCCTTCAGACATGGCTAAATTTTTCAGTCTATTTATGAGCATCAACAAACACTTTGTGCATACTTTTGCCATGCGTTGAATGCTTCTATTTTCCTTTAATTTAGCTTAAAACTAGTAATGGAATTCCTGAGGTTTTGAAAGGAATAGCTCTTGGCAAGCCTACGGTTTTGAAACCAAAGGCAAATTAAGATACCAAGCAAACACAGGGAGGGCTACTTCTTCGGGGAAGTATGTTAAGATTCTTCTGACATCTTAGCATTTGTTGTAGGGCTTGTTCTTTTTTTTTAGTCTCTTTGAATAACTCCTTTAAAGCACAGTTGTTATTTTTCTTTTAGAAAAATCTTACTGAAACCCAAGGGGACTTTTCTTTCCCCTTGATGTCACTCAACAAGTTTAGCCTTTTCAGGCAATCATTACAAGTAGAGGGTATTAGAATACTTTCTTTCTAGCTGTCTGTGTTTTTCAGTAACTCCACACTGATTGAATCATGTAGTTAGAATACAAATTTTAGTTTAAATAAAATATGCTCTTCTAAATTGCTGCAATAATTGTAATTGAAAGTATTTGCTGTTGTGCATCTGTCACAATACAGTGGTGGTACAATAATACAATTAAAAAATTATTTAAATTTTCAAAGTGTAGTTGGGCTTTTTATAAAACACATAACTAAACTGCTTTAGGTTTGTGGGAATGAGAGGACGTATGATGTAGGGAAACTTGCCTGGCTGTCACAGTCTTGACCCTCTCCTGCCTTTGTGGTACTACTTGCTGCAAGCATCTTCCCACTTCTGTACCCTCTTCCCGCTAATCCCAAGGTGTGCAACGTTCATAGAAATCTCTGCATGTCCTATATGTAGGTTGCCGTATTTCTTTGTAAAGTTTCATGGCTCTTTGTGTGCCTTTATTCAGTCTTGCAGTTCCTTTAATTTTTTTTTTATCATCAAAAACATTTGGAATGTTTCAGAGCACTTGGTCTTCTCTCTCAAACTTAACTCATTTGCTTGCCATTTGTAATGCTGCTGACAGTGGTATAATCCTCCCTCACCCAGGGAGGGCACTTGTTTGGGAGTAGCCCTTTCTTTTTCTTCTTCTCCTTGAATCCACAGTCATGTTTTATTCATATACTCCTTCCTTGTCCAAATGACATTTTCAAGACCACTTTTTCTGGCTTTGCAAATGTAGTTTCTGTATCTGTCATCTGGAGTACTTCAAGTACCTTCTCCCTCTGCTGATATTCCTATCTCTGCAATCTGTTCAAAATACAGCTGCTACGATTTTTCAGTAGTCTGACTACTCTTTCCTCATCAAGTTAAAGCTCGCTTATTGTCTTTGAATTCAAAGACCGGTGTCTCATATTTCTGCATCATAGTCTGTTTTCCTTGCTACTTTTGGCACTTGAATTTGTCTTTTTTTCTCCCCCCCTTGTATGTCTTTACTTATGTTTCATGTCATATTCTTTACTTTGATTTACAAAACTTCTGAGAATAATTTTAGGTTATGTATGTTAATACTATTACAGGAGAAAATGACTGCACCTCTGACCTTTCTTCTTGGGTATTAGAGTATCCTGTTGTCTCTTTGCTTATACAGATAATTATGATTTAAACTACATAAGCAGACAGGGATACATGTTACCTTTGAATCTTTTCTTATAGGTACTTGTGAAATGTATGTTGCTGTATATCTTCGAAATCTGATTTATTTTTCCAGTGATTTACTTTGGAGTAAAGTGCGCCAATGGCATGCTTTAAAATCTGTTATGTGAATACAGTGTCATATTTTGCGGACTTTTAGTATCATATGTGATTTCAGTTAGTAAATACTGGTTTCTGCACTTGGCAGGTTTCTTTGGTGAGGCAGATGTAATCTGCAGCTTTTATTGAAATGATATAAGAATTGAATTAAACTAGCAATCAAAGTAGTATTAAGTGCTATGTCATAAAGTTGACTTATTGCAGAACTAATACTGATATTAACAGAGGTAATACTTTTTTTTTTGTTGTTATTAAGGAAAGCCAAGTGACTCTTAAATATTTTTTTTTTCATGTTTCATAAAGCTTTGGGTCCCAAGGTTTCTGTGGCTTGTGTTTTGCATTTTGTTTGTGATTTTTATGGGTTTTATTTTGGAGAAAGGTAAACTGCTGTGGTTACTTGTAATTTGAGTTTTTTTGGCTGGTAATATAATGAAAAAGTAAACTAGTTATAATAGATAAAATAATAGATTTTAACATATAGCTAGCTGTATGTGTCTTAGGCATGTTCTAGGATAGTATGGTTAAATCATTGTGAATCTCTTCTGTGTCATGGCAGCTGCCTTATGTTTTCTTCTCTTAAAATCTGCTGAGTAGACTTTCATAGCTTGAAATTGAGAATGCAGTGTTTGTGTTGCTCATCAATTTGTATTGCCATAAATGTAAAAGGACTAGAGCAGTGGTAGTTAGAGTATTAATTCTTGTAGTTGTACCAATGCTAATACTAAAGCAAGCTGGATGTTTCCTGTCAGATTATACAGTGTGCAGCTTATATATTTGTGCAGCTAGACTGGAGGTAGTCTTAAATTCTTAAATAATTGTCTCCTACTTTAGCATTCCAAGAAGCATTTGATTGGCAAATATTCAGATCTCAGCGTGAGTGTGAATGCAAATGCTTGCCTTCTTTTCTCTCTGATAGCTATCTCTTTCTTCATTTGCTGTACAGGTTTTAGGTGATGGTATTCAGTTCCTGAAAGAGCTTCCTCTGCTCTTGCAAGTTTGGTAGGAAGCATACCATTATGTTAATCTTTGTTATTAAAAGGCATTTAGTTAAGACTTGTTAGATCTTAAAAAGTAATGAACAAGCTAATATTAAATCCAATCAAATCAATTGTTCTCTAAGCTTGAACTTTGTGGTATTTATTTAGTATTATATTAACAATATTATTGTCCGTATAGTTTGAGAAATTCTGAGTAATACCTGCCAGTTTATCAGTCCTGCTACTCCAGAGACTGCTCCATTCCTAAAAATTGCTGGAGTAGAAAAGTAGGTGTACAGGAAAGGAAAAAGGGAAGGTGCTACATAGACCTCAGACAAACTATTTTTTAAAATATTTTCTTCCCTCCTCCTTTTTTTTAGTAGAGTGGTGAACCTTTCTTATACAGTACTTATATCCTCTCTCCCTAAGTTCCAAAACTTTTCCTGATAACAGAGGTTGGGGAGAGTATTTCCAGCTTGTCCTGTGGCTCTTTAGTTCTAGAGAAATGTGTGTTGTCTCTCAGAGGTACAACATATACCAGAAACTTAGATAAGCTTGTAGTTTCTGTAGGACTCTTTGGGTTTAAATGTACACTATGACTCTTATTTTAAGATACTCGTGGCCACTTAGGGTCTTGAAATATTTCTACCAGTAAAGTGCAACAAAGTGCTTTTTAAAATCTGAAGTTCAAGTTATTTGTCTTGGATTTTCTCTGTCTACAGTGTTATGTGAATCATCTGACTTTCACAAATGTGTTTTCTTTTATGATGATTTTAGTCCCTAAGTGTCAGTACATTTGCTTAATAAATATTTATTTCTTTCAGCTTCAGAGTTCGTTATTCTGTTAAGTCCCTATTAACTAGTCCTATAGAGCACAACTTCATTTATGTCTGCTAAATTTAAATTTACTTCTCTTGAAGAGTTTGTATTTCTTATGTCAGCTGTAATATAGAATTTTATTTGTTAAATGGGTGTAACTTACTAATTGTAAATGGTGTGGTTTTAAAATAGTTTCATGTCAAAGTGAAAAGCAGTTTAACATTGTCAATAGTGTCAAATGAAAACTACTCTTCTGAAGTTTCGATTGTGCCGTTACCACATCAGTTTAGCATTACTGGTTATAAGCTCTCCATAGCAAGGATGTTTTCTTTGAAGTTCAGAGTAGGATGATGTCCGAAGAGAAGAAACCTGTTCATGTGAGGCCTTGAGGACAGACTACAGTACTTAATGATAAGTGGTGTACTCTGGGGAAAGCTCTAAATAAATGATTAACTGTTGACTACCAGAAGATACTTTATGCTGGTAAGTAGAGATATTAATCAGTTGTTATGTGATATGTCAGAATGCTCTTGAATTGATTATGACTGGTTGCAGTGGTACTATTTCATTGATGCTGATGCTGACTTCTAAAGTGAGCAGTACATTAAGGAGGGTGCACTAGATTCTTATCAGTAGTGTCCTATCATGCTGTATTGCTGAGCTTTTAAAGTAGTTACACTTTAGGTTTGTTCTGTATGAAATACTATTTCTTGAGTGTGCTGTACCAGGGAAATGTACCTTCTATAGTCTTGACTTCAAACCAAACAGGGAAGTATCACAGAAGAATACTTCTGCTGATGGAATAATAAAGTCTAGCAGTGGTGAACAGTAGAAATGTTTTACGTGGTACTTCGAACAGTAAATAATTGTGGTCTGACAGTGGTTTGTGAGGGATCTTGGTTTACATTCATTGCAGAGGGTTTCTGTGAATTAATTCCAATACCAAACTCCCACTGAAGTCATCAAAAGGTGTCATTGATTACGTTTCACTGTGAGTGAACTGTTTTGAAGTGGGTACTTGTAGGAAATTTTGTAACTACATAGGGACGTGTAAGAAGAATGTAAAACTAGAAAGAATAAGGGAGTGTTGTCTTTGAAGTACAAGTCTAGAGTTGTGACTAAAATGCAACTGAAATTGTCACCAAAAATTGTAACCAAAGTGTT
Source organism: Corvus moneduloides (assembly GCF_009650955.1). Lineage (NCBI taxonomy): Eukaryota > Metazoa > Chordata > Aves > Passeriformes > Corvidae > Corvus > Corvus moneduloides. The sequence goes on along the minus strand of NC_045479.1, from coordinate 39,612,420 downwards.
CGATGTTAAATTTTGTATGTTAAAAGCTATTTGCCAAGTTACTGATAGGCTAACCCTAATAACAAGGATTTCTTTGGGCTTCAGATCTGTATTTGTGAATATATTATGCTTATGCTAGTGGTGAGAGTAAAACCATTATTAAATGGAAATTTGGCAAAAGTCTTAGAAATCTAGAAGCTGAATTTCCTTTTTTCTTTGCTAAATATTGTGTAATGTGGGACCAGGGACTTTTACTTTTTAAAAAAAAATATTTTTATAGAAACACTTTATTACCAACACTTGAAAGTTTTGTGCTGGTGCAGATGCACAGTGAGTAGATCATTCCCACTTCCTCTAACTTTATTTTTAGTATGTTTGAACAGCACAATTCGGCCCGGCTCCTGTACACTTGGGTGAAGTGTTAACAGTTAAACTGGATGTCAGTAGGTTTGGATTTTCTAAGTCAGAAATAGTGACGGCATATCTTGGGGCAGGTAGTGCACTTTTTTCTGTAGTTTGTTTTGCAATTGTCTTGTACATGCATGATTAAACTATCTGTGAATAGGTTTACAGTATGCCTTATGGTGTGTTTTTGTTGGTTTGCTTCAAAAGGCCACGTACGATGCAGCAATTTAGCAGTTGATTTGTGAGTGGCTCAGTGTTTGTCCTCTGAATAAGGTGGAGATTTTTTTGGGGGCTGGCACCTAGTGAGTACATTGAATTTATCAGCTGGTTTCTTGGGGATGGTGGTTGCTGCTTCCCAGAATTTCGTTTTATTTCCAAGAAAACTGTAAATGCTTCTCTATGAAGTGTGTGCATTCACAGGCACACATTAGACCTGTGCCTGATGTACTGAATTGTACTAGTGGGTTTTGTGGTGCCTTGCAGCTTTTCATACAGATTTTAAGCATGATTTATAAATCTATTTTAGTACTTTTTTTAACAAAGCTACTAGATGTGCTTCAACTCAGATTAAACTTCACGACTGATGGCGTAAGTCTATAGTAGTGACTTGGCAGAGATTTTAAACACAAATGTCATGAGTCTTCTGAAAAGTGTCCACTTTAGAAGATTCCCTAGGGAAACTCTCAAATGTACGTGTCATGTACAGTACCACACAAGTAGCAGACTGAGTTCATAGGATTCTATGATTGCTTCTTGTTCCTTAGGCTATCTGATGACCATCAAGGAAGCCTAGGTGTGCTGGAGGTTAAAGAACTCAGCTCTTGCTTCAATACACAGTAAGTTACAAAAATGGCCAAAATTAACATACCCATACAAATTAGTTCTCTCCAGTTTGGTCATAGTTCAGTGAATATAATAGAGAAAACGTATTGCCTCAGCTGTCAAGAATTAATGCAATTTAGGTTGAATAATATAAATACTACACCACTGGGGCTAATTGGTTCATGCTGCTGCTGTGTGGGGCTATTGGAAAGGGCAAAGTTAACATGCTCATGGTCCTGTTTGAAGGTGTGGTAGGGCTGCCTGTGAAAGTCTTGGCTGCAGTAGGAGAATTTGTATCAGCCTGCAGCACTGGCAGGTTTCAGAACTTGACAGCAGCCCTCCTTGCATCATACCACAGGCTTTTACTTGCTGGCACAGCAGAAGCAAGGTATGAATATAATCTTGCTGTGGTTCTATCATGTATTATTTAAAAGTTTTCTAACTGCTTGTTTTCCCTTCTGCACTACACTTTGCTTCCCTCTCACTTGAGATGTTAAAGGTGTATATAGGTTGACTGAAATAATGTTAAAAGTCCTCCTTGTTAAACAGTATTGACTTCCAATCAAACCCAGCAGTTTTCTCCTGCTGTAAACTTTAGGGGGTAACGTACAGAAATTGATCTGCATATTCAGATAGTCAACATAAATGGGTTGGAATTTATGAAGGAGTATAGGGATGTTAGTTTACTAATATTATAAATGTTCAGAGTTAAATAATTTACTTGGAGTTGTACAACAGTATCAAAGCACGTGTTTACAAGCACACTAATAATTTGCTTATTTTAATGATCAGCTGTTAGAGAGAATTCATCCAATTCAGATGTAGAACTGGACTTGTGAAAACTTGCAGTGTTTCACATAGTTGAGCAGCCTAAAGGTTGGTGGGTTAAAACAGAAGTTGTAGGAGCTGGGCAAGATAAGGTAAGGCAGTGAATTAACACAGGGAATTGTATGGGAACTGATAAAGAAAGGGGACTTGGAATCAATTAGGAAGAAGCTTGATTTTGGGAATATTTTGAATTTTGTGTGCTTGACTGAATTTATCCTAATCTTGCGTATTACATATAGAGTTTGAATTATGGTGTTTTACTGTCTTAACATTAGCTAATTATCATGTTTCTTCGTTCTAAATTACTTTCAAAATATCTGCGATATTTTTAGGTAGGGATAAGTGGCTTCTGTGCTTCTGGGTGTCTTCAAGTATATACAAAGGGGTTGCAGTAAGTGGATAGTGTATCTGCGATTAAAGTGCCCTATAAGTAACATAATGATTATTTCACACTGCTTCTGTAACTGCATCTAAACTTTCGTCAGTTCCTTTCTATTCCTGTTCTAGAAAATAATGTAACTTTTGCAGATTTTATTGTTGGGTTGCAGTTTCTGTAACATAGTCTTGTTGACTGATTTCATTATTTATTGATGGTAATATGTTGCTTTGACAGAAACTTTTGTTTGCTTGTACAGTGTTAGACACACCATTTTCATTTGCTTTTGAATTTTTATAATAACTGAGAAGTACAGAGAGAAAGAATAGGAGTCATGGTTTATCTTGGATATCCAAACTTGCTTTGGGATATTACTGCCAAAGGCAATTACTCTTAGTGATTATTATGTTTATGAAGTTGTTGTATTTTCTCAAACCACAGTTCTTGTAAAAGGATAATTAAGTTAAAGCTTGGGCTATTCTTTGCAGATTCTGTGCCAGTGCCAAAATATTTTCAGACAATACGTACTTATCATTTCAAAGATATCCTTTTAACTTCAAAGTTAAAAGCTAAGTAGTGTAGTAAGTTTTTAAAATGGTATTCAGTAAACTAGGACAGTAAGTGTAAGGTGAAAGCAAGTAATTTATCTTGCACTGTCATTAGAAATCAGATGTGAAATGTGCTACTTAATGTGAAGGCTTAAAGTTTATGTTCTTGCTCTGAATTAATTTTTCTCCTATTTATCTTTTGCAGATGGGAGGACAAAAACCTTTCAGTTTGTAGCTGTACTTACTGAATACTTTAGTGATCAGGTTTAGCAAATGACAAACTTCCAAAAGTTTCATGCTGAGTGTTTATGTAAAGTATAATTTAAAACTGGGTTGGATAATGTTTGAGCTGGAGTTTGTAAGGATGCTTGGTATCTGTAGTTGACTTTTTGAAAAATGATGGGAATGACTTCTGTCAGTCAGCTGAAACAGCTTAACTGTCAGGAGCTTAATCTTACCTTGTACACTTAAATGAGGTTTTGTGTTCTTATTTTAAACAAAATGCAAAATTAAGTGCACTTCTGTAAGAAAACAAAATCTGTACTGGCTAAGTTGTCACTGATCCTGTTCCTAAATATTTAGGAATTTTTGAAGCTGTATTTGTGCAGAATTTTTAACACTGCAGTGGAAATGGAAGTTAGAAATAGCACTGTTGAAGTTGTAGAATGCCAAGAAGCTGCATGTATAAGTCTAGATTTAATAAGTCTTATCAATACAATTTTTGATGTTGCAACTTAAATACTGTACTTTGTATGTATAAAACTCTTCCCAACTTTTAAACAGATTTACACTTTGCACATAACTTCATCTTTATATTAACTTAGCTTTGCATAAAGTATGTTAAAAGAAAGCAGTTTCAGAGTCTACAGATTGGTTTCTTTTCCATTAGATTTTCTATAGGGTTCTGTAGAAGTGATACACAGGTTAATTTATTTTAGCAAACTCCTGTAGTATCATCTTAGATATTAATGAAGCTTTATTTTCATGACAGCTTTAAGATCATTGAAATGTGACCTGCTGTGAAAAAAGGAGGGTCTGATTTCTCCCAAGGCATCATGGTCCAGCTTTCCTTTTGTTGGCACTGATCATGGTGTGGTCATTTGATCTGCAAGACCAGTGCAGTAGTTGGGCTTGAAGCTTGTGTGGCTAATTAGAACATGGCCAGAGCAGGAAAGATCATGTCTTTCAGCTGCTGTCACCTTTAGATCAACTGAGGGGAACACAAAATAGCATTCTGAGAAAGAAAAGCAGTTAATTTAAAATATCCCACTTCACAATGACTCTTTAATTCACAAAAGGAAGGCTTCACACTACTTGATAAACATACAGCTGTTTTCTATACGTGTGAGGAAACGATACATCCTTGTTATATACTGACCTTGTATTATCTCAGAAACATAGGCTTGGTTTTGAAAGAGATGGCTTTTTTATTACCTCTTACCTCTTACTATGTCAGTTCTAGTAGACATAATTGCAGTAGAGAAAATGACAGTTTTTAAAAATAATTATTTTTGGCAATTTTGGGCTTCAATGTCAACATATAAAGAAGAACAAGTGGAGTAGGACATAGGTATGTGCATATTAGTATTGAGTCATTTGGACTTCCCTGTGATTTCACAACAGTGGTAAGAAATTAGTTTCGGGTTTTTTTTCAGGCAAGCAAGCAGAGGTTGGAAGTGTAAAGATTTTTGGAGCAGCCCAACTTAATCTTTAGTGAGTTTTACACAACTGTTTTGATTACCAATATTCAATATTCTGTTTGGCCTTTTTTTTTTTTTTTTTAAAGTTGTACAGTCATCTAAAGTTACTCCCTTTATGTAACTAAAATCAAACACTGTGGTTAAAGTACACAGGTACTTCTTATAAGGAAAATTATATTGAGTAGAATACAAATGAATTTCTTCTGTTTATAGAATTTTTTTACATCCTTCTCCCTACCTCCCATTCATTCCTGTATCACATGTACTTAAATATGCTTCTGGGACACATTTAATGTCACATGGTTTTTTTAAAATTAGGAAAGAGAATATTTGAAAGAAACTCAAAGCTCTTAAAAGTTTAGCTTTAGTCTTGAGTATAAGGTCAAAAGAGCTTTCACAGTTTCAACTGTTTGAAAGCTGTCTGGCTATAATGTTCAAATCTCTGGCATAAAACATGGCCCTTACTAACATGAGCTTATGGGAGTAGAAAAGGCACCCATTTTCTTTTAACCTTTTTATTTCCTTTTCAGGTTAAATACTTGTTGCTGCCTACGAAAGAATTGAACTTTTGGGTACATTCTGCCTAGATTAGTGTTGTCCTAGGATGTGCAGAATATATTAAAATGCAAAATTATTTGGGATTTCTCCTCACTTTTAAATTCAGAATGATTGAAAGACTACTTCAAGACAGTTAAATTTGTGTTCTGATAAGACACTACATCCCATTTATTGCAAGCTGTTAACTTTCTACCTAATTATGTATGCCAGAAAATTTTTTGACCTTGATCTTGGAGCTCTTCAAGACATCAAAGCTCCACCAGTATTCTTGTAATGTTATTGCAGACATTAATTACCATGTATTTATTCTGTGTTTAATTATTTGGTAGTTTTTGTAATTAATGGATTTTCAAGGCTTTTTTCATTTTCAAACATTCTATCAACTTATCTCATCTTGAAGTGTAAACTTTTTTTTTCCATGCAGCCAATAATTTTTGTGTGTAAATATTTATTAACTGTAACTTCTAATCCTAGAACTTGTTTAGGATAAAACAGCTCAGGAATCTGGTAATATCCCATGTCTCTCATACACAAGAGAGCACCTCAAAAATAACTGCATTTCTTCACACAGTAAAACACATGGGTCTCAGCTGGCAGGGTGTTCAGCAGAAATTACTTCTAAATTACTATATTTTGTCATGGTAACTAGTAAAAGCCAGTCCTCTCTGTGGACAGTGGTAGTTCAGTTTAGCTCGTTTAGACTTTCTGTATATTGTTCCTTGGACTTTGCTGAGCAGTTGAAATGTGCTATAGGGAGTGAGAAGATCCTGTAACTACTTTACGGGAGTTTGGTAAGAAGTGGTAAGAAGCAATTTCCCTTATTTCAAAAAAAGCTGGTAAAATATATAGTTCACTACAGGAATGCTAATAAGCTGGAGTAGAGAAATATAACAAGGGAAATCAGTACTTTATATATGTTACTGCTTTGAGTTTTCACCTAGAGAGTAAATCTAGAAGGGGCTTAGTAAGTCAGTTATCTGTTGGATTTGTTTTTTAACTTGAATTCCTCTGTACTTGAAGTCTAGTTTAAGATATTGAGTCATGTATAAATACTACATTTAAAATACAAATCTAGTTCTTAGAATTGAGCAAATTAGAATAGATTTTGTTTTCTTTCCACTCTTTTCTAAGTAAGTGCCAGCAAGCTTTATGGTCTTGTTATTTAAATGGGATTTGTGCCATATCATATTACATTTCATGTTTTTAAACAAGTGGTGCTGGTTTGCTAGAGACTGCAGAGTTTTTACCCACAAAGGGCTGTACTTCCAGCATTTGTAAATGACTGGGTTTTCTGTCCTTTTTGGGCAGACTTCTAATACTTTGAAGCAGCAAATTGGCTGATGGAACTATTTGACTAAACCTATCTGTACTCTTCTAGAAAATTGTTGTATTGGAGTGGTGTCCATTTTGCTTGTTATAACTGCTTTAAAATTAAATCTAAAAAGTCCCATGGATGGGTCAGAATCATAAATTTCTTTTAACTGTTCTATTAGAAAGAACCTGCCTAAATCCAAATTCTTCTCTATTCTGTCCTTTCAGGTTTTCTGTGACTTTTCACTGAGAGTAAGATGTGACTGATAACTGGAACATGGAATAGAGTAACTACAAAGATGTATCTGTAGGCAGGGTTTCAAAGAGCATTTCTCTTTGTGGTGGTGTTGGTGTAAACAGTGCCAGCCCCTGGCTTGTGTTTGAGTGTTCATGTGGGGAACCTGATCAGGAAGCTGGTCTAGGTTAAAAAATAGCTGAGCAAGGAAAATAATGATTATTTTTAACCCAGAGCAAATATGAGTTACGAGTGACCTGCTGATGTTGGAAGTGATGGGTAACTGAAAAAATATTTCTAGAAAGGAAAACCTGAGATAGCTGAAATTCAGGTGTGTATGGGGTTTTATTATTATTTTTTGTTTGTATTTTGTTTCTCAGTAACAATAAATGCTATTTAAATACATTTAGGTAGAAATGCATTAGCTGGAAGAGGAACATAAGTCAGTTTATCCCCTTGCAATTCTCCATTGCCTTCTGCAAAGAGCTGTTTGAACAGCAGGGGAGAATAGGAAGGATGGGAAGATGAAATGAACCTTGAGCTTGCAGTCTTTGGTTTGAGGATTCCTGGTTTAGGACATGGTGGCTGACTTATGAATAGAGACTCTTCATAAAGGAGACAACTTGTCTGCTTCAGCCAATAATACCTCAGAATCAGCAGCTCACATGGGGGTCCACAGGATTTTCAAAGCATCAGTATTCCATTTGTTTTGGTTTCTTCTTTGCAAGGCCTTTTTTAAGTTTAATAATAAAAAATTTAACGGAAGAGCTACTGTTTGGACCTTATAAGCTAATGGACTCTGCCAAGTGGTACTACTTCACTATCCACTGAATAGCGCAGCTGGCACAGAATAATGAGAGTGTGATCTGTTTGAGTAGTTATTTGTGAAAGAGAGTATCATATAAATATGAAGAATTAATGTAGTGTACTCTGTACTCTGCTGGCCTCCCTGGCTTCAATGTGTATGTTTTCCACCGTGGAAGTTCAAACTGTGTATCTGCGGAGGGTAAATTTTGGAGACTTCAGTCCCAAGTAAACACAAGACCCTGTTGTGGAATTAATATCATTTTAAAAGAGTGCTATGGGTGCTGCCTTGAGGTAGTCATGGTTAGTAATGGTAGTAAAGTTTTGGCATCTTCAGCAGTTTCTAGAATTAATTCTTTATGAAAGAAAATGGGCATTCAATATAGCCATCAGATGCTAACAAAATGGATGGGCAAGGGTAAGCTTGTTCATGCTAGCTATAAATCAAATCAGCTTATTTTCCATAGACAAAAGTATTTGGAGTTTGTGTGGTATTTTAAACTACGTTGTTGTAAGGTATTTTAACCTTGATAGTGTGCCCCAGCGAAACCATCTTTAGCTATTCTTATCAGAGCCCTCAGAGTGGGACCAGGCTGGAATTACCCTCACTGGCTTCACCTGGCCTTTCCACCTTCAGCTGCAGCACATCAGCCCCAAAAGGGTTTTTAAGCTCCAGTCTGAAGGCTCGACGGGAGAGGAGGGATAGATTTATATCTGCTTTCTGTTCTTTGCTGTCTTGTTGTTTGGATTTCCTGGACTAACTTGGCTGCTGATCGCTGGATGGGTTTTGTTGTTGTCATCATCTCAATGCTGCTTGCCTGGATCAGGAGTCCCACCTGTTAGAGCCCTCAGGAATTCATCAAGGACTGAAAGGTAAACTGTGCTAAATTGGAAAGGAATTGAGAAAGAAGAAGCTGAAAAACTAAATACCAAGACAGCAAGGAATAGATGAAAAGGACTGTGCTGCGCTGGATTAAAACCAATTGTATTATCAGAAAAGTGCGTGCGGAGCTCATGGACAGAATAGAGAAATCAATCAAGCAGTGTGAAATCTCATGCACAGCAGTTGCAAAATGTATACATACTGTATTATGGATAAGTTGTAAAATGTGTAAGTAGAGTATCACGTAAAGGTTGTAAGATGTATAAGCAGGTAAAATGTGTAAGTACTGTGTTATGCAGAAGTTGTAAAAAGTATAAGTAAGAAAGAAAATGTGTAAGTAGAGTGATATGTGTATAAGTAGTATAAGATAAGTAGGTAGAATGTATAATTAAGCAAAGTGTGTAAGTAGGGTATTACGTCAAAGTTGTGAGATGTGTGAGTAGAGGGTATTTTAAACAATAAGAAGCTTCTGCGAAATCATATTGATTCGTTGATCAGAAAGCATGAGTTCCTGCGCTACATCAACCTCTTTCTTATTATCTAGAAGTTAGAGAAGTTTGCAGCACAAAAGATTGAGTCACAAAATAATACAGAAACATGTAGCCAGTGTGAACTGATATGTAGAGATTACCACTGAATGCAGCTGTAGAGAAACAAAACATCTGTGTGGAGGCTTTGAGGGCTACAGCGTTTCAGGTGATATTTGACACTCTGCAGTGCTTGGAATTCCCCATGGCCAAGGAGAGGAGAAGGTGTGTGAGGTTTGTCTGAGGCTGGAACTTAAGGCTACTGTGCCTGCACCAGGAAAGTTCAGGGCACTTCTTTAGGCCTTTCACTTAGGAGTTTGTTTTTTTTTTTTTAACTGAGTTGTGTCACTCTTGCTTATTCAGTCTTCACAGTACTTGTGAATCCAAATCTTGGATATGACTGCTTTGTGAGAGATTGTAGTGCACGTATTCAGGCATCATAGTTGTTGCTTAGAAAACATGCATCTGTTAGGAAAATGAAAATCTAGAAAGGTTGCTTTTTATCCTTAAATACCTGCCACTTATGACAATAGGAGATAATTTCAGTACAAGAAAGTGAATATGATTTTTTCTGTGTAGTTGAATGTACCAGTGCTTCTAAATGTCATGTGACACAGAAAGTTGACAGTTTAATCCTAAAAACCTCCCACAGGAATTATTTTCTAAATGACACCTATTCAGACTTGTTAACAGAAAGAATCTTATGGAAGGACTTGTTTAAACAGAAGTATACATATATCTATATACACACACACACACTTCTAATGTATTATTTTTTTTTCTGTCTGGTGAGGAAAGCTTAATTTCATTGTAAACTTCCTTTCTTCAAAAATGGGCACCTTCACTGTACAGACAGTCTTTCAATTTAAAAATTTGGGACAGTAAAGTGCCTGAAGATTAAGCTTCAGTAATGTCTTGGGAAGAGTTAAATTTTACAAAAAGAAGGCAAAAATCAGATGATCTTCCCCTTTTCCCACCATCTCAAATCTTGTTATCCCAGGCCATACTCTTCCAGGAAATAGAGTTGGAAATAGAGATTCAAAAAGGTGACTCAGGGAAAAAAAATTAATTTTGTAAATAGTAGCAAATAATGAGGTCCACAACTGATGGTATTGAGGAATTTTAAGTATTGGCTGGGTTTACAAGCCATATGTTCATTCTTACATTACAATTCATTATGTTGTAAAGTAGAAGAGAGCAAATGGTTACTCAGGCTAACTTTGTAATGAAAACAGTTGTTCTATGACAGTTCTTTTACAATAAGAATCAAAGATTTAGTTTTATTTCTGTCTTTTTAGGAAGAATGGTATAACAAAATTCAGTGCAAGATCCTATGGTAGGGCAAGGTGATATTTGTTTCTCTGATCTTCAAGTTACCTGAGATGCATTCTCTGACAGGTTTAATTTGCTTGCACTCTTGTGTCCGCCTGCTCACCATGCAGCCGGACTTGTGGCCAAGTGGTTTAGCCAGGATCCCTTGTGAGTGACACAGGACAAGAAAAAAGGTGTAAAATCTTAATGACATATCTGGGATCCTTATTGACTGGTAACGTCAAAATGATTTTTGCATGATCTTTTAGGTGTTTTAATCATCATGAGATGATGTGATGCGTTTTTCTCAATCATCAGCTTCCATGAGTCATAGAAGGGGCATCTGTTAATTTTCTGCTTTATTTATTTATTTATTATGTCTTAAATGTGTGTCGGTAGTCTGTTTTGGGGATGCGGTAACAGGAAAAGGAACAATATACACAGTAAGATGCAACTTTGTGTTAGGCTGCAGGCTGTTCTGCTGGCGAGTGTTGTGATCAGGCAGTACTGCTGGGAGCACTCTTGTGGGAATGGTGCTCTTCCTTATCACGGCAAGCTAAGCTTTAATCTCTGTCCTGCTCCTTGTTCTGGTGTGTAGATACGGCACACACATGCACACACTGACATCCACATTTCTATTGATAGACATATAGTCTTCTAATAGTACTTTTATAGCTTTTTAAAATGCTAAAAGGAGAGTTATACAAAGCAGACAATATGGATTCTATAAAAAGGTATGTTTATTCTTTGCTAAAAGAAAATGGTGCCTGATGTTAACTTTGAACAGCAGTAGTCTAATGTGATGTAAATCATCCACAACAGAATAATGCTTTGTAAGGCTCTGTAGGCTTTGTAGGCTATTACAGACATTTCTGTACTGTTTCAGCAGTGATCAAGGAGGACACATTTTATAAGACCCTAAATGGAGCTTTTTTAAAACATGGGAGTATAAAGAAGTGGACCTTTTAGCTGCTTTAATTATAAAGGACTATGAATAAAGGATTTTTTGCTTAATGAAACTTTGCTCTCCATTGTACAGGTAGATCAAAGTAGTTTTTAGTAGCTTCCATCTGAAATTGGAAAATATTTTTTAGGGCATAGATCATCTAGACTAATGTGGAGGGTGTAAATCACTAGCAAAGTAGTACTCAAATCTAAAGAAGATGTAGTTTTTTAATTACATAAAGTTGACTGTAAGAGATTCAGCAATGAAAAGAAGAAAATAGTTGTTTGGATGCACAGATATGATTATAAATGGGTTTTACTTAAATCTGCTGCACACATCCTAATAATCAGAATTTTAATGAGCTGGTGTAGCCCAAAGCACAGACAGACATCTATGCAGTCAGGTTACCACGATTTGGCAAATCAGACACATTAACTGAATGTTTTTATGCTCTTCTTCATTGTGAATACAAAGAAAATAATTTTAACCTAAACCTGCTTTTTGGCAGATGCAGTTCAGTAGTGACAAAAGATACCCTAAGACTGTGAATTTTACTTCAATGACCAATCGGCATAGTTTTGATCTAGAGGTGTAACTAGCTATTGTTAATCTTTCCCTTTTATGTAATGAATTGGGGCCACAGGGGTAGCTTAGTTTAAATGATTATTAGAGTTTCTCCTTGAAGTAGAAAGAAAAAAAGGTACAAGAAGCACATGAGGAGATACGTAAACAGGACCAAGAAAATTGTGACCCTTTCAAAAGTGGTAAAAAGAGTTTTGTGTGGAAAATGGAAAAATGGTAAATACAGAAGGCAAGCTATTTTTTAAAGAACACAGATTTAATGAGATCTTGGGAGGATTTGGTTTTCGGTTTTCCAAGAAATAAAAACCATATATAAAAGCTTGATGTTCAGGTAAGGCCAGATTCCTTATATCAAAGTGCTAAGAACTTGCTGATAGTGGAACCAATGGATAGATGAAAAAGGGCACATATTGAGAATACATACTGAAATGATAGACATACTGTGTTTATTTATTTATTTTAATAAAACACAGTGGCATGGTCCCAGTTTTGATAATTTTTTACTCAATCCGCTTAACATTTCAGTAAGAAAGTCTTGTAGGCTTTCCAGAGTTGTTTCTATTAATGCATTAGAAGATTGTGTGTAAAATATGTCAAAAACATAAAAGCAGAACTTAACCCTTCCTGAAATGTTTGAACAGACAATATTACAAAGATTAAAATATTACAAAATATAAACTCAATGCCATTTACTTAATTACAAGATTTGGCACTTCACTGGCTTTGAAAACTTGGCAAGAGCTGCAGACCTCAAGTTTTAGGAGGCATTTGTGGTTAAATATTGGAGAACTGACTCACTATTCAAACAATTTCAAGTCAAGCTTCCTTTTTAAGAATTAAGCTAGATACTTTTTTCTTCCTTGGCCCCATTACTTAATTATTGTAGCCTTCCACTTTATCTTCCCATCTCCTTGCCTTTCTCCTTTATCCTGAATCCAAAAAGCATTTCCATAGCACAGCTCTTAAAACTTCAGTCCCATTTCTGCTGTTTATTATTGTGTAAAAATGATGCTTGCAGTATATGCTATTCCTTATAGGATGTTTTAAAAGTGATTCAGATTGTCCAAGAATAAAACAATTTAGTAATGCTTGCTTGTTTAACCTAATGCCATGGTTTGGAGTTTGATGTTCTGGCTGTTTTCTTTTAAAAGGATGCAGTTAATCTGGCAGACATTCACAGAAAAGAATATGGTAGTGTGGATCTGGAGAAATTGTTTTACTAAGAAATTGAAAAATATTTGCATGTGTGTAAGTTGTTTTAAAAATGATACCAAGTAAAACATAAGTCTTGTTTCTCTGGAAGTTTAGAGTAAGAGGATCATTTTTTGGAGAGCGATTAAAGAGTAGAACAAGAAACAGCGTCCCACATCCTCAGAAGGATTAATGGGGATGGTGGAGCAAACAGCTTTTGTGCTTCTGTTCAAGATTCATGTTCATTAAAGACGTAGAGTTTTCAAAATGCACTGAGGTGAAAATTAGAAACTCTGTTTAATGCTGTATGTATGTGTGTGTATGTGCACTTGTTGAATAGAACAGTTGTACCAACCTACTACTTAAATGAAATGTGCCATTACTCTTTATATTGCATTGGGACAGGCCAAAGTATGGGGGTACCACATCTCAGGATAAGGGAATGCAGTTCTTATAATGTCATGCTAGAGCAAAGTGGAGAGGTGTAGGATTGGTGTTACATAAATTGGTCTCAAACATCATGAAGTATTTAGTGTTGGCACAACATTGCTGCCTGCTGCAGTTCTCCCTCTGCTCATCTTAGCTCAGCTGTTTGACCTGGTCTTTAATCTTCACTTCTACTGTAATTGTGGTGAATATAAGAGCTTTTCTGTCTGAATGAGCATGTTTTTTTAAGGAATTACTGTTGAACAGTGTTCCTGCAAATGTTTAACTATCTCGCCTAAATTTGAGCATTTTGTTGAAATGATCACTTTTAAGGAGAACAGTAGAGAATTAATTTAATAGTAGCATACCATTTCAAATTTTTGCATAATGACTCCTCAAGATCAGTTGCTAGTTCTGAATTTAAACAAACAACAAGGCTCCAAGTTTGCTTTTCCTCATGTTTCATTTTATTTCATTTTAATTTTATTAAATGGTATTGGCTATTTTTATATGGCACTAAAGTGGGATGAAATAAAAAGTTGCTGTTCATTTTGAATCCAAATATATGAAAACATATATAGCAAAACAGGTCGAGTTGTGAGGTGATCTGACTGTTAAAAAGCAGGAGTAAGAAAAAAAGAAAGCCTCCTGTGAGTTTGACGAGCAGGCAGTTGGCAGCAGCAGAAGGTGCAGGCAAAGGAATGCTGCTGAGAGGGTGAGTTCTGGTGCGATCCTGCATCAGCCTCCTCCAGGCGTGTTCAAAGAGGCCTCTGAGGGCACTGCACTGAAATGGCAAGCTAGTGTGCTTTAGCTGGTATGTGGTTGCAATAATTTTGTTTTCATTGGAGTCAGAAAGCTTTTACAGTTTAGCTTGGGTTTTGTCAGTTTTGTTGTTTTGTTTTTGTTTTTTTGCTTTGGAAAGGGCTAAAGAGAGAAAAGGAGTGTACATTTATTACTGCGTTTTAATCATAAGCCTGACAACATGCTCCTTTAATAAAAATCTTGAGGGAAAACTCCACCTGTTAGCATAAGCAAAGTCATTAACTAGATTCTGCAACTTCACCTCAACCATTCCTACTTTGTTTTCGCTAATGGCAGCCAGTGGCACCAAACTCTTTCTCAGCATGTTTAGTTTCTTTTTGGATCTCCTTCGTTGTAGTTTTTAACTCCATTATGGTTTGTTAGTACTGCTTTTTTCATCCAAGGTACTTAGGCACCTTCAGTAGTAATTTTCTTAGTAATTGTTGCCAAGTGGATGAAGGGCAAGGACTATGTCTGACCTTAGTTCAGTTTGCTTTACTATTAAAGTAAAGCAGACTTTCTTCCCAAAATGCATTTGCTTCTTGGGTGTGAATTGTTATGTTATTGTTTGTCAGACTGTGCAAGGCAAGAGCCTTCCAGGGCACCTGAAAGAAGATGAGTAGATTTGAGTGATGGCAGCAGGCGTGGGCAGGCAAGGAGAGCATTTTGTGCTTCTTTTGCTGTATTTTGCGTGGATTTCTTCCTGTTCTCTTGAACACTCGTATCCCATTAAACCCCTGTGTTTCCATGGGAGAACATTCCAGTTTTGGCACCTCTTTTGTCTGTTGTGTCTCCAAATGTTAAAGTCAGTCTTTGCTGATGTACAGATTTTTTTTTTTTCCTTTTGGTAATTATAAAGTGAAGAAGTCTTTTTTTTTGACCATTGGGGAAATAAGGTTCTTGGATTTTAAGGCCACACTCAATAATTACTAGCTTTATTTTGGTGCTTCATCTCTTACGTGCATGTGAGGTCTGGTATGTGGGAGTCCCATGTACCAGAAATGTGAAGTTTTGTTTTCCAGTTGAAAAACTTGGCTTCATGGCAGTGAAGATACGCTAGCCAAAATAAACAGAAGGTCAAAGTATGGGTTATTTTTAAGTCCCAAGTACGATACCAGGATTCTTAAATCATATAGAATTTGCCAGCATGGATTACATCATGACTCTAAAGACCTAGGATATACCACATTAGATACAGAGTTTATTTGTTTAATCCGTTGTATTAGCCAGTTGTGAGATGGGCAGTATTTGGCTACCAGCAAAATTCAAAGGACTGACTGCAGTACCATTCAGCCTCCTTCGCCTGTATTCTGAAATGAATAACATGCCAATAAAACAGGCCTTATATTACTCAATAATATTTTTCTTACATGGTAAATTGGCTTCTCTTATTTGTCTGTTTGCTGTCTTACGCTTTCATACAAAGTTTGTTTTGTTTGGAAAGCTGCTTTGCTGTAGTGACAGCTCTGGTTGGTGGGCAGAGGGTGTAATGAGTTACTTAGAAAATTTCTATGTATAACCTGAAATGTTCAGATTTATACTCTACGTTTCAATTTAATCTCTGAGGTAACATTTTGCGGGTGAAATTATCCCCCTGCTGTAGAAGAACCATTGACATTAACAAGTGCTCTAAAACTGAGATGAGAAAATTAGTTATAATGTATCTGTAGGGATTTGGCTGTGTTTTCTTCAAGTATGGCCAATTTGTGTGTGAGATTGCAGGATGTACTGGGCAGGTGTCCTGATGGTCATCGTAATACTAAATTGGGGATACTTCTCTGAATCCCTGTATATGTAAACATCCAAATTCTTGAGGGCCATGGATTTTGGGAGGAAGTTATCCAAATTAGTTTTGTCTCCTTCAGTGTGTTCCGTTGTCTAGCACATTATCTGTGATACTTACTCCTAGTGTCTAGTTTAGATGCAGTTTAGACAACAACATTTGGACTCTGTTTCTTACACACTAAATGGAAAGACATAAGAGAGGACCTAGCACTGTGGCAGCTAGTGGTTTGGAAGGCCACTTTTTCATTTGAAAAGACTGTGCAAAAGATGGGTTTAGAGACATGACACTTTTGCTTCTCCCTACCTTTTCTGAGGTGTGCTATGGTTTGGGTTTTTTTCCTTTTCTGATTTTTAGGAGGTTTGTGAGAGGAATTTAGGTGTACAGAAAATATCTCCCAAAGTTAATGTTTGATTCTGTAACCAGAGCATGCAGAGCTAAGTTAAAACCAGCTTTTAGATCAGCTTTGCAACCATGAGCTGACTTTAATGGGGTGACTACGAGCAAAATGAGGAGTACGATAGCAGTGTGTCCATGTAGCCTTTCTTACAGAAGGGGAATGCACACCTCGTTCAGATCATTCCCCACCTGGGGAGACTGTAGAACTGCAAATGTTAGAATTTATACAAGCTTTTGACTGTGTTGTTCTTTTTAAAGTATCTGCTCTTGTTTACACTGATGCCTTATGTTCCTTGACTTCTGAGAGATTAGCATAACTTGTTGGCCCTGCTTAGTCTGTGAGGGAAAGAGCTACGTTTTGCTTTACAAAGCCAAGTAATAAATCTTAGTGAAGTTACGGCAGTTCCTACCTTTCCCTCCCATTAACAAGGTTTAGATGAATGCTGGTCCTGGTTTGTCTTGCCTGGGATTTTTACCTTGCAATGCAGTAATGTTAGGGAGAAGCAGAAAATATTCTCCATCCCTTTCCCCCTCCTTGCATGACTGCACCCATCCACCACTGATGCTTTGTGAATGGGGAAATTACAGCTCCTAAATTTGACATTGTAGACATAACTTAGGGTTGTGACTGTGGAAATGTCTACTTCTTCTTGTATGTTTAAGTTTGGGTAAATATTTTGCAATCTGGGAAAATTTAAGAAAATCCCGAACTGAGTAAACAGCAAACTTGTAATTGGAAGCAACTGTTTGGAGAATTCTGTTATTGCTTTACATTTAAAAGAAGTTAGGTGCAGCAAGTTTGTATGCTTGCTTTAATCCATTATGAAACTGTTTAGGTTGTTTAAGAATCATTCTTAGTAACTGAAATAGGCTAGTCTGCTTTAGGTAGCCAAACCCTTTAAAAGCTTTAAAACTTTGCTAGAAAAATACCAAGGTAAAGACCAGTGCAAACATACCTGCATTAGGACAGCTTGCCTGTGAATATTTTTATTTTAATTATATTTCTAATGACTACCTCCTAAGTTTTCACCAGAGTGGGTGGGTCAGGTTTTCTGCTCCCTCTTTCCATTCTCCTGTTCTGAAAATTTTAGCAGGGAATTTGGTAAACTTCAATCCCAGTAGTTAGTGAGGTGGCTAGTTTTTCTGAAAACTGGGTAGAGGTAACTAAGGCTGTGATTCTGTCTGCAGCTGGCTCTGGCACTTGCTAGACTTTCTGCTGGCCGGTCTGGTATGCTAAGCCAGCAAAAATCTAACCTGACTGAAATCACAGTTTAATAATACCAACTAGATTGGGTAGGGCCATCACATAAACAAAGCTTGTGCTTGTTGCAGAGGGATAGGTCCTGCACACAACTATATGCAAAAGTACGTATCTGTCAAGCAGTTCAATAAGTTTACCTTTAGGTACCTTTGTGAAATCTAGGGTTTATTTTCAAGTTAAGTATAAGTTGTTAATTATTTCCTTTTTTTAATGTCTTACAGCAGAGCATTCACAAATTTATGCTGAGTAGATGTCGTCCATATATGTTAATTAGAATGGCTTTGTTGGGTCACACTTGAAGTATCAGTTTGTCCAGTATCCTGTTTCTTACAGTAAATAGTAAATTCTGACAGCCAGTAGTAAATATATAGGGAAGGGAATAGTAAGAAGGAACATTTTATGATCATTCCTTAAGACCCTTCTAAATATCTGCCCCGTAGGGGCTTTTTGAGCCAGATGTGACATCCTTGAGTTTAAAAGCTCTTCATGGAGCTTTCATTTGTCCAATTACTTTCTGAATCTTTAAATATTTGGAACTCATTCCCACAAGACATTGCAGATCACAAAGGTTAACTATGTACCATGTGCGAAAAAAGAACTTCTGTGTGTTTCTTTGAACCCCCTCTTAATAATGTCAACTGCTGTTCCCCAATGGTTGCGTTTGGAAAATAGTTGTGCTTTATTTATCTTCTCTTTGCCACCTGTAATTCTGTACTGATTTCTTCTGCTCTGTGTGCTCCCTTTTTTCAGGCTGAGCCATCTAAGTAGCATATTTCTGCTTTTAATCTGTTTTTTTTGACAGGGAGGCCTGATGGCATGCATTACTAAATTTGTGGGTGCACTATGGATTCATACAATAGAAGAGTATTTTTGGTTTGGCACTTTTAGTTCTTTTCAAACAGTTTCGTTTCATTTGCTTTATGATATCTGTCCAGCTAGAGTTTCCATTGGACTGCATGACTATGTGACTGATCTTTCCTAACAGATAGAACTCCTTTGCTAGGTATGTTATTTTTGCATTTGCCAGTGTTGAATTTCTGGTGTTCTCTTGTACAATCCCTTCACAAGTGAGAGGGTTCTGCAACTGGTATAATGATGCCTAGGATGTGGGATGAAATTGGGACTACATTACTCTTGATACTATGCAAAAAAGCAGAGTGCTTTGGTTTCCCAAAATGATTTTAATCCAGGGGCAACACAGGGGACAGCTGATGAATACAAAGAATTGAAGCAAAAAATTTATGAGCAAAGCTGCAGTGGTCTCAAAGAAGTTTGCACAGACATCCTGAAAGACTGATAAGGAAGACTAATAATAAAGTATTATTTTGAGAAATTAGCCTTTCTGTTGAGTGTAGTAAGCAGCGTCAAAGGAAACATCAAGTGCTTGTTTGGCAATTTTACAAGCAGAGAACAGAGACTGCCAGCTGTTAGTGTGATGGAAGCAGCAGTTAGTTTTCAGTGTTAAATGTGAGTGGATAGCTAGTGTGAGAATAGTCGGGGGGGTGGGGAAGTAAAAGCAAGCAATTTATGGTTAGTGTCATGGAGCAAGAATCATGAGGGAAGCAGAGAAAGGGTGATGTGTTAGCCATACAAGTCAGCATTTGTGTATGTGTTCAGTAGGATAAGCAAGAGGCAGTTCAGTAGAGTAAGTTACATGTGTTCTTCTGTTTGTCAGCTGTGGTTTGGTTTGGTATGCACTGAGGATAATGGGAGCTTCACATCTGTCATTTCCACACTGCACTGGGTACGCAGTGGAGAATGAATGGAGTCCCCAGTGTGACAGGCTACACTGCAGACAGGAATGCCAGATTATTTTCTTCCAAGGCACTGAAATGCCAGGGTAACTCAGAGATCAGTCTTATCTCAAACATTGTGAAGACCTTGCTTGACATAATACTCACAAAATATAAACAAAAGCATGTATTTTTGTTAGTTTACTAACTGGCATCTTAACAAAAATGTCAATTTTTTTCTTGTTATTTACCCTTCTAGTTCTAGGTCCAATGATTAGTTCTGTGACAAGACAGCATGACACTTTGAGTATGACAGAATCCCTGATGCTGCAGCAGAGGCTGGGAATATTAATGGCCAAATCTAGGTGAGTGATTTTTAATCCTGCCAGTTCCATAGCTGTTTAATTTCTTCCTCATAGTCTTGGTTCACGTATCTCTTTTGAAGCAGCATTGCAGTTCTTGGTTTTCTGAAATATTAATATTAGAACATAATTGAGGCAAAATAACAAGCTTGTAAGATAATTGATTACATGCCGTTTCTTTGTTGTTCCTGAGATACAGAAGCTGTGTTTCAAATGCATACTACAGCTTTCTTCTTGAAACTAGTGATTTTTTTTTTTTCCCCCCAAACTGCTCTGCATTTCAATTCTGGGGTTTTTAAAAAAGTTTGCAGGCAGCTGTCTTCAACAGACTTGGTCAGTTATTTCATGCTGAATGCATAGAAAGTGTGATACTAACAGCATGCAGCTGTGTAGTTCTGTTTGCACTGCAAATCATTTGAGGAGGTCTAAGTCTAGGCTTTATTAAGTGCATGCATTGTCCCTGAAGGAAGCTAGAGGGAGATGCAACTGCATTGTATGGACCAGAGTATTCACTGTTAATCTGCATTGAGGCTGTTGTCACCTGTTGCCCTTCATAGCAGGGGATTCTCAGAGTGAATAGGGCACTGAGTAAGCTGACAAGAACAACATCTGAACATTACTGTACTGAGGCACTGTGGGGTGCCAGGGCAGGAAGCCAGGAACAGGGTGTTATTACCTGTATCTCCCTTGCTTAATGGAAGAGGAGGAACAACTACTACTACTACTACAAAAAAAAATTTAAAAACTTCACCATGCAAAAAAAAAAAAAAAAAAAAAAATTGTTGTGTGTAGCATAGCTTCTCTCTGCAGCAGTAGAAGCAAGCAAGCAACCCCCCAGTTTTATCTTGATTTGGGGAAAAAACTTTGTCAATATAATGCATGTTTTCATGTTATGGCCAGAAATGAATCCATGATTTTGATTATTTTGCCTCTTTATGACTGGATTAATTGGAGCCATGCCCCCTCTGCAGGGGATTCTTGGCTGATTTATACAGTCTCTAGAGCAGGAGTATCTCTTTTGAGAGGCTTTTCTGATCAAAAAGAGCGGAAGAGTTAGCTGTTCTTCATTGTATTCCTTGCACCTTATTCCTTAGCAGACTAAAGTGCTACATGGATACTACTGCTGCATGCTAATAGAAATGCCTGCCTAGAAAACAAGTCATAGTTTTCTCAAGATGATATTGGTTTTTTTTTCCCCCTCTAGTCAAGAAAACTTACCAACCCATTCTGTCTTCTTTCTCCTTGATTTCTAATGTCATATCTCCTGTTGACCTAACAGCTCTCTTCCAGGATTTCTCTTCCAGGATTTTGCCCCATTGTTCATTTGTGTAGTGGAAATTGTAGTTCTTATCCAATAAAAAGATGATGTAAATGGGTTAAGTATTTTCTTGTATTTAAGAAATACGAGACTTAACCCCCTCTTCATGGTGGTAGAGGGTGAAACAGCAAGCTGTGAGACTTCATTCTGTGAACATTTTATCATATTGTTTTGTGAAAGTTTTGCCATACACACAAAAATCTTTAAATGAAAATACCAAAAATACCGATTTTTTTTTTTGTTTCATTACTTTAGCCATGCTGTTCGGTGTTACTTGGGTATTCTGCTGTTTTATAACGAATGTGTAACACAATTTAATCCAAATGGAACTTAATAGAAATAAAAGAAACCCCAAGTTTTAAAATATTTGTGTTGAATGTGGGTTTTTTTCCTTCCCTTGACTTCAGTTACATAGTTTGATGCACACTGCAATATGGGAAGTATTCAAAATTGGAAGCACAGAGCCTCACTGCATGGCTGCCAGCACAGGGCTGCCTCCAGGCCTGGAATGCCTCCACTCTGGAGCTGCCAAAGCCAGGGCAGCCTTTCAGGATTGTCATACGGGCTCTGTGTTGCCTGTGCCTGGTAACCTGCTACAGCCCAGGGCTTCTAGGGGTGTCACTAGTGCTGTGCTCTGAGCCGGGAAGTGCTCAATCAGATGGAGCTGGAATCCAGATAGGAGCCTTGTGTAAAAGCCTGGTTTAGGAGATGAAAATCTCGCATGGTGTTTAGCTTTTGCTTTCCCCCAAGCTGCTACCATGGGAATTAAGGTGACAAATCAAATGAGTCTGTTTGGTAGTAACCTCGAGTTATTGGTAGGACTTTAACAGCTCAGTGTTGCCACTCCTTACTGTCAAATCTAAATTAACTATTATATTTCTAGTATCTATGTTGACTTTTTATTACATATGACTGGAAAATTCATTATGAAGAATTGTATGCCAGAGAGTAATTTGCATTGGGTTGTTTTGTTTATATTACTTTATTTTAACTTCAACTAAGTGATCATTTTGTTGCGTGGGGTTTTTTTTCCCACTTTAGAGATCAGATGGTCTTCTAAAGAAGTCATGGGTAGCTGTTGTAGCTGTCCAGATAAAGAAACTGTCCCAGATAACCACCGAAACAAGTTTAAGGTATGCAACTGGTGTGATGTGCTGTGAACTGTTTTGTTGCTTTCTTGCAGACTAGGCCTGTGATTTAAAAAAACCTTTTTTTAAAAAAAAATTTAAAAAAAAAATGAAAATAGAGTGCAAATTTCTGAACAGCTGACACATTGCAGAGTTGCAGGTCCCTGTGGCTACAGGTTTCTCTTGCACCTTTGAGAAACCCTCTCTTACCAGTGGTGACAGGAATTCCCTAGACAGGGTAGGCTTTTTAGGACAGTTCTGATCTTCAGGAAAGAGATGAAGCCCTGTGATTTTTATCAATCTCCATTTCAGTTGGTAGAGTCCAAGTAAGTGGTGTTGCCTCTGGAAGGCTATAGAAGGTCAAGTTAGGGAAGGAGTCGTTAGGATAAGGGAATAAATAGCTTTTGGAGAAGTGTGATTATGAACCTGAATGTGGGATCAGAAATGGAAAATTTTAAGACCGCTGATTTTACTTGAAGGTCTCTACCGATTTTACATTTTGAAAACTTTTGTCCTTTACATGGAGAAATTTTAAGTGCCTTTTGTCCCATATATCTCTGGAATTTATAAGCATGTGAACACTCGTTCATGTGCTTAACCTGCTAAGCATAAAGCATCTGAAGTCAGTGACTGTAAGTAAACATATCTTTGCATAGTCACACAAGTCAGATTTGCTTCTGTGCTCCAAACCGTATCTGTAAGTTGAGAAAGGAATGTAAGGCTTCCATAGTGAAAAATGATTCATGTGTTGCTTGAAGGCAACAATGAAACGAGCTTTAAAGCCATGGGAATTTCTGGAAATGTTTAGTATTATAAGTTAAGAAAGCTGAAGGATAAAATATTTTTCTGTTTTCTTGCTCTTTATGTATCACTTTGTGTAACTAGTTCCTATTTTTCTCCATGTAGAAGTCTTCTATTGTTTGTGTGGGTCACTGATTTAGCAGCAGGGGGAGAGAGATGAAAGATATAATTTGCAAAATGAGGAAAATGGGCATAAGCCTCAGGGGCAGATGAAACTATTCCTACTTCTTTTCAATTGACTAGATTTCAAGTTGAAAATGTTTCTTTAAAGAGTAACATTAATTCCACAGGGAATTTTTTTTGGTAGCTTTTTTGTTGATTAAGAAAGAATCCCACTAAAAGCAGCATTGTAAGGTAAAATAGGGAGGAAGTATATATTGTCCAAATTCTGTAAAGGATGCAGATGATCTCAAAACGGGCTTAAAAGCAAGAAGAACAAGAGTTTAGCTTTATATGCATCTTTTCACACAAGATAACTATAAGGTATTTGAATTATTTGTTGACTTTAAAAAGGCAGCAAAATATCTAAAACTGTCAGGTGATTCAGCACAGTGCAAGGCTGCACATGTATGTGAAGGAAACTTTATCTTGGAGCCACTTACTCTTTCTCATTCCTTTTCACAACTGTAAGTGGGGTTATATGACAAAGCAAATATTATTTTTTTTTAGAAATGGGGTTTTGAAATATTCCATTATCTGAGGTATGCCTTATCCATGTGGGAATACTAGAATATGTACATAAAGCCAGTTTAAAAAAATACTTAGCTTACAAATCTCTTCTACTTTAAATTTCTCATCAGATTTTACGCTAATGTTAGGCAGTCTCATTTGTATTGTTTTTAAATAAGTATAACTTTAATTTTTTAAATTCTGGGTTAGGGTAGCAAAGAAACTAGTTTGTTGAGTTCTTTTTTTCTTTTTTTTAAATGTTGACTTCAAGGATTGTAACTAATATGACAGTGCAGATGGAGTCTACCAGTCAGGCATTAAGATTGTTAAAAGTGGTGGTGTTTCTCAATAGAGTAATTACCTAATGCTTTTTAATTTCTTTTTTATAGGTTATTAATGTGGATGATGATGGTAATGAACTGGGTTCTGGCATAATGGAACTTACAGATACAGAACTAATTTTGTACACCCGTAAAAGGGACTCTGTAAAATGGCACTACCTCTGTCTCCGTCGCTATGGCTATGACTCAAATCTTTTCTCTTTTGAAAGTGGTCGAAGGTGTCAAACTGGACAAGGTATGTGCAAATGTTGTATATAAAGCTTTGTGGAAATTTATTTGATGTCGGAAGATATTTGCCAGTCCTTTGACAAGAGTTACAAAGGCTATAGTTCTATATGTGAATGTGGTTTCTGGAAAAAAATTACCTTATGAAGAATGGTCTTCTGAGGATTTGAGTTGCACATAGTTTTTGGCATTGTAGGTCTGGAGGACTTCAAGTTTCTATGTGAGTATTCTTTCGGTCAACTTAGGAGGTGGATTTGACAGGGAAATTCTCCGGCCTCAAAGGTTGACTTGACTTAGGGGGAGGCAGTAGAATCTAAAACTGTGGAGGAATCTCCTCAGAATTCAAAGAATCTCTATTTTTAAGATTTTAAAAGACAGGAGCATGAACTGGATATCCCCACCGTATTATTGTCTCCAGTAATAAACTTCTGTGTCATCCTCTTCCTAAAGCAAATACTATTTTCATTAATATCAATGACATAATTCTCAAATTTTGATATGTTTTTTTATGAAGTGTGTATACTTCAGTTATGCTCAGTTATTTTTTTGTATGGCTTTCACTGGAAAAAGATGGTTACCTTTCCAGTACCCAGACCATGCCTGCCTTGGCCAAGGTTGGCTCCACCTGAGAAGATTCAGGTGTTTCTCTCTTCCCTAGAGAAGTCCCCGAGGGAACAGCTGTTTCAGTTGAGCTCTCAGCCTGGTTTTGCATCTTCCTACCGTGAGATAGCCGTGTGTAGTTGGAATTCTTATGCATTCATATGTTGTGAAATTAAGTTCCAATGTTTTTCTGGATTTTTAGCATTTACTAGTGTTCTTATCAATAATTTTAGACACTGAGGAATTTCGGGTTTTGTTTTTTAATTTCACTGTTAAAAAATCAGAAAGATGGAAGAACTTGATCATAAATAAACCTAGTCAATATTCATTGTCCAAGCAGAGGTAAAGGAAGACAAGTTTTTTTTAATGAGAATTTAAAAGGCATCAGTTCATCTCCTAATGAGAAATGTAGATATTTTCAAGCAATGAAGTATACTCCATATTAAACGAAATCTTCATAACTCTTAAAGTAATAAACTTGGTTTTGAAGATAATCACTTTAATGGGTTTTGTAGGTTTAATTTACTGCTTCTTCTGAACGTTGAAAACAGATACTAATAACATTTAATTGAAAATACTAATCTGAAGGTTCTTCTCTACAGTCTATTAGCAAGTCTGCAAAATCTTACACCAAGTCTAATTGACTTCTCTGCTTTCCTTCTAATTTTCTAATTTTTCTTTTTTTCTTTTTATAAACAAGATTAAGCAGGCTGTGTAAGCAGCAACCCTTTCTTCCCTCTTTTGTTTCTTGCCTTCCTTATGTAATACTAAAATACTGTGAATATTGAGAAAAAAGAAATGTGGCAGAAAATGTTCTCTCCTGCCCTTTTGCAATGGAACATTGTTCCTGAGACCTACAGTGGGTTTTGTGGGCACAGTTGCAAAACTTCACTTCATGGGATGACCAAGAAGTTTTTCATTTGAGAATTCCCTGAATACTGTCCAGCAACTTCTTACATTAGTCAGTATTCTTGTTTCTGTTTTTTTTCTTTAAAATTAAGTTATTTCTATTGATAAGTTGTGCGAAGCAATTATGGTGAAACATTGAGTTTGTGCTAGGCATTAAAGACCTTGAAGACATGTTTTGGGAGCACATCTAACAGATAATTCAGGATATGAAACCTGGAAAAGTTGGTATGTCACCAGTTGTGTGACAGATCACATTGTATTTAATATGAATGTATTTAAAGGTGGCTAAATTTCCCAGAAACCTACTGGGAACTTTTTAAAATTTGTGAACCTAGATTTTTTTAAAATTCTGGTTTTTGTCCGTTAAGATTTAAATATCCAGGCAAATGTTCAGAAATATACAAAATACTAAACATGGGCTATTGTACTTGGCTGGATTAGGGACATATAGTAGTAGAAGCACTGTAGCTGCAGTGTTGCAAACATGAAGTTTACTCAGTGCAGTAGCTGCATATTAATAGCTGAGCATCATTCCTCAAAGCCCATTCGGTATATTCCCAGCTGGGGCTGTGTGAACTTCTGCCATGTGAAGCGTTTCTGGTGGTTCTGATCTATCACAGCTCTGCATCCCTAAATAAATACATGATGATAGTGAGTGCCAGCACATTCACATGACTGCACTTACAGAAGCAGCTGTATAGGTAGGTAGTTTTCAGTAAAGAGTGTTTTTAGATTGTAATAGTCGCTTTAAAAAATGAGTACCTGCGCCCACGTTTAACAAGCGTGTCAACTTTAACTTCATGCTTTCAATGGAAGAATAATCCAAAGCTGCGACTTTGCTGGTGAGGGTAAGTTGGGACACTCCCTGCTGTTCAAAGGCAAAGTGGCACAATACACACACAAAATACATGGTATTGCTGCTAACTTTGTGTTCTGTGTCTATCCTTTAGCCTAAAACAATTAGTTTGTTACTGTCCGTTTCACACAGTTTGTCTTACTAGCTTTTCATTTTAGTCTTCTTAAAGAAACTAAACTTTTACCCAGTGTTTAAATCCTTTTCTGTTGTGCAGGTATCTTATTTTTATGGTAGTTTAATAGAAATCTGATTTAGGAAATATGACTTTGTAGCAGCACAATAGTTTCATTTAATGTTTTTTAAATACATATTTATTTAACAGGTATCGTTTTAATCAGCTTTAAAAAAAAAGAAAAAAAAAATCTTGCTGGTTTTTCCCCCCCTTATTTAGCACTCAAAACTTAGTTTTGCTCCTAACTGAATCAGTTTTTTGTTCTAATTTAACTTTTGGTGCATGGGAACCTTATTCTTCTATTAGATAACCACTCTAAAGGTTGTCACAGTAATTTTGTGTGTTTTGGTGCAATTAAAAATTTCATAACACTTTTGCTTCTTTAACAGGTATTCATTATGTGGATTCCAGTTCTATTTCTTGAAAGTTACATATATTGTAAGGCATATTTCTGAGTTGTAGGATTTTGATTTTTTTCTTTTGGTGTATTTATAGGAATCTTTGCCTTTAAGTGCGCCCGGGCAGAAGAGCTATTTAACATGTTACAAGAGATAATGCAGAATAATAGCATAAATGTGGTAGAAGAACCAGTAGTAGAAAGGAATAATCATCAAACTGAGTTGGAAGTACCAAGAACCCCTCGAACACCTACCAGTAAGTATAGTTCTACTGTCAGATGACATACCTGAATGTAATGTGGTACTTAGCTGAAAATAGCATTTGATTTGAATTTAATCTTTAAGTAGTTAAAAAGAAAGCTAATTTAAAGCTAAGAGGCTAATTACTAGTAATGCATTCTCTTGAGGTACTTGCTGAGGATTATCTTTAAGAAATAAGTTTTGGGACCTTATTTGTTGCATAAGAACACTTACGAATCCACCTATTGAATTGCACTATGATACATCAGCATGCTTTACCTGTAGCATTTCAGAGAAATGTTAATGTTGGGCAATGTTTCAAACTTTTTATTAGGGGGAAAAAAGGTACTGCTAAAATCACACGTGCAGTGCCTTTGGAATCTTTCTTTTGCTCTGAGTAGATGGATGGGTGAGTGAAGTATTTAGCTAAAATCTTCTGGTATTTTTGAAATCTCAGATGGCTTGATATTTGAAAGTAGGAATTCCAGTTTATTGATGATTTCAGAGAAATGGAAGCTTACGTAAATGAGTCTCTGTTTGCTGGGGAGAGATGCTAATCGTAGAAGGAGAAGTTGCATAGGGAGTTTACTGGGTGTGTAATACACCTAGGTTTCAGTGGTTGCTTCAGAAATGTGTTCCAGTAAATACCGGGATGCTGTTCTGTTTTCCATTTCCTTCCTCCGAGCAAAATTGAGCTTTGTGAATATTTAATACTGTTTTACATATTTTACTTTCTCTTTTGAAACTTAAGATATAAGGTGTCTTATTCATATACAGTAAAATGTTCTATTTTAATATGGTTTTGCTTGTTTTCTAATTGAATCAGCTCCTGGGTTCAATGCACAAAGTTTACCTAATGGCTATCCCAGATACCCATCTTTTGGAGATGCATCATCACACCCTTCCAGCAGACATCCTTCTGTCGGCAGCGCACGCCTCCCCTCTGTCGGTGAAGAATCAACACATCCTTTACTTGTAGCAGAGGAGCAAGTGGGTGTTTTTTTCCCTTCATACAGCTTAGGTTCTACATTACTTCAGATTTTTCTAAGGATTGTTCTGTAGGCTTTCACCTGTGTTTTTCAGTATCAGGTGTAATGTATTCCTACAATATTTTAACTACCTCGGAAAAGTGTTTGCCTTGCCTCTTTAAAATGATACTTTCTAGAATGGCTTGACGAGGAATTCATATTTATATACAAATAAAGATATAGAATGTGTGTGTTTGCATAATAATCTTTTCAAAAATTTCAGTAATTATTTTTAAACATGAGTAATTGTATGTTATAATGAGAGATCCTGGTCAAAAACCTTTTTTGTATGTAAGTCTTCTATTTGCCAAATAGAAATCATGGAATAATTTAGGTTAGAAGGGACTTCTAGTCCTCTAGATCAAAGTTCTAAATTAGAGAGTAGCACAGAGCCTTGTCCTGGTCATGTTTTGAATACTACAGTCAAGGAGATTCCACGATATCTGAGCCATGTGTTCCAGTGTTTCACCACCTTTGTTGTGAAATCATTTCTCCCTAATATGTAATCAGATTTTTGCCTGTTACAGCTGGTGTCAGCTGTCCCTTAGCCTTTTGCTGAACATCTCCACAAAGGGTCTGGCTCTGTCTTTGCTTTATCTGTTAGGTAGTAGTAAAACAGCTATTAGGTGGATCCTCCTCCTTCTCTTAAAATGGAACAAGGATGGTGTCCTCAGCATCTCCTTGTATGTCACATGCTCCAGCTTCTCTCTAGTCTTGGCCCTCCCCTGGACTTGCCTCAGTATGGTGATGTCTGTCTTGTACTGGGGAGCTCAGATTCAGGCTCATGAGAGCTGAATTGATGATAACAGTAACTTTCCTTAACTTACTGGCTGTGCTATTGCTAACACAAACCAGTGCATGTTTGGTTTTCATTGCTGCAAGAGCACACTGCTCACTCATGTTCAACTTACCTGGACCCCTGAAGTTTTGCTGCAAAGCTGTTTTCGATCAGTTGGTGTCTAGCCTGTACTGTACATGCTGTTTCATACCAAGCACTGGACTTTGTATTTGCTGTGGCTGAACTTGGTAAGGTTTCTATGAGGTTGGTTCTCCAGGCCGCTGAGATCCCTCTCAGTGAAAACCCTACCAGTCTGGATAGACTGAAAGCTTTCAGGGTATGTTCTCTCATCATTCAGGTTGCTGATGAAAATGATAGTCAAGTTTAATAATGTAATGTGGTTTAAGAAGACTTTCATGTGTGACAAGAAACAGTGTTGGTAACCAGAGCAGACTGCAGTGAACTATCTTGTGGGAAAGGATTTGTTAGGAGCCCTCACAGAAGAGCTCAGGTGTTATTGTTGGAGTTACTGAATAGTAAATGAGTTTAAAAAAATCCGTGTAGGAGTCAAGTGATCTGGTGAATGACACTCCAGCTTGCAGAGCTTGACAGAGAGGTTGGCCAAGCTACATGACTGCTGCTGTAAAATACTACTTTTGCTGTTTGGGTATCCATACAGAGAATTAAAATTTAGAGAAGGAATACAGGCTTTCCCATTCAGCCTTGTATTGATCCACTGTGGAAATTGGAGGGATAACCTAGGAAAGTATTTCTGCCTTTCTTATATGGTGCTAAGGCCTGCCTCTTTTTAATTCTGAGTGCCACACTTCATATGGCATTGTATATTTTTCTACTTGAGTTCCTGTTTTTAGGAGTTCCTGTTGGCTCTTGAAGAAAGAATGGACAGTTCTTCCCATAGACCTAAACTCTCTTTTTGTTGCTGGAGTAGTACACAAGGCAAGAGCCCGACAGTTGTCTTAGGTCTCTGTGGTTTTCTTTTTGGTTGAGGTTTTTTTTTTTATTTCCCCTTTTATGAACAGTAGATTTCCTTTGCAGTGTGGAAGTTATGAACATAAACTTAGCCAAAGTAATTGCTGGTCACTGGTAAGGCACAGCAAAGTAGAGCTCTCACTGCTCTGCCCAGGTAAAGTAATGAGCTAAGTCGGAGAAGCCCAGGGTTGCCTTGATCAGAGCCAAGCTATAATAGACCCTGAAAAGCTAGAACTAGAGCACAACTGAGATAAAACATCAAATAAAAATAATTATCAGTGTAAGATATAAATTCTGGTTTTTTGTTAGAGGAACATTAATGTGTAATAACAAAATTTCAGGAAAAAACCTAAAACTGACTACAGTTCAGCAAAATGCAAGAGGTGACTTTTGCTGTTAAACACCTGCCATCACAAGTTTTTCTTTTCAGGTATTTTGATTAGAAAAGTGGGGAGTTAAGAAGCTAATAAATATGGAAGGAGGGGAAGGAAGGACACAGCAGTGTTTGAATTTCCTCTTTTTTCTTTCCCTTTTAGGTGCACACTTACGTAAACACTACTGGAGTACAAGAGGAAAGAAAAAATCGATCAAGTGTGCATGTGCCACTGGAATCAAAGCTTTCAAACACTGAAACAACTAAAGTGAAAGAAGATCAGATGTGTACTGATGACAGAGATGCTCAGGTTCTCCTGGAGCCTGAAGGAGTGAAGTTTGTTTTAGGACCAACACCTGTTCAAAGGCAGTTAATGGAAAGAGAGAAACTGGAACAACTTGGGAGAGATCAAGTTAGCGGCAGCAGCACAAACAACACTGAGTGGGACACTGGGTACGACAGTGATGAACGTAGAGAGACACCATCTGGTAACAAATTGGTGTATGAAAATATAAATAGGTTATCAATCCCTAGTGCCTCAGGGGTCAGGAGAGGTCGCTTGACATCAACCAGTACCTCAGACACCCAGAATATTAACAACTCTGCTCAGAGGAGAACTGCGCTGCTGAACTACGAGAACTTGCCATCCTTGCCTCCTGTTTGGGAAGCCCGCAAGCTGAGCAGAGATGAAGATGACAGTTTAGGACCAAAGACCCCGTCTCTGAATGGCTACCACAATAACCTAGATCTAATGCATAACTATGTCAATACAGAGAATGTAACAGTACCAGCAAGTGCTCATAAAGTAGAATTTCCACGACGTCGGGACTGTACCCCAACAGTCTTCAACTTTGACATTAGGCGTCCAAGTTTAGAACACAGGCAGCTCAACTATATACAGGTTGACTTGGAAGGTGGCAGTGACTCTGACAACCCTCAGACTCCAAAAACCCCCACCACTCCACTTCCGCAAACTCCAACCAGGCGCACAGAGCTGTATGCTGTGATAGACATTGAAAGAACTGCTGCTATGTCAAGCTTGCAAAAAGCACTGCCCCGAGATGATGGTACTTCTAGGAAAACTAGACATAACAGTACTGACCTGCCTATGTGAGCCTGGGGAGCATTGAATCATTTGCACCTTTTGTGAAGTTTCTAAAATTGAAGATGCGAGTACTTTGCATTTCTTAACACTAACGCCTTTTATAGACTAATAGAACTTTTTCTGCATACTTCATGTACTTGTCTAACTAAAGGGAATTAATGTAGAGCAAGTATTCATTTTAGGTAACACTATTTCATTCTACAGTAGAAGTAATTACTGCATAGCAGCATCACCACCTTTCACAGTGCCTCTTTAATTGATTAGAGTCTGAGTGACATGCCAGTTTTGAATTTATAAATATTCTGGTCTGGTGCCTATACTCATTAATGGCATTTATAACACTTTTTAAAGCCTCTTGATATGTGCATTATTAGCAGGTAAACCTAATCTTTCAATATACATATCTGACGTTCATTCCTCATTGAAGTGGTTCCTCCAGAATGAAATGTATGTAATGCGTTAATTCACTCAGTTTGACATACACAAGATATATTGGTTCATCTCAAGGAATATAAACACCATACCTTTTTTGTCTGTGGGCAAGAAGGCCTCTAATTCCTGACAGTTTCCTTAACTTGTGTGATATTTGAGAGGTCACGTTGTTGATCAGAGCTATAAACACATCAAAAACCAGCCGTAAGCTCCTTCCAATGGAATAGAATTCCAAGTGACCTATCAAATTCCCTCTGAAATCTGACAAAATTTTAATCTCATCAGAATTTTGGGGTTTTTGTGAAGGAATTCACAGGTGGGCTGTATGAATTAAGGCTCTCTTGTAATTTCTTAGTTCAGTGTGCCTTCCTTTCTTTGCATTTGTGTGTTTCCTTTTTATTTGTTCCATAATGTCTTGTTTAAAAGTCAAAATTTTGTACATAGCTTTAATTGTTCAGGGTCATCTATGTATTTGTCTTACTCTCTGCATTTGACAAAGACAGACTCTTGAAGGTCAAATGGTTGTCTTTGTCCAGTGTTCTACTTTTTTATGCCTGACAGAAATATCCCAGCTCTCCAGCAGCATGCATTATTGCACAACTGGAAAGGTTTTTTATGCAGTTACTGTCTTCCTCTAAAGCATCAAACACAGGTTACACGGGAGGCAGGGTACTGGACTTGATAGTTCTTTATAGAAAGTTGTATGTTCTAGCAATGTGCATCCATAGGTGATAGTATACTTTAATTTAGAAAGATAGGTAGTAAATTATCTGAAGGTAGTATTATCTATGAGCATACTTGTTTTCCTTTTGCAGTTGGTGAATTTGGTTACAGTGATGGCTGCTCAGTGTAACAGGTACGTCCAGGTAGAATGTTGTTTATTGAATATGCCAGAGGCACCCTCAGAAGATTTTGTTCTGTTTTGTTTAATAATACTCTGAATAATCTTAGAATTCTGGCAGTATTGCAGGTGCACCTTGGTACTAGCAACAGAAGAGATTGCTCTTGAGCCTGTGATTGCAAAGGAACTGACACTTGTGTGAACTGGTATGATGTAAAATAAGCCTTGAACTGTGAGGAAAAACATACAAGAAAAGCCATTTGGAGATCTGAAAAAGCATTAAGGGTCTCTATGCAATATTTGAATTGAAGTTTTACAAAAGCCAAACTACAATTACTTTCTGTCTTTTGAATTGGTGTGTATTTCTGTTCCTCCAACTTTTTTCTTTGGTCTTCTCTCATTTAGTAGCGGCAGCAGTAGTAGCACCTGAAATATATGTCTCTTGCCATACCATTAGGTGCTATCAGGCAGCCTTTTCACTCTGGCTTTCATAATTCTTTACAGACTGGTACTGAAATACCAGATGGACAAAGAACATAATTCGTACAAGTAAAAGATGGCAGTCATTGAGACCATTGTGAGGAACTTAAAAGAGATTTTTTTAAAAACCCCCTTATTAATAATTTCATGGTCAGCCTCTGCATACTCTTGTGATAGACTTGCTGACTTATGGGGAGACCTTGGTACTCAAGAAGGTAGAGACTACCTAGATGTAGGCGTTTTAAAGGTCTGAAATCTCTGCCTGACAGGAGGTTGTAGCCAGGTGGGGGTTGGTCTCTTCTCCCAGTCAACCAGTGACAGGACAAGAGGACATAGGCTTAAGCTGTGCCAGGTAGATGTTAGCAAGAAATTGCATTGGAATGGGCTGCCCAGGGATTTGGTAGTGTCACAAACTCCCTGGAAATGTTTAAGGAAAGACTGGTTGACAAGGTGATGTTCAGTCATAGGTTGAACTCAGTGATCTCAGAGGTCTCTTCCAAGCCTACTGATTCTGTAACTGCTCCCTCAGATCTCTGCCATTGCCTCACCTTATGCTTTGGACCTCCTGGTCTGTACTGAAGAGAAATTACCATGTACTGCAAAATACTTACTGGGTTAATAATATTGATGTGATTCATCTTCTCAGCATATAGCTCACTTAAATTTGTGAGCTGAACTAATGCTTCAGCATGTGTTTTGAGGCAAATGTGTTTGATCTAGCTAGTTGCTTAGAAATATATGGTCCTCATCTGTATAGTTGGGACTAATTAACTAGACCCTTAAAACACATCTGTGAGGCAGGGATGTAATAATATTCTTAACTGCTAAATAGGGAAGCAGAGGCTTTGTGTAGATCATAAGTGACCTGGTGAAATTTCAGCAACCAGCCATATCCCTCCTTAGTTCCAGTGCACTGTCCTATGCATTTATTCTGAATAGTCTCAGATAAAAAGAATGGTCGGAGCAATTTTTTTACATTGTTGCAAGTTTCACAGTGTTTTCTTAGCTCTGGTCCCCAAAGTTGAGAACATACTGAAATTTCAACTGTCTGTAGCCTTAATTATATTAACAAGTCTGACATATTTTCCAGGACTACTTTTTTAACCTGTTATGTTTTACAGGTGGGATAATGCTTTCTCATTTTGTGTACGCTGCAAACATCCTGGATAGTCCCTGTCACTCACATGACTCATCTTTAGAATTCCTTATTTTCTGCCCCTTGAAGTAGATGCAGTTGCAATGCACTTTACCCTTTGAGACTTGGTAAATATTTTTTCAATTCAGTCTCTTTTAAAGGCTGTGATGTTAGATTTAGTGTCTGTAATCTGGGATTCAGTTTTCAGCTGAAATCTCTCCATGGTATTTAGATCATATTTATTTTGGGGCCACAGGTGTATAGACAGAGAAACTAGAAATATGTAACCATTTTCTTTAGTAAATGTGGCATGTTAAGTTTACATAAACTAGGTCCTGTAAAAATGGTAGCATCTCCATCAATTCTACTTTTCATCTGTAACGTGCAGTCAGTTGCTGCCCTTCAAACACATTTGACAAGGGGAAACCTTCAACTGTAGGTATTCCTTTAGTGCAATGATTTGGGAAAGACATCCATTACTGTATTTTTTAAACAAGGAAACTGAGTTGTTAAAGGACACAAAAAAGTGACCAAAAGTACATAATAAAGATTGTGCTAGAATACAGGGAGTGAGAATTTATTCCATTGTTATATCAGGAAAAGAATCTTTTCCTCAAAATTATGTCAGAAGGAGGACCAATTGTTTTAAATTTTGTGGTGTTTTTTGCTGACTTCCTAAAACAATATTGATAAAGACCATTCTGAAAACCTTGATAGTCATTAGAACATGTTATTGTTTCCCCCAATAAGTATGTTTTGCATGTGACAGGGGTTGAATCTGGTGGTGTGCATTGAAGCACTATTCCTATTAAAGTCTTCAGAGTTCTTACAGAAAATATGTGTTGAAGTAGAAATTTCATATAAAGAATTGATAACATGTTCTCCCCCCTCCCTTCCCCTCTCAATGTTTGGATATTTTTGTGTGTTTGCACCCCTGACTAGGGCTTGGGTGTAAAAAGGATCATGGAAATGTGTAAACTGTACAAAGTCCAAACCAATGTCAAAACAGGGCTGCTTTTTATAGGTGACAGACCAGCAGCTGATTTTGCTGGTTTTATAACACTGTGTATTGGCTCAAAATCTGGCTGTTCTTGTTTTTGTTTTATATTTAACCACTTCTCAATGAGAGAGATTCAGGAGAAAGCAGATCGTTCTTATTCGTTGTTGGTGAAGTAAAAATGGAAATTCTGATTAATGTCAGTTATTATTTTGAGCATATAATGATGTATCTGATTTGGACGTCTATTCCTAAGCAGTATTCCTCGCTTCATGTAAGGTGAGATCAATGGTGAAATTCCATTTCTGCACTGTACTAATTTATTTAATGGCTGCAAATAAGATGAAACTAATGGAATAGGAACTAGTAGTGGACTTAAAGCTGAAATTCTCCTATTTCCCCTAAAGGAGTTTGGTCCTTCATTGTGATAGATAGAGTTAGGTATTTTTGGAATTTAATGATATGATCTTTCCCATCTCTTCTTTGAGGTAGCAATTCAGGCATTTATATTTGACAGTATTTACTTAATATAAACCTAAGTTCATTTATTATATCTTTATTTTTAATTCATATACACTCCAAGAAAAAAAAAATCCAGAAGAAATTCCACCACAAAAAACTGCGTTAAGACGGAGTCAGGTTTGCTGATGTCCTTCTTACAAAGCATATGAAAAAGGAGGTCATATGGAGGTTCTTTCGCAATCTATAGGAATTACTTCCTCTTTTGGACAAGATAAGTGAATCAGAAGGAAAAAAGGAGCAACTTAGCATCTGCAACTCTGACCATGTCTACATTATTTCTTGTACTGTGCTGTAAGGTATGTGACTAAGTCTGTCAGATGTCTTATGAGGATATTTTCCTAACACGGTGTTTACTCCAGATTAACGCAGTATTTTGTTTGGAAGTATGTAGGTGTACAGATAGAAATAGAACATGAGAAATAAGGTTGATGAAACAAGTGTTGGACATTTCTATATTTTTATATATAATGAAGGGCATTTTTGAAATTTTTCTTGCAGTTTTAGTAATTCTTTAGTGTGGCAATATACATATATTGTGACAGTGTTTTCCACTATATCCATTTCTTCGGTGTAATGCTATTTTATGTTGCAAATATGTGTATATACAAAGGAAAAAATGTAAAAACTACGATTAAAAAAATAGGCTCAAGCCCTTCAGAACAGGGACCGTCTTCCTCTGTGTCTGCAAAGTACTAAATGCCTTGAGGTCCCAGCCAGAGCTCCAGTCTGAGACCTGTAGTGACCGAATTGCCAAGTGAGGAGCGTGGGGGAAGCAGCTCCTCTGCTTTCCAAGAGAAGCCTTAGTATAAAAGGTGCCCTGAAGCTCACCCTGCCAATCCCTGGTGCTGGGGTTGTGCTGTGTACGGCTGTTCCCAACACCACCTGCTGAGCGACCCAGAGAGCCCAGAGTCCAGGTATCCTTTGCTCTGGTCCTTCCCTTTGGCAGTAGGAAAGGAAGTCTGACAAGGAGCTTTGATGTCATCAGGAAGTCTTCCTTGTTAGCAGGGTGACCCTTCCAGAGCTTGTTCGGTCTGCATGCAGTGTCCTTTGAAGCCGATCAAATGATTCATGTTGACTTCAAGGGCCACTGGATGAGCTCCTGCAAGATAAGTTTTGCTGACGTAACAGCTCTGTTACACCAGAGGACCTGGTTGATCAAGTTCTTCAGGAATGGTCTAAAGAGATGTAAAAATATAAATATATTTAATTACATGTACTGAAAAATCCTATTTGTTGTGGTCAGAGTTCAGATAATTATGGGAATTTTGATTTCTTAGCCATACTTGCATATATATTGCTTTAACTATTGTGTATGAAAGAGGAAGTGATTCTAAAATGTGTGAAAGATCAGGATTACACCTGTTTTTTAATGGTCATGTTATTTAGGAATGGATGTCAGCGAATTTAACTCCATAATAATGCAGTTTTTTTGCATTGGAATATGTGTGTATATCATACACCCACATTTTATATATAATATATTATATATTTGGTACTAACGTTGTATTTTGAAACTTTGCCAAATTGCGAACACAGATGTTCTCACTTGTAAGACTTTGGTATTTAATAACTGAATGTATAAGAAATACTCTGGTATGAGAAGAAAGAGTGTTATATGGTGTCCCACAGTCCAGATGGCTCGACCAGCAGGCACGTTGCCTTTGTCACATCTCGCTTCATTGCAGCATCACCTTTGGTCTCCTGGAAGGCAGTGTGTGTCCAGCCAAACTGCAGGCCAGCTGCGCTAGCGTCAAAGCTGACTGGTAGTAGTGATAAAATAGTCACCAGTGTGCCACAAATGCATTTATTAAATGCAGAAATAGACATTTCTACAAAGGCCAAAATCCTATGTTGTATGTTCCTTTCTTGTCATTACATTGTATCATATTGTAAGATTATTGTATGTCCTAATTTGCATTATAAAATGTTTTTCCTACTTAAAGGCATAAATATAGCAACTTTGTATAAAGGTAGCTTTCTAGATTTTTATTTCTTTTCTATAAAAAAAAGTCTAAACAGTTGGGAGTACCATTGCCAAATTGTTTATAAAATTTCAAGTAATTTTCCCTGTTCAGTGAATTTGTTTTTACAAACATTCCATATTTCTTATACTATGCAGAAAGAGTGTATTTTTATGCCATTCCACATTAATCTTAAAAAAATAATTTCACTTCTTTTAAGCTGTCATTATTGAGAAAGCTTACCAAATGTGCATTTAAAAAAAAAAATGTGTTATGTATTATGACAACATTTTTCCCCTTACCAGTGCCAACTTCATTTGGAAAAAAAAAAAAAATGTAGCATGGCAATAAACTATTGATTTTACATTAAAAGTTGTCTGTGGATTACTTCAGTAGTTTGCAGTGTTAGTGTTGCTGTGTTGTGTTTTGTTCGTATAATCTTTTTTGCTTTCCTTTAACTCATTGCTCAACAGTAAAAAAACTCCCCCCAAACTGATCGTGGTGATCTGAAGTCTGTAAATTCGTCTCCAAGATTTTGTTTCATTTCTGCTGGTTTTCTGTCACATCTTTGTCATGCATGTAGATTGAGATTTTTTTTAAATGAGATTTTTTAAGTAAGGCACTTTTTCCCTTCACATACAGTGCAACAGAGGTGAGGGCACTGCACAGCTGAGAGAGGAAGGAGCCCAGAACCAGCCCTGCTTCTGCGTTCTTCCTACTCTGGTGTCACTACTTTTTACACATTATAAATCATAGCCTAGCAGTGGCCAAAAGCCCCTTAAACCAAATCGACTAATTTGCTGTAGTTTTGCTGTGGGCATTGGATCTTTCAAAGGCCATTAACTTGGATAAGTCTGAGGCACTTTAAAATCCTTTTTCTCCCAGCTCACCACAGTAGCAGCAAATGTGAATTAAAATGAATTATTACCTCAGTGCAAATCTTTATGAATGCTGTGATTCTGAAAGAGAAGCTGTTTACATTGTTTTAGTTGGATTATTTGCCCTAGACAAAACTTAGATAGTTTTCTGCATAACTATGAGGAAAACTAAAGATACTTAAATGAAATTAGTAGTCTAGTTTTTGGAACAGGGTTGTGGAAGGAAGTGTATCTAACTGTGAAGAAAATAGAACAAAAAGCCTAATGTACTCAAGAAATAATACACATAATTTTAAGTATTGAGATACTTAAAATTAGCAATACAGGTAGTTGGCAGAGTTTTAGTGATGTTCTTTTTTGCTATCTCTATTGGAATGGATTTCTGTCTTTGGCCAATTTAAATCTAGAACAAACAACTTTGCATATATCCCAAGAATTTAGTATCTGGCAGCAAGAAGAGGGATACCAGCTGGAATTAATTCTTGAGGATGAGTCATACAAAATAATACATGTTTTGGTTCTCTTTTCTTTATATATGACCAGGTAACAGGCTTTTTGTGTAGAGGAAAAGCTGTGACAGAGCAGGGTTTGGGTGTTGTCTCACACTGGCAAAGTTACCAGGGGCATAGTTACCAATTTTTCTGTATTGAAATGCAAAATGTACTGAGTAGTTTGTGCTCCTGTTCACTGCTTTTAACTGCAGACGTGGTCTATGAGCAGCTATCTGGGATGGTCTGTCAAGCGCACTGGAGGCCAGAAGCAGTAACTAAAAATGCTTTTGACCTGTCTGAGAATTGACCTCCAGGCATATCACAGAACCGCAGAACCATAAAATAGTTTGAGTTGGAAGGGGCCTTAAAAATCACTTAGCTCCAAACCCCCTGCCATGGGCAGGGACACCTTCCACTAGACCGGGTTGCTCAGATCCCCATCCACGCTGGTCTTGGACACTGCCAGGAATGGGGCACCCACGCTTTCTTGGGGCAACCTGTTCCAGTGCCTCTGCGCCCCCGTAAGGAATTTCTCCCCCGCAGGTCTCCAATTCACAGAACCCAGCCCGGGGCCGCGCAACCGCTGAAGGCGCCGGGCGGGGGGGCCGGACTGCGGCTCCCAGAACGCCGGGCGCCGCCGGAAGGGGCGGCCGCTCTGACGCCCGTTCCGGTGGAGCTCGTGGGGGCTGCGGCGCGGCGCTGTTTCTCTGCTGAAGGAGGCGGCGGACGGCGGGTCCCGGCGGTACCGGCACCATGGTGAGCGGCGGGGTGGCGGCGGTGGCTTGGCGCAGGGCAGGGCCGGGGGTGCGGCGGGGCCGCGCTCCGCGCGGGCGCGCGTGCGAGGCGTGCAGGCCGCGCCCTTCCTTTCCCTGCGCTGTGCCGGGGGTGGGGGGGCGGCGCTCGCGACCCCGCGCGCGGGTGGCGGGGGGCCCCGAAGGTTCTGGAGCCGGGGCGGGGCCGGGCGCGCGCGGGGCGAGGCCTCCCGGCCCCGCCTTGAGTGCCGGGAGCCGCGATACGGATGTTTGGCTATTTGATCCTTGTTCTTTAAGGCCTTGGATGCTTTGCAAATGTTGGTCCTTAAAGGCGTATATTGGTAACTGCTGTAATTAATTTACCTTGATATGCAAAAAAAAAGAAAAAAATCAGCATAGGTATTAAAATGCTAACGCTTCAGCATGGTCAGTAAATAGAGTTTTTTTAGTTCCTGCTGGTTGTGCCTGCCCTCGGGTCGCATGGAAGGCCGGTTCGTCGGGCAGAGCGGCAGTGCAGGCGCAGCCATGAGCGGTGTGCTGGTGGGGCCGGGGGCGTGTGCGCCGCCCTCTCTGCGCGCAGCTGCGCTCGGCCTCGTAACCCCTTCTCAGGACTATGAGACTGCCAGGCAGATTTTTAAGAACTGTGACTGTTTCTTAAATATATCTTTTATCACAACAAAATGGGGTATGGAAGTAATTTTATTAATAAAAAGGTTGTTTAGGTTGTTAGTGTCAGGGATTTTTAAAACACATAGTTTTATTGAAGCTAGAATAATATCCTTATGATATCTGTGTTTCAGGCATCCATTTCCCTTGCTCCTGTCAACATTTTCAAGGCAGGTGCAGATGAAGAGAAAGCAGAAACAGCTCGGTTGGTAAGTTTAATTCTCTAAGAAACTGGTAGTACCTGAGGTAATTAAACTTTTGTCTTTTCTACTACTAAAAATACTTTCACTTTATCATGATATGGAACTTCTGTCTCTAACTGGCTTTCCTTGTTGCACGTCTGCGAACAGAAGAGAGGAGGAGTGTTGTTCATACTGAAAATTAGAGAAACTCTTCATTGTCAAAATCGAAGTAACTACTGGCGCTCAGAAGATTGGTGTTTTACTGGGAGGCATTTTTTCTGGCTTTGAGACAGACTTAATGGTTTCTGTGAGAATTAAGTATATTTGTTCTGGTTATCAAAATATAGCAGTAAAGAAACTTGGACACGGCCTCCATTGAAAGAGGTGGAAGGGTTGGTTGAAATGTCCTCTTGAAAGCTACGTGATAGTGTATAATTCTTGTATTACAGTAGAAATAAACTGTTCCCTGAGGTATGTTTATTTTCATTTCAGTCGTCCTTTGTTGGTGCCATCGCCATTGGTGACCTAGTCAAGAGCACGCTGGGCCCTAAAGGCATGGTAAGACAGCTGCAGGCTCTCAGTAGTCATACCTGTTAATGTGGCTTTAATAGTTACAGTGCGTTTTCAAGCAGTGTTTGAAATCTCACGTCTTGTAGGACAAGATTCTTTTAAGTACTGGAAGAGACAGCTCTGTGACAGTTACCAACGATGGTGCAACCATCCTGAAAGCTATTGGAGTTGACAATCCAGCTGCCAAGGTCTTAGTTGGTGAGTTCTTAAAGGCTTGATATTTGTTAGTTTGTAACTCTGTTACAGAGTTTTTATTTGTTCTTAGAAAACTGTTCTTGAAATACTGTGAAAAATTGAAGGGGGGGAGCAGAAATCCTGAAGTAAGGAGGGCAGGGTACTGCAAGAGTTAGGGAGTTTTGAAAAAGTAAAATTGAGGTGTATGCTGCTCTTCAGAACTGTTCTGATGTCTTCTTTCCCGCAACCATGGTTTGTCCCAGGAGTCAGAAGGGACAAAAGACAGCTGTGTGCCCCTCTTTTTTCAGTGGGAAAATTCAGAACAGGAATCTACGAGGCAACAGAGGTTCTCTGGTTCTCCCAGGTTTAAATCTCTGTCACTCAGTGAGCACTGTACTTCTGGACAGAGTTTACCTCTGTGATCAACTGTCTTACTGTTTCAGTGGTCCGGTTCTGGTGACAAGCAGGAGCCTGAAGAGTTGGGTGTCAGATTTCCTAATGATTTTATGTTTGCTGGGTCCCAGTTTATCAGCAGTTCATGCAGCAGACCTGGTTATTATAGTCTCTGATCCTGTATCTGTACCTTAGAGCTTCTATCCAGCTGTACTTCCTTTTGATAAGCATCTTCAGGACTGGGAACAGAGGGGAGCATCTTGACCATCACCAGGCTGAAACTGGCGTCTAGGTTGCAAATAAAGAGCAGGAATTGGAAGGATGCTGAATTTCATTTGCATGTAGTGTTTTTCTGTGGTTGTTTTTTGGAGTTCCCTCTTTACGCAAAGAGTAAGATCTGTTTCTCTCCTCCTAATGCATGAGAAAAATAGCATTAATACTATGTTTTCCTTCTTCAGATATGTCAAAGGTTCAAGATGATGAAGTTGGTGATGGAACTACGTCTGTCACAGTGTTGGCAGCTGAATTACTGAGGGTGATGTATTACATTTTTTCGGATGTTTGCTTGCCAGTGTAGTTGTCTGATACCACCA
The DNA here is from genome assembly GCF_009650955.1 of Corvus moneduloides. Classification (NCBI taxonomy): domain Eukaryota; kingdom Metazoa; phylum Chordata; class Aves; order Passeriformes; family Corvidae; genus Corvus; species Corvus moneduloides. The sequence goes on along the minus strand of NC_045479.1, from coordinate 39,569,652 downwards.
GTAGGAGGTGTGTTATCCTACGCTTTTGAAAAGGGCTCCCGAAGCATAGGAAGGAATAGCTTGCTCTTTTGCTGTTGAAATTGGTAGGGGGAAAAAACAACCCTTAGGTATTGCATCATCATTTTTTTGGTATTATTTTAGACTATTATTCCTTACATTATTTTTTATAAACTCTCAAGTATTTTAAGTTGACTCTAACAGGTCACTTCCTGGCTATTGCACTGGGCAGCATGCAGCACTGCTTAGTTGTGAGGCTAAGTCCTCTGAAGTCCTTTTCCATAACATTAATGAGGAAATTACTGCTAAATTCTGTTCTTTGCTCAAGACCTGAATTCATGGTGTTCCTTTAAACTCTGTATGGGTTTTTTGTTTATGTAAAATTTTACATTGCCAAACTCTAAACCTGAAATTACTGTGAAAGGGACATGAGAAGTGAGTAATTCTTGCTAGCAGAGCTGTGTCAGAAAGTTTGATCATCTCAAGTCCAGGAACTGGGATCAAGAGCATCTTAAGGAATGATCCATCAGCTTGCCAAGTTCCCTCAGAAAAATGAAGATAGTCATTTTTCAAGTACACTTTAAGTTGCATTCATAAATGAACGTGTCTTTTCTAGTTAGTGTAACTGTACGTTTGGGGGGGAAATAATATTGATTTCATTTAAATAGGAGGCAGAATTACTGATTGCGAGGAAGATTCATCCTCAGACCATCATTGCAGGCTGGAGGGCAGCCACAAAGGCTTCAAGAGAGGCACTTTTGAAAGCAGCTGTGGATCATGGGTTAGTAATGTCCATTTGCTCTTCACAAAAAACTACTCAAGATCAAAACATCAGTGTGAATTACAGTCCATTGGTAAAATCTTCGCTCGTATTAAAGTATAGTGAAGGCTGAGCTAATGATTTTTAACAGTTGAGAAAAAAATACTGGGGTTTATTTCAAGTGAATTACAGAAGCTTTTTGATACTCAGAATTACTTAGGATGTGCAGAAACGAAATACAAGCAGTAATTTGCTCCCTGGAACAAAAATTTGAAGTGTTATTTCAGATTTCACATTCACATATTAATGTAACAATTTCCCTTGCCTGGCACTTTGAGAGCACAAACTTTCTAAAGCTGAATGCGAAAATTCTCCTAACAAAACCTGTATTTCAAATAGAAGGTTGTGTTCCAGGACAGTGGAGGGATTCTGTGCAGCATTCCTCAAAACAGAATACGGTACATAAAGGCACAGGCTAGAGGAAGTGAACAAAGACTCATGGTGGTAGCTAGCGGTAGGGCTTTCAGACTTTCCACTTTAACTGAACTGTCTTTATTGTAGTAATGATGAAGTGAAGTTCCGTGAAGACTTGATGAACATTGCAGGAACAACTCTTTCATCAAAATTACTTACTCACCATAAGGATCACTTTGTCAAGCTAGCTGTAGAAGCTGTTCTTAGGTTGAAAGGTTCTGGTAACTTGGAGGCTATCCATGTCATTAAGAAACTTGGTGGAAGTTTGGCTGATTCCTACTTAGATGAAGGTAAGTCTTTTGAGTGTTGACCGTATATGCACTTGAGAAATAAAGCTTCTGAAAGTTACACATCTATGTAAATTTGTTATAGGAAACATTACTGTGTTATTATTAAATTGAATACTAAAGATGAGGGGATTTTGTTATAATTATGAATTGTACTCCTTTTTTAATTGGAAGTTTTACAAGACCTTTCTGTTACTATAGGCTTTTTACTTGACAAGAAGATTGGTGTAAATCAACCAAAAAGAATTGAAAATGCAAAGATTCTTATTGCAAATACTGGTATGGATACAGACAAGATTAAGGTATGTGGCAGAACTACTGTTGAGATACAGTGTTTCTGTAAATGGAGTGTTGAGACTGATCTCTCTTTTCTTTCATTTAGATTTTTGGTTCTCGTGTTAGAGTGGACTCTACAGCAAAAGTGGCAGAAATAGAGCAGGCAGAAAAAGAAAAAATGAAGGAGAAAGTGGATCGTATTCTTAAACACGGAATTAATTGCTTTATTAACAGGTATGTATTTCTTGAGAAAAGGGGAGAGTTACGTTGCTTCCCATGTTGTTCTAGTTCACTCTGCTGGAATAGGCAGTTAAGTGCCCTGCAGGCACTTAGGATCAAAGGACTTAAAGCATATGGCTGCCTGTGCTTAGTGTGATAGTGTTTCTTCAGAGGAAGGGTATTTCAAAAAGCATCATAGGTTGAATTGTTTTTTTTTCTTAGCATTTTATGTTTTCCTGTCACTGTGTTTGCTTCTGTGTTGTGTAACATTCCATGTGTGGCAGGTGCCTCATACGTTGACTGCTTTAGTAGCTTTCAGAAATCTGTCCTGTGTCCATGCTACTGAGAATCTGGTATCTTTTGTTACTCTGTTATTTTCAAAGGTTTGTTCTGTGTGTGATGGGGAGATGTGTTTTAATTTTAGGCAGCTGATCTACAACTACCCTGAACAGCTCTTTGGAGCTGCTGGTGTCATGGCTATTGAACATGCAGACTTTGCTGGTGTAGAACGTCTGGCTCTTGTCACAGGTGTGTAGAGTACCATCTTGTATGGAACTTGGAGGGGCACATTATTTGTTTGATCGTTAGTAACCGTTAAACTTACTTGAACATTGCTTCTTTTTCTCCAGCATCTTTGAATAAAGGATCATAATGGAAAACATGGGATATAATTTAGCAAGTTAGTGCCAGTTAGTAATTTTCTTCCATATTTTAAAAACATTTTAAAAACATTTTTAGTTAAGTTCCCGACGGATAAGATTTTGAAATGCTTGTTTTCTAAGGAAAAGATGAAACTTAGCAATAAAAGAAGAACTCCACAAATTAATACTAATAGTTCTTGATTCTGTGATAATAACACTTTGTTCTACATGGCTGTTGTTCAGTTGTAATGATAGAAAAGACTAAAGAGCCATCCTTTGTTAAAAATGTGGGCTTGAGTTGTCGACTTGAGGTGGACCTCAAATGACATGAACAACCTGGATATTCTGATAGTGGTCAGCATAAATGTGATTCTAGTAACTAATGAAAATGAAATCTCTGGAAGGCTACAGATAATTCTCGTTGCTGAAGTTAGAGATAGTTAACTGGAACATCATAGTTGATTCTGAAAGTGATCAGGAGGATGAAGTAGTTTTGCAGGAGAAAGGAAAAGACAATGACTTATTTATCTTAGCAAAGCTGGAGTAGCAATTGTATATAACTGTCAGTAGGCACACTGACAGAGGCAAATACGTGATTGAGAGGAGCATTGCTTTCTTTCTGAATTCAAAGCAAGCTTTCTAGGCAGAGCAAATGGGCCTTACCGGACCACACTGGCTTGAATAGTATAGCTGAAAAAAAGACAAGTTTTTAATATGCACAAACTCTCTGCTATGTATCTTGGTTTTCCTTATAGTGCTGCAACTACACAGTGCTGCAAGCTACTGTGGAATAACTGAGCATGCATTGGTAATGCAAAGAGTTTTCTCATAGGAAGAGGAAAGAACTAGAGCAGTGTTCTGTTCAAAGACATTTTGGTCTTTGTAGTACCTATTTTGTTGACAATATGGCAGTTTACAAATTGTGCACGGTATTGCTGCTACAGCATGGAATGAGACTTGTGATGCAGGAGAATGGTGGCCACTGGTTCTCAGCCATCATCAGGCAGGCAAAGTGAATACTGTCACAAGCTCAAGTTTTAAAGCATAAGAGACTTCATTTAGTATTTTCTAAATATTTAATTAGTAAATACTGTGAAAACTTGAAACATACTGACAATTTAATGCTAGCAAAGATGAATGTTTATTCTGCTATCAGACACAACTTGAAAGCATTGTAGTCCTTGTGATGTGAAACAAAACATAGGTGTTTTAGGGATTTATCAGCATTGGTTAAAGGTTTCTGGTGCCATATGCTGACATGAGAAAATCTTGGCTTATCAGTATTGTTAATTTAAATTTATTTTGGGGCAATTACAAAGATGATTTTTTTCACATCCCCTCCCTGTCCCCTCTTGGTAAGACATTGCCTGAAGGGATGCTTTCGTTGTGAGCTCTGATTGCTTTATGATCTTACACTTGTAGGTGGTGAAATTGCATCAACCTTTGATCACCCTGAGCTAGTAAAACTAGGAAGCTGCAAGCTTATTGAAGAAGTCATGATTGGAGAAGATAAACTCATTCATTTCTCTGGAGTAGCAATGGGTAAGTGTTTTGTCACTAATGGTGTATGGTAACGTTCGTTACTGTAACCCTCTGCTAATGCTGTTCAGTTTCCAGTGAGGCATAGGAATTTTGTAATGATTCATGTCACTGCTTTTATTAAAGTCTTGCTTTTCAGTAAAAATCCTGTGTATGTTTCATGTTACATAAATAAACATGCAATCATTTTTAAAGATGGGAACCAAGACTTCTGCTTTGGGAGATTAAATTGACAAGAAAAGTAGCAATATATCATACATAAACAGCTTTGAGAGCTTGTTCTAGTAAATACCAATACTCCCTTAAGTTTTCAAGGAGTTTTGAGGTGATATTAATTTTCTGTTAAATTAAATAAGGTATTGTGGAACCAAAGCAATAGCACTGTGTACATAATTTCATCCTATCTTTGAAATGTCATCACGCTTGCTTTTGCTCCCAAAATTAAGTAATACAAAACTTGTCTGCAGTGATAGCAAAACCATTTAAAATGCTTTGTGATAGCCTATTTTTGTGTCCTGGATTCTCTTTTTAATCCTTTTGCATTTGTGCTTTCCAGGTGAAGCTTGCACCATAGTTTTGCGTGGAGCCACACAGCAGATTCTAGATGAAGCAGAGAGGTCTTTGCATGATGCTCTCTGTGTCCTGGCCCAGACTGTGAAGGACACAAGAACTGTGTATGGTGGAGGTGAATATCAGATTCTTTGTATATGACACACATTTTGTATTACTGTACATCAGATATATAACATCTGTGTGTCTTCAATGAATAGGTTGTTCAGAGATGCTGATGGCTAATGCTGTTGCAGAACTTGCTGTCAGAACACCTGGCAAAGAGTCTGTTGCAATGGAGTCCTTTGCTAAGGCTTTACGAATGGTAGGTATATTTAATCAGTTTGCTGGATTAAGAGACAAAGCTTCATGAAGTTTACTAACTTGTGACATCAGATAGTTGCTTCACTTTAAAAGTTTTGGTTTTCTGAAATAAAAAAGTGAAGTTTAGCAACACATCTTGGATAAACAAAGGGAGAATTTTGTTTTTTGTCTTAGGAAAAAGTACTGGTGTTTTAATAATTCTGCATGTTACAGAATTGTGGAGGTTTATATGCTAGCCCTCCTCTAATTGGTTCTTGTTCACCTTACCTGCTAGTTAAAAGTGCTGTAGAAATAGTACATAAAAATCTCATCTTATGTAGTTGATGACTGATTTAGAAAAGAGCAACCCTTCTGTTCCATTGATGCTCTAGTGCTCTTTGGGTGTATTCATACTCCAGTACTATCTACAAGTTTCTAGTCTTGGGTTGTAGATTGCATCTTAGTAGGAAGTAAGAGTGTCACAAGAAACATTAATAGAATTGTGCTAACAGGCTGTCAATTTGAGAAGAAATTTACTTTCTGCAATTTAAATTAGGCAAAACCTTTCTCCTAAGAAAATTAATTTCAAGAGCATAGTAACACGTGACCTCTTCAGTCAGCACATGCAAGTTTGCACTGCTGTCACGGAAACAGTGAACAGAATGATCAGGTGGTTAATGTGCTTACCAGCAGGCTTGTGCAGTTTAAATGGAAACATTTCTTTAGTTATAGTCTGAAATGATAAACTACAAGATTCTTTTTTTTCTTCTGTCCATGTAAAATGAACTGATAAATCTGCTAACATACTTCTGTCCTCTTAGATACTTTCTTACACCAGGATCTTGAAATTCTTGGAAAAGTAGTTTGGATTTTTTACTTCTTCTATATCTTCTGAACACAGTAACAGATCATCTGCCATGTTTCTGAAGCATCTTTTTGAAATTCAGTTGTAAACTTAAAACATCGAAGTATGTTTCATGTTTACTAGGGATCAGTCCCTGTGTTAAGTAAAACCAACCTGTGTTTATCCCCTTAGATCCCAACAATAATAGCTGATAATGCTGGCTATGACAGTGCTGATTTGGTTGCTCAGCTCAGAGCTGCTCATAGTGAAGGGAAGACTACTTATGGACTGGGTAAGGGGTTCAGTTTTACTTCTGTGTTCGAATTTCTGTTTGGCAGGTCCATTAGGCTCATTAAAGTTGTTCACATATGTCTGTCACATATTATCAGCTGGGAGAACTGAGTATGTTGATTTGTTTGCTTTGCACAGAACTTGGGTGTACAGCACTATGTTCCTTTTCTGTTCAACCAGGCTTTTGACAGTGGAGTGGAAACCTTTATTTTTGAAGTGGATGGTTTACACCTCTAAAAACCACTTTCCTTACACTGAGTCTAGTTATAGGAAGCTTAAAAAGAAAACATTGTTTTAAAACCAGCAACCTGCTAAAAACCCAGCAGAATCGAACACATCCTTCCCCTTGCTCCTTTCTTCCCCCTCCGCCCCCCGCCCCCAAAAAACAACCAAACAACAACCAGAGTTGTGGAGAAGAACCTTGAAGTTAATATATCTAAGGGAATAGTGTGGAGAGTCCTGTTGGGATCTTGTCTCCTTATCACAGTGTATAAAATTTTTATCATTAATTGTTTGTATGTAATTGCAACATTAGGCTTAAATCAGGAGTCTTGAGGTAAAAGACTTTATTTAATACTTCCCTTACTATCAGTGTAGTTCATCTGAGCATGTAAGTTACTATGCTCTCAGCTTCTTGTAATTTCCTTAAAAAAAAAGCCAAGTTAAAAAAAAACAAAACCGAAAAAACCACCTCTTAATGTATTTCTTCTTCCAGATATGAAAGAGGGTGTCATTGGAGACATGTCAGTTTTGGGAGTAACAGAAAGTTTCCAGGTCAAGAGACAAGTTTTGCTGAGTGCAGCTGAAGCAGCAGAAATGATTCTTCGTGTAGATGACATCATTAAAGCAGCACCAAGGTATGACCAGAGTATCTGCATGGTCGCTCACAGTGGTGTAGAGTAAACCTCCTTCTGTGGAAGAGTAGTGGTGCAGAAAAGTCTTGTTCTAAAAATACTTCACTTGAAATGGAGCCTGACACCTGACATGCTGATGTTCATATTAGATAATTTTACTGCATTAGCTAGCAGTATTGTCAGGCCTTTAGAGCCATGAGCAAACTTAAATTGCTGTGCCTGAGTAATGCCTAGTTAATCTTAGGTCACCAGCTGCTTGTGTTGTGTATAGCACTCAAGCATCTGCACAAGTGGCTGACCAAAATGTAAGGGATCATGCTTTCTTTTTTCTTTTGGCAAGAGTTGTAGTGAAATGTCCAGCTGCTTCTGAGATAGAGTCTGCAGCTGAAACAGGAACACGTTTGTTAAAAGGTTTGGGAAGAATTGCTGCTGTTAGGCAGGTTATCCCATGGGTGCCTGCTACCAGGTAGTTTTCAGTGCTTTTTGAATCACAGGATTTTTTTTACCATGGTCATAGGTGGTGTGTTAGCTTTGAGGTGATACTGCTTTTTGTGCTGTGAGATAAAGATGTCACTGAATGCAAAATACCAACTAAAGATTAAAAATAAGGGTGGGTGGGGAGGGGCTGGTGGACATCAGCGTGGTGGGAATTTTCTGATTTTTCTTTTTCTCCCCAGAAAACGTGTACCAGACCATCGCCCCTGTTAAATTTTCTTCAGTTCCTGAGGATGTGTGGACCAGATCTCACCTAGTAAATTTTTTTAATGGTCTAGTTTTTGTGAGGTTATGGAACAGAAGCTTGAGATAAATGTCTCCATCAATGGCACTGTCTTCAGTTGGTTTTTACTTACTGGAGCTTTTATGTGTTGTGGGGAGGAATTCACTTTCAGGGGTGTATAAACCAGGGGTTTTATACAACCCTATTCATTCTGTTCCTTCCAGGTTCCACTTAAAATACACAGAAATAAAAAGCTAGAAATAAATAATTCAGATTCCCCAAAGTTGTATTTCTTTTCTGTACAACCAGGAAGGGCAGATCCATTAGGACTGCTGCGGTGCACATCCTCAGGCCTTGGATGCTTCAGGGAGTGACTAAGCCCTCGTTGCTCACTGGTTCATGTTGGCCTGCTGTGTTAGTGTAAGTGGTGTATTCCAGTCCTGGCTGCATAGGTTTTGAGTTGGGGTTTTAGAAATAGGCTCTGAAGTTAGATGATATCTTTTTCTAGGGGTACTGGAATATTACTCTTTTTTTTTTTTTTTTTTTTTTTTATGATGGAAGAGAGAGAGTGGAAGAGGAACCTCAGTCAATGCCCAGAACTACAACTAAGTGATTTTACAGCTTTTTACACCACAGATTCTACATTCTGCTGAGGGGAGTTGAGAGGAACATGGAGTTTGGGAGAGATAGCAACATTGTGGACCAAACAGTCTGAGTGTTGATCTCTAAAGTACTGCGCTGACTTTACGAACACTTACAATAGAGGGCACTTAGCAGTAGAGGGCACTTAGCAGAAAACGTGCCAGGCTCCATAACATTGACTTCCTGCCCTTTCTGCCCTGCCCTTTTCATGTCGGTTGTAGCCTGTCTTTATATTCACTTTCCCATTCTAGTAGTTACTGCAAAGGCAACATGTTTCTTAACTGGACTGGTTTCTTTGTGCTTAGGTTGTAAGGAAGCCTCTGATGCCTGCAGAAGTCTGCATGCAGATTTATGATGACTGTAAGCACAGACAAGCAGGGGCCCTGTCTGTGTGGGGGCCCAGAATGATGCCTGCAAGGCCTTGTGACCTTTCTGGCCCTTGCAAGTATAGTAAAGCACCTGGCAAACACCAGGGCAAGTCTGCCAAAGCAGAAAGATTAAATTGAAATAACCAAGTATATGTGCAAACATTTTTCTCCCTTAGATTTCATAAAATGAAGGGAATCTGCTTAGAGAATCCTCCCCTTAACTCTTGACAGAGACTCTTCAGCTCTCCAGAAGTGACAAGACTGGAGAGAGCTGAGTGCAACATAAACCACTGCTAAGCAAGTGGAAGTACACTCTTCCCCATCCGCTCAGCTGAAGACAGTACCAGCTCAGTTTTATGGGTTATAAAACATTGACCTTGGATATTAAAAAAGCTTTGTTCTACTTTTCTTTTTGTAGGAAGAAATTGTTTGAACAAGACTAGATAAAGAATTTGCTGTTAATTCCAAAGAAGGATGGTTTAACTTGGCAAGATGCTAGTATACTTTAATTTGACTAGTAGCACACTACATGGGTGCCAGCCAGATCCAAATTTGGACTTCATTTAACAAGACAACACGTGCTAGCAGAGTCTATATATTCCCAGATAATTTTTCAAGCATGTAGATGACTTTAAGCAGTCATGAACTGGCATGGAATCAAATCTTTTCTGGGAAGTCAACTGCTGCTTCTGCAGGCTGCACTGCTGAGACAGTTCTACTAGAAGAGCGTGCTGCCACGGCTCTCCACCCTTTTAAAACAGCTGTCTTTCATCTAATTCAACCATGCTATGGAGTCTAAAGTTTAAAATGTCACTTTGAGACAGATTTCTGTTACTCAATTGAAGCAAAGCTTAAAAAAAAGGGCATTTTTAGGGGGATCTGGGCTGGTCCAAGCTGCAAGCTTGAGAAATACGCAGCTGAAATCAGTTGAGTAAAGTTTGCCTCACCTTCAGATTATGTGCAAGCCTGTAGTGACAGGCTTACAGCCCTGGATTTTATTCATGCAAGTTTACCTTTGCAATTCTTGTAGCTTTTCCTTTTCAGTTAGGCTTTGATTTTCTTCTTTGCTCCTGCATGAAAACTTGTCCTGTACAGCTGCCCTTAGAGGCAGTGTTGTCAGTAACAAAACCCAGCAGTAAAGCCTACAGCTCTCCTCACCATCGTTTGAAATGCTGTTTGGCAGTACTCAAACAGTACCAAGAACTATTGCAGGAAGAAGGCAGCAGCAAAGGAGGAGAGCCCCCTTTTCATACATGCTGTTTCCTTGGAAGTGCAGCCAGGACTCTGCTACCACTTTGCACGCGTCAGACAGGGGAACCTTCAAGGTGTTGCTGCATTTCAGATAAGTAATTTGAGACAAATGCTGTGGGTTGCTTTAGAGCTGTGGGTCTCAGCAGTGACCATCTTGAACAGTAGCTTCCAGCTGAGCTGGGACACCTCAGCAAGGTGGAAGGGAGAAGAGTGAGCCCACAGGTGAAGAGCAGCAAGTCCATATGTGCTCCATGCAATCTACCCATAGAAAACAGCTAGACTGAGTCTTCATCTCTGCTGTGAACTCTGAGTGGTCCCAGCATGGGGGGAGGGGGGAAGGGAAGAAGTCTGTTCTAGGAAGAGTGCTGGGTGGTGCACAAAGACAGGTACAAGATGGGTCTGTACAAGAGTTTTGCTGTCACATTATCTCCAAGCTGGTGCACATACTCCTGATGACTGCCAGGTGGTGTGGTAATCCCTGGACACCAGCAAGCAAGGGCGAGGTAGAGGTTGGGCAGTGGCGTGAGTGCACTGCCACCTTGGGCAAAAGGAGCAATTGAGCATCAGCAGGGCTCAGCTTCTGGCTCGGTCTTGGCGGCAGGAGGTAGCAATGGTTTCTCATCGAGCGTGATTTCTATCACCGCCCCGGATCGCTTGCGGGGCTCAGGGGTCTCCTCTGACCATCTCCCCACCCTGCGCACCCCTTTGGCCACTTTGGGTGCGTTCCTGCAGGGGTTGTGGTCGTAGATCACCAGCTTCAGGCCAGGGAGGTGAGCTAGGCTGGGGAAGAAGCGGATGGAATTGCGATCCACGTCGATCACCTCCAGGAAGGGCATGTCCAGGAGCACGGGAGGGAACTCGGACAGCAGGTTTCCTGACAGCCAGATGGTGCGCAGCTCCTGCAGGCACTGCAGCTGGGGAGGGAGCGTGTGCAGGGCGTTGGAGCCGGCATGCAGGGTCTTGAGCAGTCTGAGCTCACACACCACTTCGGGCAGGTGCTGCAGGCAGTTGGACTCGATCCAGAGGGTCTTGAGGTTCTGCAGGAGTCGGAGCTCGAGGGGCAGGCTGCAGAGCTTGTTGTTGCCCAGGTAGAGGATGCACAGCTGCTTCAGCGTGCACACAACTAGGGGCAGTGCTTTGAAGTTGTTGAAGTCCAGTGCCAAGATCTGCAGGTTTTGCAGCTGCTCCAGCTCCGGGGGCAGATGGTTAAGGTTGTTGTCACTCAGGTACAGCTTAACCAGTTCCCTAAAAGAGCAAATATGCACAGGCAGCTGCCTCATCTGCCTGCCACTCAGATCCACCATTTTATCCACTGGCATCTCTTCTAGGTCTTCTAGGAGGTACTTCTGGCACTTGTTAGAGGGCACAAAAGCAGCTATGGCTTTCAGACTGTTGCCCATCCCGGGATTTTGTTTTGGGATGGCCGGGACTGCGAGGGACGGAGAGGCCCGCCTTGTTCTTCTCCTGCTGCGCACTGGCCTGTTGGTAACTCATTCTTCCCAATATAAGGCTCTGTTTACATGGCAGCAGCCTTTAATCTCAAGGGCTCTGAAATGTTTCTGATAACTGAGTGTTTGGTGACGGGGATTATAGACAGGGCGACTCAGGGCCCAGGTCTCCCTCTCTCACTCACACTCCCACTTGCTCACCCCTCCCCAAAACATTCCTTCTTGCCTCTTCTTGCACACTGTAAATGTTCTCTGATTTTGCCCCAAACAAAATCAGGGTCACGCCAGTGCCCCAGCCCCTCACCTCTTGCTTGCAGCCGCACTGTCTGTGTAGCCAATGCAGGCAGCAGGGATGGGCTTGGGAAACTAAACACTACAGCAGACCAAATTTTTAAGCTCAGATGTTTAACTTTCATGAAACTTTCAGCAGAAATGTCAGATATAATCAAATAGTGATTTAAAATAACTGTCAAGACTTGACTGACTTTCAAGATGAGTGGCACTTTCAGGATGTATTTTGAAAGGTGCCAAATACTTGGATTTCAGAGTGTAACTTGCCACCCAATACCTATTTTAAAGCTTTAACACAAATACTTGGCAAATTGCTATCTTGAGCCATTCTACTATTTATATTCCTAGTTTAATGGTATTTATTATAGCCTCTGGCACTCTTGACTGTGTAGGGCCTTTTTCATTACATTATGTTTTACTCCTTGTCTGAATCCCAATGTAATGTGCTATCACAAACTGCCAAGGCTGTTCTCCATTCACCTTCCAACTGTGCTACTGCAGTACCCGTGTCTGTACCAAAACCTCTCAAGAAACTCCCATGGATTTAATTCCATCAAGATTCTGACTTGTTACGAGTGACATAAATCCAATGTTGCAAAGTTACGGCTATTTAGATGTGACAGTATAAACTGTTCTCCTCTCATCAAGACCCATTTTGCTATTCAGTTATAATTTCCAGGAGCATTCCCATGTATAGGAACCTCTGCATAGTTTGACTTGTTGAGCTGCTGCTATTTCAAGCTTTCCTGGGGACTCATATGTATCCCTGCCCATGGCAGGGGGGTTGGAATTACATGATCTTTAGGATTCCTTCCAACCCATCCCATTCTCTGATTGTCCTGCCTGTGTGTTGGCCATGGCTCTACCATGAACTTTGGACGTTAAAGCTGGCAGAGTGTTTTAAGGTAAAAGAACCTTTTCATCACCTGGCTCTTTGCCTTGATATCTACAGCTCATTGCTGTCATTTTCCACACTCTACCATAATTTAGGGAGAATATTTTCTTCGAACAATCAGCAATTGGTTTAGGCGTATTAGGTTATATACTACCAAAATCCATGACTGCTGAGAGGCATATGCTCTTGAAAAACAAAAGGCTGAGCAAACAGAAGATTGAGGAAAAGGCACCACTTAAAGGGGCTTGTAGATTTCTGGTCAAATCTGGTAATACAGAGCTCTCTACTATCACTAGCTATCAGTTTGGTATAGGATGTTTATGAGCCTTTTCCCCACAAGGTGAGTGGTTGTGCCATGCAGCAGTGATGCTATGAAATGTATGGAGGGCTTTCCTCTGGGAGGAGAACAACAGAGAGCACACCTGGGAACCAGTATTGCAGCAGGACGGAGAACGGTGAGTGCTGAGACCTGAGTGCCATAAAATAGGGTTTGGATGGAGAAGCTGGGCAGAGTACCAAGCCTGGAGAACAAAGATAATGTCACAGTCGTCTGTGGTGGTGCTGTGGAATAGAAGGCCTGAAAGTTTCCTCTCTGATGGCAGGATGTGCTGTGCATGGCACCCCAGCAGCAAGAGGCTGGTTTGCACTGCATGAGCATATCCCTCTAGACACTTCTTTCTGCTTTGACACTCTGTGTCCTGTCGGAGGACCACTGTGGGGAATGTGTCAGCAGGTTGTTGTATTTGTTTTTCATTTCTAAACAACCGTGGCACCTTCTGAAGGCAAGGGTCCCTCCCCTTAACGCACTGTAGGCTACAGGTGTGGAAAACCAAATACATTTGACATGATCAATAATGAATGTACATCCACAGCAAAGCCTTGTCTTTTAGACAAATCTTTTCAGATAACCTACTAATCATAACAACATAAGAGCATAGGTAAGAATATAGTAATGATTTAGTTTAGGCATATTTTTCCTCAATAATCCATATGTAGACAAATAACTTTGCAAAATACCTTGTGTCTGCAGATACAGATATGGATGTATTTTTTTTCTACTTGAATTATTTCTACTTAATGGAACTTTTAAGCTGCAGATAACTATTTCTTAGGGATGCTCTGCATTGTAGTTTAATCATTATTCCAGCTTATCAAAAAAAGTCACGATGACCTTTTGTTGCCGCATTTTGTACCTCTGTTAGCTAAATTAATGTCTGCTTGGAACATAGTGTGAGATCAGAGAATTTGGGAAAGAATAACCTTTGTGTGTGGATTAATAAAGGACTACACTTGCAATAAAATTAACAATCATGTTCTTTCTGAGAATTAGCCACTCAGTGGAGGCACCAAGGCAAAGGCAGTCCCCACAGTAGACCCAGGCAGTGTTTTGAAAGCCACTTCATGTCTTCAAAGTTATCGTGGTGCCCTCCAACACGAACATTAGCGACTTCCCAGAAACATTTGTAGCATTTGAGGAAAAGTTCAAGTGATAAAGGCACTCAGCACAGACATTGTCTTGCTCTTGTCAAAGTGACACTGCCTCACCCAAGGGCATGACATCTGCTCTGCTGTGCATCAGATGACAGGTGGAGGCTCCTTGAGAAATGCCTTTGCTTTCTAGAAGTTCGCATATGACCACATTTTGCTCACCATTCTCATTTCCAGCACCCAGCTCCTGCAGCTCAGTGGCTGGGATGACTCTGGGACAGAAAATGTGATCATTTGCTGATAACTTGTGTAAAATCTCTGAGTCCAGGAGAAATATGGAATATTACTCAGAGCTAGATAATTGAAAAAACTAATAATAATAAAATAGAAATCAATATAGAAGATGCATTTTGGAGATTGTATTATTTCTTGAAATAACATATTATAATAGAGATGCTGGTGCTTTTTCAGATCCAAAGCTCTGCCTGCAGCTGTGTGATGGCACCAGACTCAGTCTTTGCTGAGTTTTTTTAGCCCTTACAATTTTGGAGGTACGCTGGCAAAAGCAAACTATGTATTTCAAAATCCCTGGACACTAATAAATAGAGCTCTAAACTTATTGATTTTAAGGCTCTCATGCCCCTCCTCAATCAGTTTGACATAGCAAGGGAAGTGACTGAAAGGAACAATTTTGGTTTGCTTTGCATTTATTTAAAGTCTGTGACAGGCGTTTAGACCCCTTCTTGGCTCACAAATGCTGTGTTTGGGTTTTTCAGCTGTTTTTTCTTGACATTGCTACTAGGGCAGATGATGACAACTCCTGCCACCTCCATGTCCTTTGACATTCATTCCTTGCTGTGCTGTTGCACATCTGCTCTCTTTTGAGAGGATTACTTAGTTCCAGTTCACTTTTGCCTAGTGAGCAGTTTATTTTAAACAAGTGGTGTGTTGCAAGGAAGGAAACGTGGTTGCTCTTTTCCCAGCATCCTACCATAGCCTTTTGAACAAAAATGGCTGATTATTCAAAGTTAGCTTTAATATATAGGCTGCAGTACATGGTTGCTTCCTGCACTTTCTTGCGCAGAGGAAAGATTCAAAAAAGTCTTGTAAGTAAACTGCAGGCTCAGTGCTCAGCTTCCTCCTAGGCAGCTGATGGTTTTGGGGTTGTGCTCTGCCAAATCAGCCTCTTTTTGACACCATTATTTCTCTGCAGACTTGACTTGAACCCAAGTGTTAGGCAGGGGTGGGAGCCACTAACCTCAGGAAATTTGCAGGAAAATAAATCCAAAAGAACTCTTCCAAATGTCTTGCTGAAATGTGTGCAAAATTATTGCTGTTTTTTACTGTGTGTTGCAGTATTGTACTGTTGTGTTTTTTACTTTGAAGATCCATTTTATGGGGTGGCAGTCGCATTTATGTTCAGACTGGAGCTCTCCCATAAATAGGGAATTAAACTTCAGCTGTCAGGGGGTGACTTGTCACAAGCCCATCAAATGTCTGTCTGCTCAGCCCTGCTGAAATGTCTCCATGCAAAAGGGAAATGGTTATAATGTCCTCTTTCTCTGCGTTGAACACTTCTGAGCAACATCTCACTAAAGCAACTTGAAAAGCAGCAAGTCCTTGGACTGCTTCCTCTTCCTCATGCTAACAGGAGCCAAGCTCACCCCATGTATTGTATTTATGTAAAAGACATTTAGGATTGTTAGTGAAATGTCTGTTTGGTCTAGACTGTGCCCTGGTTATCTGTGCCTGAGTAGCTCCACTGGACACCACTATTTGCACAAACCAGCGGTTAGTCTGAGAGTAAATTAATCCCTTTTCTGCCAAAGCACTGACCTCCTGCGATTGATTGACCTGGCAAACGACCCTCAGCTGACAACAGGCCATAAAAAAGGGACTTCTGAGCAAAGGAGTGTCATTAGCTCTGAACCGCTTGGAGCCATGCGGGCAATACTGTTGGCTGTGGTTTACATCCCATTCATCGTGGCTGTGGAAAGGTAAGAAAACATGTCTGGCTTGGCTGGCACACATCTCAGCTGGCTTCATGGGGTGACCTGTGCTTGTTGCTACTCGAGGTCTCAAAAAAGAAGCCTTTTTTAAAAAAAATTGAGTATATGACAGTTCTGGAAAGGACAGTCTGTTATTTTTTTGTGTGTTTATTTTATCTGCATAGAATCCCCTTGATTCGATTCAAATCTATCAAGAAACAGCTGAAGGAAAAGGGAGAATTAGAGGAATTTTGGAGGAATCACCACCCTGATGTTTTTGCCCGGAGGTATCTGCATTGTTTCCCTGCAGATATTGCTTTATCAGTAGGAACTGCTTCAGAAAGGCTGTATGATTACATGAATGTAAGTACAGTTTTGGTAATGCAATCATTAGGACTCATCGTTCTATTGAAGGCAGGTTTTTTTTCCCAGCACATTTCAAATCTATTCTGTCAATGAAATTATAGGGCTTGAGGTATCTCGTTGCTTTATGCTATAAATATTAGAGCATAAAAAACCAGGTTGAAATCTGCGAAATAGAGCATGTCTAGATCTAGGATAGCATGGGACCTGGGTAGAAAGCTGATGTAGAGTAGCAGTGGTAGTCCTGTGACAAGCTTTATTTTTATATAGGTCTGTGTTGGACTCCATTGGGTCCCCAAAGAAATATGGGAGTTTTGCCTGTATCAGTCTTGGGGAAGCATAGGGTTTTTCATAGCAGAATCTGATTACTTCATTTAGTCATATTCTATTTACCAGACACATGGATGCTTCTGTGTTATAAAAAAATCCTCCAAATCTCATTTATTTGATCAGGTGGAGCCATAAATCAGCAATAACAAAGACCTAAGTAGAGTTTTTTATTTTTCTGCTTTTATCTCTGGAGTTTTTTTATGTATTAAATATTGGAGACTGACCTGGGAGGATCTACCATCTAAACTGAAAAAGGAAAAATATTAATTTCACTGGATCTCAGACAGGCAAGTCAGCAGGTCTACCATTTTGTAAGGTGTCTTTCCTGGGTTTACAATTTTGTCCATTTGGATGGTCTCTGATTTTTGTTTTATTTGGTTCTTCTGCTATGCTTATCTCAAGGAAAACTAAGCTGTAGAAATGTTGTGAAGTCTTCATCTGAACAGGGAACAGAATTGAAGGGAAGGCCAAATTCATTCAGCAAGAGCTTACTGACACTTGAGGGCCATGAAGAAATAAGTATGTGAAGAAGAACAAAGGACACTGAAGCATTTCAACCTGCTTTAAAGCTTATTTCAAAGAGGCATAAATCTCAAAACAACAAAGCAAAACCCACTTCCCCATCATATTCAGGTAGCACCAGGAATGGTTTCATTGCAGTGTGTCTGGAGGTTTTATTGCAGTGTGTATGTGGGTTTTCTGGTTGTATGCTTTTTGGAATTTTTTTTTTTTTAATGAACATCACTTAGGTTTATTTAATGCAGGAAGAAATACAATCCTACTGTACAATTGGATATTTTCTTAAATGGCATGCTTGCTTGCATTCTCAAGAGTATCTCAGACAGTAAATTCTGGGGTCAGAAATGTCAGTGTATTAATTAACAAGTATGCACTTGAAGGTACATATTCAAATACTTGTAGTGCTGAACAAAGTTTGGCACTAGCTATTGCTTCTTTATCTGTGGTTGAATTCCAGAAATGCCTCTTCCTAAAAATAGGCCTCTTAATGCTGAAGTGCTCTTCCAGGGCCAGATAGGAGCACTTAGACACTTGTATATGGGATGTGGATAAGCACTTCACTCCAGCATTCACGTGTTCACAGATTATCTCAGTATCCAGGGATGGTCAGTAGTTTCTTCATCTGCTGGATGAACTTTGTCCAGTACATCAGGAACAGTTTGTGCAACACAATACTTTTTGACTTGCTATAATACCTGATAATTACAAAGGAAAAAGGGCAGCCACATGTGACAGTGTTTGTGCCACTGGTTGGAACCCTCTGAAGCTGGCAGAGGCAGGTCATGCTGACTTTGCACTGATTTTTTATTGACATCAGTAAGGAACAGCCTGAAAGACTGTGTGGTCATGTGAGAGTTTCATCTTGGAGATGACCTTGCCACCTCTGAAGCCAGTGAAAGTGGGTTTGTTGACTCCATAGGGAGCCCAACTGAACGTTTGCTTAAAACGCTTTCAAAATGCCACACTGTTGTGCATTCAGCTGAAGTGAAACCTGCTGCCTGGAGCCACTGGAACCAGACACGCTTTGTGTGGTGTGCATTTACTTTTAAGTGGAATTGCACAGAACCCCCTGAGGAAGTGCTGTGTGATGCTCCCCAGCAGGCCTCTTCCTCAGGAATAGCTGGCTGGAGGCTGCCCCGGGGCTGAGCGGGTTGTTCCTCCTGCAGGCGCAGTACTACGGGGTTGTGAGCGTCGGGACACCGCCCCAGAGGTTCACCGTCGTGTTCGACACTGGCTCCTCCAACTTCTGGGTCCCTTCCGCTTATTGCATCAGCGAGGCCTGCAGTAAGAAATGTTATTCTCCCTGATGCTTCTCGTGTCTTGGGTCCAGAGACCTTGCCCACTTCTCCTTTCCCAAGAGGCTTGTCTGCAGCAGGGATCTGCAAGGCGAGGATTTGGAGCATCCCTTAGGGCCGCTCTCCTCTCCCCAGTTTGCTCCTCTGTCTCTGTCCCTCGTGTCACGCTGCAGCCAGGGCAGGCGCCAGCTGCAACTGCCCAGAGTCCCTCTGCACCATGGGGTAAAAGGCATGACAACAGACCTGGGAGACCTACCAACAGAGGTGGAAATTCCCATTTTTGTTCTAATTTTTCTTTAAAATGCAAAATTACCTCTCAGGTACAGAAAAACTGGTGTGCCTGCAGGGGAGCTGAGGTACCTGCAGTACTTCTTCAACACTTTTCTCATGAGAGAAGCAGAAATCTGGCTCTCCTACATCTCATCTGGTTCCGCATTGAGGAGTGGGTGCAGTGCCAGGACCTCCCCTCAGCGTAGAGATGTCATTTTTTTTTTGTGTAGGGGTGCATCAGAAATTTAAGTCCTTCAAGTCAGATTCATATGAGCACGGAGGGGAAGCCTTCTCCCTGCAGTACGGCTCAGGACAGCTTCTGGGCATTGCTGGCAAAGACACACTGCAGGTGAGTGCCCACCTAAAATGGGTGTCGGCCGCCACATCAGCTGTTTTCAGGGCAGTTCAGATACTGTCCTTGTCCTGGAAAACCTTGTTCATTTAGGCAAGGGCAGGGTGAGGTCCCACCAAGCCAGGTTCTGAGAGGTGTGGGTGCTGCTCCAACACCCACACCTCTTTGGACTACCAACACAAATGCCTCAGATTTTATTTTTCATTTCTGCTTGTCTTCTTGGATCCTATCCTGGGTTTATGAACAAGCAGCCACGTAATTATGGCTACTAAATATAATTCTATAATAAATAAGGAATCAGTGCAGCCTACCTGCCAAGTGTGCACGTGCTATATTGATGCAAGTCGCACAAAGATACCGAGGCTTTTTAAACTGAATGAATCCATTGATATGGATCAGAAATATGGCTAATTTCTTGATATAGATGGTGTCATTACTTTCAGTTGTGGTTGTTCTTTGCTTGGTTGTTTTTTGCTTTGTTTTTTTACCAAACAGATAAGTAACATCTCCATCAAGGGACAGGACTTCGGCGAGTCAGTGTTTGAGCCAGGAGCAACTTTTATCCTTGCCCACTTTGATGGTATACTGGGCTTAGGCTACCCCTCCTTAGCAGTGGGCAATGCTCTGCCTGTGTTTGACAGCATCATGAACCAGAACCTGGTAGAGGAGCCGGTCTTCTCTTTCTATCTGAAAAGGTCTGTCTTTAAAATGACACTGCCAAAAAAGAAGTAAATCTCTTTCAACAGTTGATAGAAACAACTGTGCATCTCTATAAAGCTTCAACCCTAGAAAATGTCCCCCTTTTTAAAGATTCTTTGTGTTATTTTTTTTTTGTTTTCAATTTGACATTGAAGATTATGGCATGAAAAGAAAAAATGTTATGGGGAGGATCATGACTTTTCGGACAGAGATTTATTCTTTTTGGAGTTGGTCATAAAGAAAAGAAAAGTTCCCAGCTCAGACTCTCCATGTCTGTTGCCAGAGGTTTCCCTCTGGCCCATGGAGATGAACAGAAATGCTGTGTTACACCCAAATAGCCACAATTCAGAAAAATACTGTTCTCTAATCTGGACCTAGCTGCAACTCCACCTATTTCACTTGTGTTTATTCTTAGCTGAGAGTAGCAACTGTCTCAGCCTGCTCCTGATGCCCACCTTGGTGTCTACAGTAAGGCTTCTCAGAGGTTGTTTGGAGGGTCTGAGTTGGGGCATATACAGTTATAATTTAGAAACAATCCCTTTCAGCCACCCATATCTGAATTTAGAATGGGCTGTGATTTGTCTTTTGCTTTTTAAGTGTAATCTCACTGGTGCCTGCTGGCACACTCCCATGCCTGTGTTAAACTGTTTTCTGCTTTCAGAGGAGACGACACCGAGAATGGTGGTGAGTTGATTCTGGGGGGAATAGACCATTCTCTCTACAAAGGTTCAATCCACTGGGTCCCAGTCACAGAGAAAAGCTACTGGCAAATACACATGAACAAGTATGTATGTATATATAAAAAACCTGGTGGAATTCACCTCCTTAGGTAAACTCCCAGAGACAGAAGCATCTGGTGACATGGGTGCAGGAGGACTCAGCTGCAGTGTTGTACCTCCATGCCTCTCAAAGAGGGGTTTCTCCAGGATGAGATTGGGGTTTGTTAGTTCTCTAAATCTGCTGTGATGTGGGTAGCTGGTTTCTGGGAGAGCACGTTAGTATGTTTTAATATGATGCACCAGTGGTCAAGTTGAGTCTTGGTGGGCTGTTCATTTAAGAGGTTAAGGCACCCAGGAATGGAATCCAGCTCTGGGTCCTGCTCTCATCGGTCCTGATAACTTTGGTCAAAGTAGCCAGTGTTCCTTTGTCCCACCTCTAGCACCCTGCCTAAATTCATGAGAACACATACCTGGGGATGAGGACAAATTCATAAGCAGGAAGCACATGATTAGAGCTGTAGGAGACCTGAGAGAGAACAGTGGGTCCACAGACGTTCTTGTCTTAAGCAAAGCTTGGCAGCTAGTTTTAATCATAGAATTACAGAATCATTAGGGTTGGAAAAGATCTTTAAGATCATTGAGCACAACTGTAAACCCAGCACCACCACCAAGTACACCACTAAACCATGTCTTCAAGTGCCACATTCATACATCTTTTGGACGCTTCCAAAGATGGTGACCCTACCACTTTCCTGGGCAGCCTGTTCCAATGCTTTACAACACTTTCTGTGAAGAAATTTTTCCTAATATCCAATCTAAATCTACCCTGGCGCAACTTGAGGCCATTTCCTCTTGTCCTGTCACTTGTTGTCTGGGTTTAACTTCGGTCAGTACTCTGGTACTTTAGCTAGCAATAATATGGTGTTTCAGTCACAGTGTATATGCTGTTTGCTTAAAGCTGCTTTTTTGTTTACTTACAGTATAAAGATCCAGGGCCGGGTGGCATTTTGCTCCCATGGCTGCGAAGCCATCGTTGACTCGGGCACTTCTCTTATCACCGGCCCTTCTTCACAAATCAGGCGATTGCAGGAATATATTGGGGCAAGTCCATCAAATACTGGAGAGGTAAGAACTGTGCAGCCAGAAAACAGCTAGAGAGGAAGAGAAACTGGTATTTGATGCAAAGAGTTGGAAAATAACCAAAATGATTGCTTAGACAGGTGCCAGTGAAAGCCTTGTTTCCAGGACAGCACTGAACTCTGAGCCAAGCTGCTTTTGACCTGTATGCCTCACCCCAGCTCTCCTCCCAAATGTTCACCTCCTCTTCTTTACTGGTGTGTAAGGAAACAATGGGCACATCTGTTTGAGGAATCGATCTGTACTCTGCATGAGAGAGAATTTTCTTTTGGAAGCTCAGAGGATTTTCAAGACCCCCAGCTCTAGCTGTTGGCTCTCCCAGGCCAAGAGGGATTTGGTGCTGATGGCCAGCTATGTCAGCATCAAATGGAAAGGGAATGGTATTTTAATGACAACCCCACAGTGGCTTCACTGACAGGACCTCTCACTGTCAGCTTGCAGTGGAGCAGTTGGTGTCATGCCAGAGCTCCTGGGAGGGAGGCACATCAGTGTCACTCACAATTCTGTCTCCTTGCAGATGAGTCAGAGGGTACAGGACAAAGCTTGCTGTCTCTTACTCTTCCTCCTGAACCTTATTCCTCTGATCACTTGCTGGTTTTCCTTTCTTCCCTGCTGCTGTCTCCTGCATCTCCCTTGCAGACACTCCTCACCACTCTTTCCTGTCCCTGCCTCCAGGGAAAGAGCAGCTTATTTCTAGCGTGCCTTATTGCTGGTCCTTGGCTGACTCCCACAGGTCACTAGCACGTTACACAGCTCTGGTGCCCAAGGAAAGCTGCTGTGTATGGCTTTTGTTAACTTTGCATTTCACAGAATATTCTGAATTGGAAGGGACCAACAAGGATCATCAAGTCCAGCTCTCAGGTGAATGGCTCGTACAGGGATCAAAACCACGACCTTGGTGTTATTAGCACCATATTCTAACTAATTCGTCTTTATCCTGATCCAAAACTGCTCTTGGAAGAAAATTAAGAGTATTACAAGTGCCCAGTGCACGGGACAAGGAGCAAAGACAAAAGTAGACTCTTGATCCACTTTCATTTGTAATAGGAGGGCTTGGAGTGACATCTGTAACTCCTTAGGCTCCTGATTCTTTCTCAATTAAACCTTTAATCTTGATTTTGTTCAAATTTTTAGATACATGCTGAAGAGTCTGCTTTGATAACAAGTTGATTTTATAACGGTTCATGCTAATGAATATAGATAAAATACGTATTTCCAATGTGCTTATACTAGCCTAATACAAACAAGGAATGGGTCATTGCTGTGTAAGTTCATATATGCTAGTGCTGACGGAAGAACACTCAGCTGGCATCTCAGATTCCGCAAGAAAGCAGCCTGAAAATAAGACTTTCTATGATTGATTTTTAGCAATCGAAGACAGACTGCACATATCAGCTCAAATTTATCCCAGTAAAAGTGACTGTATCCATCCAGGATTTTACCAGAATTTTCATCTCTTTTCAGCAAGGATTGATTTGTTCTGGATATACTATTCTGTAATAGCTATGTAAAAGAATTATATCTTGCTTCTTGTATCCTACAAATCCTTTTACTGGCTTTTTTCTACCCTTGTCCTCTGTATCCCATGGTTTGTTTTGTTCTAATGATATGACAGTTGGTAAGTGTACACAAGATGTAAGGTTATGTTTTCATAAAACAGATTGAAAAACAGCAAAAAGCAGATTCTTCCTTCTGGGAAGCCTCTACAACAATGGCTTTAAACACTACACAGTTTACAGCAGCTCTGGGACTTGGAGCATTCTGCAATGCCATTTCACACACCAGTTGTTTTATGAAATAACTAGAAAGGACAGGAAATTATCTTCTCTGTTACTGTAACTGAATGTATTATTTATGGAAATTAACGACCATGCCAGAGTTTAGTCCTTCTACTCTTTAAATCCCACTCCAAGGCAAAGTATAAGCATAAAGTGCTGTATTCCTCACTAGCTGTTTTTCCCCTAACATGATGGTATTACGGGAGGACCTGGGGTGAGCTGCAGCCATCGGGTGCTCCCTCTGTGGCTGGAGCAGCTCCCTCTACCCTGTCAAGGTCGGAGCACTGGAGGACTTTTGCTCAGCAGACCTTGCTGATGTATGCTCGCTGGGGCTCTCACACTTAGTTTTGCCTTTGAGTTGCACAGGGAGGATATCAGAGCCCACTTCACCTCCTTTCTTTTGGGACTTGCAAGGATTTTCATCAACCCTGGGTCCCTAGGGTGCTGTGGTGTGGGCTGCTGGGCTGGTTTGACCAAGTACAGGAACTGGAAAGCTGGGGGGCAGTGTTAGGCTGTTAGTCAGCCCGATGCTGTTTCTCTGTAGTAAATTCACTATTACCTACTCCAAAAGCCTTGAACTCAAAGGGCAATACTTAAAGAAAGACAAAGCGATCCCGTCTCAGTCAGTGCATCGTGTCCAGTTTCTCGTAGACTGCAGAAGATTGTCAAGCTTGCCTCACATAAGCTTCGCGATCGGACACCGCGAGTACAAGCTGACTGCAGAGCAGTACATCATCAAGGTGCGTATCTGCAGCTTCCCCGCTCCCTGTTCCCTACTCCCTGAGCTGGGGAGGGAGCAGGCTGCTGCAGGGACAGGTGCTTTCTCTTCCAGGAGTCTATTGATGACCAAACCTTCTGCATGAGCGGCTTTCAGTCTCTCGACATCCCCACTCGCACTGGCTCGCTCTGGATTTTAGGAGATGTCTTCATGTCTGCATTTTACTGCATTTTTGACCGTGGGAATGACAGAGTGGGATTTGCAAAAGCTGTTCACAGGAAGGATTACCACTGAGCCGTAATAGCATTTATTCTGTCTTTACTCAAATGTTAATGTAATGATCTTCAACACATGTGTGAAGAAGAGCTTTTACTGAAACTCTGGACCTAAATGCATATTGTGTTCTCTCCCTCCACGTTTTAAGGACTTTGCAGTGATCCTTGTCCCAGATTATATAGTTTGGTTAAATATCTATATGTTTACAATGGAGAAACAATTTTTCCTGAGTAACTCACGGACACTACAGCTCCCAGGATAAAGCAGCAGAACAGCTCAGCACTCAGATTTGCAAAAGATCAGGAAGAATAAAAATGCTGAACTGTGCCAGGCTAACAAGATAGCAGCTCTTACTGGGCAAAACTAATCCTAGTCCTGTCTGGTCTGGCTATCCTTTTTTTTTCTTCTTGCGTGCTAGTTTCCACCTCATTTCCTACAGATTTCCTTTTCGTCACTATTTTCCATGGTTTGAGTCTTGTTCAACTTTGTTTCCTGAGTGCCATGGAAATTCTCTTTAAATTAGCTTGCTCCAACCAGCTTATATAAAAGGGAATTTGACTGATGCCTGTGGGGTGACTAATTTCGACTACTGTTCCTTGCACAATTTCCTGCTCCTTACACCGTCTCTCAAACCTGCTTTTTCCCTTGGGCTCATTATCCCTTGATAATTCTCCTCTTTTGAGTCTCAGCAGTCTCTCAAACCTGCTTTTTCCCTTGGGCTCATTATCCCTTGATAATTCTCCTCTTTTGGGTCTCAGCATTTGATATCTGTGCCTTAGGTCACATGCTGCTATTAGCGCCTGACTCCTCTGCCCCCCGGCACTGTGAGCAGCTGGAACAGCATCTATTCACATAAGAAAACCCAGACTGCAGCCCGTGCAGAGATACCACAGTGTTCCTCCTCAGAGGAGGAGTTGTGGGACCCATGCACCAGCACTACACATCTACTGCCTCTTGCTCAGCCAGTTCTTGTCAGCAGTGGCAGCAGTTTCAAACAAAACAGCCACAGGTAGCTGTGCTGATTCGGCAAAAGTTTCACTGAAATTATGCCCATTGGAGTATTTGTTTGGATTGCTAAACATGCTGCCCCCATACACATGAATAAAAATTAACCAAACAAAATCTGCTTTGATCTTAGCACTGTTTCAGTTACATTTTATGGTTTTTTACAGTGGTTCCAGTGCTGGAGAGGAAGGGGAGTTGGGGGTGGAAAACCAATTGGAAATTCAGGTTCCTCTGTGTCCTGGAGGGAAGAAAATGTGATGTGTTGGCGTGTTTGGGTTGCTTGTATCTTCCTAAAGCCAAAAAAGCCTGCAGTCCCAGCCCTGTGCACTGGGCACCTTCCCAGCACGGCAGAGCCATGGGGAGACAGAGACTGGCCCCATGGTGGCATCGCTGGGACAGGGGTTGGTGGCCCTCAGGGACTTGCTGCTGCCGTCTGTCTGGATGCACCTGGCACAGACCAAAGCCAACATTCATTGCTGGCCTTGGCGGTATCACAATCACAACCCCTTAGATTTTAAGTTGTCAGTTTTAAGACTCAGTAAGTATTACAAAACCAGGATGGTTTACTGTAGGTATCTCTGAAATACTGCTCTTGCCTTCCAGTATGAAATACTCCTTCTCTCTGGTGCCTGTTCTCATGATTCTGTTTGCAGCCACATTGTGTTACACATTTGGCATCCAGGCTATCAACCTCTAGCAAAGGAGACTTTGCTGCCAGCTGTCTCTTTCTGCAGACAAGACTGAACTGTGTGAAGTTACTGTGTATTTCAGGCCAATATTGCCTTGATTGCCCTTTGTCCATGTCACTCCTAAGGAATGGATTGACCATGAGCTAACTTATTTGTCTAGAAAATGCCATTCATTTGGTTAGGAACCAAGACAAGCAAACATCTATAAAGCCCCATCCCTCATTTAACAGCAGCAGGGTATTTTTGTTTTCTCTACTATGCAGCAGACTTAACACTCTGGTACATTTTCATTATGTATAAAATATGCATATATTCCTCAAATATGAGTTTGCAGTCAGAGGTAGAGATCCGTTATTTACGACAGAAGATTTTAAGGGTGTTGGGACATGTCCCCGCAGCCAGTTGGTCCCAGAACCAACATCTTGGCTCTATGAATTCCAGCACAGAGTGTGAACACATCCTAGAAACAGGTGGAAAGTCAGGCAGCATGCAGAAGAACTAGCCCTCTCTTTGTTCTGATATATCTGATCCTGCTCAAGATTAACACCATCTGATGGGAGCAAATTGCTGCTCTGACCTACTTGTCTATCCTGGCCCTGTTCTATCCTTTTCCAGCTTTGCCAGTTTCCGTAAGTCTGCCTTGCTGTTCCTGGTAGACATCAAGTTGATTTGCACGACAGGTCAAACCTTTGCCAGAAGTGTTTCTTGAGAGTTCAGTACAACCAGGACGATGGTGTTTCTCAACGTGCCTTTATTGAACATTGCTTATACCCGTGAACATGAATTGTAGATTGTTGGGTTTGCTAAAATAACCCATTTACCATGCTATGGCAAATAGTTTACTGAGAGAAGTGCCCAAGAGAACCCATAATCCCAAAAGATAATTTAATACAAATCAGAGTCCACAGATGTTTGCAAAAAGTGAGATAACAGAGTAAATAAGGAGAGCAAATTTTTCTGGTAACTCATCCCAGCACTAGCTTCTTCACAAGCAATTAACAGATTACTGTAGCTAATGTGGAGCTGGCCCACTGTGTGAAATGTTGGTTGTGTATTACAGATTGCATTGTGTGGCTTCAGAGCTGTAACTCCTAACTTAGCATGCATCTACATGTCTAATAGACACCTCTGTGGGGCTTAACTGAAGCTCTTACCTACCTAATGGCTGCTGTGTGGCCACCTTCACCTCCATCAAATAATGAGCACAGTTTCAGGGCCAGGGAGTGCTGGCAGAGTGAGTGGGAGAGGTAGCAAAATCATTGCTGATCAGATGTCTAATGTCCTGGTGGAAAGCAGCAGCGTGCATCCTAGGCAGCGGCCAGGCTGAGAAGAAGATGAGCAGAGCTGGATGATGAGAAGCTGGGATGCTTAGCAGTGCTGGAATGAAACAAACTGGTGTCTGGGTTGTGGACACAGAGCACTTTGGTCCAATACCTTAAGCCCTGGTGGAAGCTGTGTGGGGTAGAATGAGGAGGTATGGTGGAACTGGACTCTCAATGCAGATTTGTGGTGGACACTTGAGAGTCATCTCTTATTTCTGGCTTAAATTCCCTTACAGTGTGAAGCACAGCTCCTCAAGCTTATATACTGTGAGAAGAGAGCTAGATAATGGGTCAGGCTTCCTTCACAGCTGCTGAAAGCTCTTCCTATACATGCACGGCTGGAAGGAGTATGGCCAAACTCCCCAGGAATTTGTATTGCTCTCCTGACTTTAAAAAAGTGCTATAGAGGGGAGCAGCAGTTACTTTTACTTTGTTTCTAGCTGTGTGACTGGAGCTGTCTGGCTATCCTTAAAAATGTGTTGTTGATACTTAAAATTTGCCATTTATTTAAGTTAAGCTCATTGGCAAATTAAGTTCCTTGACAATTGCAGATACAATTAGATTGAGAAAACATTTAATTGGAAACTGTGGCTTCAGCTACAAGAAGAAAGAAGGAATTGGGAGAAAAAAGGGAATGCTTCCTGAAGTTGGGTAAGGGGCATTCAGAAAATTGGACTCCTAGGCTGAGGTGCTGTTTACTTCAGTATAATTTCACTCCATAGAGTTTCTCATTTTGTTGGTCAAACCTGAACATAGCAACCTGAATTGCCTGAAGACTTGTGGAGTGGCAAGGGTGAGGTTGCACTAGAACACTGGACTCCAAGCTGTGATCAAATTTCAATAAGCTGCTGTCAGACACCAGTGTCAGCTCATCTCATGGTGTGAAGAAGTCTGTCCATTGGTGCCTGACAAATCTGTGCTTGGCTTTTCTGCATATCTGGAATTCCCATAATGTGGGTTTAAATGGTGCTTCCTTGGGCTAAGTGTCCTGTGTTTCCTAAACCAATGAGATACATGTGCTTTTGTCTAGTGTCTTGGAGGATTTGAGAGTGTGGCTCTGCTCAGACCTTGCCTAATATACAGCAGCAGGAGCCAATTCCCAGACTGAAATAAAGCTGGAAGAAGTAGAAGTGAGGAGAGTGGTTGATTTTGTTCAAAGCCTACTCAGATGACATGGAGTCCTGCTGTATGTGACAGCCTGCTAGAAGGGCTTCTCACCTAAGTTGTTGGCCATAGGAGCAGGAGCAGGCAGGTCTGTTCATCCCCTTCCCAGTTTCAGGGAGTCCTAAAGTCTCCCAGGAACCACTGGTGTTGCCAGTTACCCATGCAGAGAGGCCGGTTTGTTTTCTGAAGTGCACCCTTCTGAGCAAGAGGGCTGGGTGGACTTGCTGTCCATGCAGCCATACTGCCTTTGCTGGCTGTAGCAGACTCATAACTTTCGGTCTCCCCCTCTCTCTGTTCGTTCCAGTCCCTGAGCTTCCTTGTCTCTCCCTTGTCTGGGGAGACCCTCTACTTGGATACTCACTCATGGGAGAATGCTGGCAACATGCTCCAGGCTGCACTTCGGTAAATGTGGGTGAGAGCAAAACCAAGGAGCTGTGGCAGCTTTCCTGGCCTGCTTTGAGACATCTTGCAGGAGTCATAGCTGAAAGGCCAGGTCACTCCCAGGAGGTTTAGGGAGGTGGCTTGGTCACCCCTGGAGTAGCAAGAGCCACCTAATGCTGACTCAGGTTTGTATGTGTGCGGTACATCTGGGAAGCATGGGAATGGGGGACAGGTTTAGGAAGTGGAGAACAATTTTGCTAGCAGCCATGGACCACTTTGTTTTCTGCCTGGGATGACTACAGCCCATGCGCTTCCAGCTGGAGATCTCCACAAGACTGGAGCCCTAAGCTTAGTAGCACCTGCAGCTCTATCAGCTCTTAATAGAGTGCTGAAGCCCTGTCATCACTAGGGAGGCTGCCTGAGAGCCTCCTTTTACAATAGACTGTCACTGGGTATGCCACATATGTGCTCCAAGGCTCAGACATCCCATGCCCAGCTCATCAGCTGTTTTGCACCTTCCATTTTTAAAAATGAAATTAAATATTTAATAATTTTAATTTTTCTTCTCTTTAGTGGCATAGCCTCATCAGGAGCAGGGCAGGATACTGTCCTACGCAAATGAGGGGCCTGATTTTTCAAGTGTCCCTTCAGGCAGTGAGAGATGGTGGGCTGAATCTCTTCAGGCTGAGAAGGGAATTGAGCCCACCATCTTGCCTTTGAGCCACATAAGCAGAAACCAAAACTGTTGGTGGATCTTACAGGGATGTCATGGACTTCAAGCTGATGGAGCAGACAAAGGCAGCAGAGTTCAGTGTGTATCCAAAGTGGACAGAACCACCCCCACTCTTCTGATAACCTTAGTGTTTCCTCTAGCTGAGCCTACACAGCTTGCTGCCATATACACCAGCTGAGTGGATTTGCACCCACTCCTGAGGCTCTCAGTTCTCTGTGTAAATGTATTTCCCACAGGGTCACAGATTTCAAGCCAGTGACCAAGTGGCTTAAAGTATGTCACCTCCTATTTAGGTGCCCAAATCCTCTGTTGGTTCTTGTTTGTGACTTGTCTGAGTATTGAGTCTGCCCTTCTGCACTTTCAGCAAATTTGTGTGAGAACCATGTACAAGAGAAGACAAGAAGTTCAGTCAAACCCAGAGGAAGAATGGTCAAAGTTTTCTTTCACTTTCCGCATGAGAAAATTCTACTATGGCTGTTTCTTTGCTGTCCAGGTTTTCCCATAAGTCCTGCATCTCAAATGTTTGCACAGCAGAAGCAGAAGTAACATTTTTTGCATCACTGAATGTCCTTTGTTGTGAAGTTGTCCCAGAATTTGTTGAAGGCGGTGCAGCATCAGCATTTGATGCTGTACTAGGACTATGGAAGCTTGGTAAACTCCATCTCTGAAGGCTTCTCTCATGATCTGTTATGAGACCAGCTATGTTACTAACCTGGGGCTCATGTTTGGGCTCTCCTATCACACTAGGAAGTGACTGATGCACGTCTGAACTTGAGACGTATGGAGTCATTTCTGGTGGGAAAAAGTGTTGGTTCAGAAGGGCCACATTTGCCTCAGATAGGATCCTTTGGAGCTTCTCTTCTGGCATGCTTGCAGAGCGCTCTGTGGGCAGGTCTGGTTTGTCCAGCATATCAGGTGCAATCTCCTTGGCTTCAGAGATGATAACCTCAGGAACTGGCCTGTTTGTCTCGGATGAGGTGTCACTGTCACCAAACTGTGCCTCGTTCCTTGAGGTTTCTGTTATGGGTCCAAGCTCTCGGCTACCATGAAGTCTGCTACTTCTGTTAACTCCTTCATGTTTCTTCTTGAAGCTTGAGGTAGAGCGCCTCCCTCTTGTGTGCATTTCCTGCAGCCGTCTGATGTGCCCCTTTTCATCTGCTGGGAAAAAGACCGAATTCTCACTTGTCTGCCGACTGTAGCGGTGGTGAGTTGGGTACGAAGGACCTTCATGGACGCTGAGAAACCTCTTGACTCTTCTCAAAACAGAATATTGTCTCTGATGCTTCTCCTCTTCCCAAGGCCACTCCTCCCCATAGAGGAATTCTGTATCAGCCAGCCTGCCAAATAAAGCCAGGTAGTAGATGTCACTTAAATATAGGAACCATTGGGTTTCTGTGCCCATATATATCCCTCTGTTTCAGAGAGAGGAGCCAAGACACAGGAACCAAGGCCCTAGTGTGTCCCTAAAGAAAAGCAGGAAAAGGATGAGGGTGCCAGGAAAGAGTGTCAGTGCCTTTGATGCAGCCAGATCACACAGAGAACTCTCTACATCCAGGTGTCTCTTCTCCTAAGGACCAGGCTGGGAGGGCGTCCAGCCAGGCATCTAGCACCATTTCATATTTGAGCTGCAGCCTTCTGAGGCAGCTCCACATCATTAAGCTTGTGCTAAGGGTGAGGGAAAGGGGAGAAAGGAGTAGGAACTCGGTGCTGTAGTTACTTTTTCAGGAGAATCCTACAGGCAAAATAACAACAGTGAAAAAGCAACTGCTGGAAACAGAGGACAACAGTTTCAAAAAATGTTGAAATTACTCAGATGGCCAAATCTCTCTCACTTCTGGGGCATGACAGTGTGTCTGGAGGTCTCACCTGTACTCGGTACTCTTCTCCTGCACAGCCTTGGTGCTTCATGAGAACAACTACTGCTGCACGTGCCAGTCAATTCAGTACATGTCACTGACTCAGTGCAGGCCGGACAAGCCAAACGGGCCCAGTTACCTGTCCTAAGGACAAGAACAGCAAAGGGGCTTGGGCCAAATCTGAGGCAAGGAGCACAGGCAGGCAACACTAACCTGGA
Source organism: Corvus moneduloides (assembly GCF_009650955.1). Classification (NCBI taxonomy): domain Eukaryota; kingdom Metazoa; phylum Chordata; class Aves; order Passeriformes; family Corvidae; genus Corvus; species Corvus moneduloides. Next base: position 39,537,765 of record NC_045479.1, on the reverse strand, counting down.
GGGACAGAGGATCTTCATCCAGCATTTGTGAAGATCATGGAATAGTTTGTGTTGGAAGGGACCTTTAGAGGCATCTAATTCAACCCCCTGCAATGAGTGGGGACATCTTCAACTAGATCAGGTTGCTCATTGCCCCATCCAACCTGGCCTTGAATGTTCCCAGGAATGGGACATCTACCACTTCTTTGGGCAACCTGTTCCAGATGTTAGCTTGAGGTGACTGGAGAAGACTTTGGTTTTGGGCTCAAGCTTTATATATTTGCTTTGGACTTGGAAGAATTTTTAGAGCTTGTTTTTGACGTTTGATAAGATCTACCCATTATTTTTAGAGATACAAACAGAGAAGTGGTTCAGATGAGAAGATAATTAATAAAAAAATCAACACATCAGAGCTGTTTGCATTCCACAGGGGCTATCAGGGAGCTACTTTTCATTCACTCCTTCCTTAATTTTTTTGTGTGAAGTACTTCTTATTAAAAAATTGTTTGCTGACTTAATGATGTTTCTTCTTTGCCACCTTTTCCCCCTAGAAATTGCCTTAAAATGAATTACATTCTATGAATTTTTCTTCTTTACTTTTTTACTTTCTTCTTTACTTTTCTTTTTGCCATTTTATGGTTTTTCCACAAGGAAATAACTTCTGAAGAGGCGGTATGTGATAAAAGGAACTCATATAAACCATTGTCCTTTGTAGTAGAATGCATGCGAAAATGAAAAAATAAGAGGAACAAAAATGAGAAAACCACAATTTTGAGGCCAAATGAAACAAAAAATTAAAGACATTTTATTTTGATAATGGTGGGAAATGATGGGAAAATTGTAAATATCTTGAGATAATTTTTAAAGTTAAAAAAAATGGCTTCTGTAAAGTTTTAAAAAAGATTTTCAGATGAGAACATCTACTTGCCTGGTATTTTTTCAGGCATGATATTTTTATACTTATTGACCCGCCTATATTACAGCATGTCACAAGTATTTAAACTAACAGCTTCTAAGCTAACTTGCCTATCCCTGATTTCTCATATAGATCCTGACAACAGGGGGCAATCCTATACCCTCTATGTTTCTTTCTAACCATTGTTCTTTGCTGATCTCTGCAAATAAATCCTCTTCATACCCTCACAAAATCTGACCATTTCAACTTCCATGCCTAGATTATTAGCAGATGAAAAGTCATACAACATTTAAGATGACTTCTTGTTGATCTTCACAAAAATCTGAACTGATTTTAACTGTCAAAGAAATAGCTATTTTACTAACTGGGGATGCATGAAGAAGCTGTAGTAAAGAAAGCACTATTAAGAGAAATCAGTCACTGTCTTCAGGTATCATCCTGTGCTCAGAGGCTATCAACAAACCCTCCCTGCAAACACGCTCTATTTATTGGTTATACAATTTAAGATATGCATGCACAATTTGGATGAACACATGGACCGCTGGAGACATCATCCCACCAATAGCAGCCTGTCCACTCCCATCTAATTTCTTTTTCCATTTCCATCTTGCCCTCTTGCAGTACTGTCAGAGCCCGCATCCCTGCACTGACTGTCTGCCAATCAGCGTGGGCTGTCGGGGTGGTGATCTTTCTGATGGCATTAAGGACCCCTAGTGCCACTCACCCCATTTCAATAGTTGATCCAAGAAATGAAGGAATACAGTAATCAGCAGCTGCTTTTGTGTAGGGTGGCCGGGCAGAGGTATCATTCCAGTAAATATCTTTCTCCATCCTTGGCAAGTTCATGTGCATCTCATCCACCGCCAGAAGTGAAACCTTAGATTTTTTTTGTATAAATCATGTCACTTTCAACATAGTGCAGTATAAGAAATAGTCTGCTTTATACTCCCTGGGTCAACATTTCTTTCAGAAACCCTTTAACATAAGCTGTGTATGATGGCCTGGGCATTAGGAAGAGACTCAGTATGATAAAATAATCCCCCTATATCTGCCTATACTCATGAAAGCATAAATTTTATCATAACTTGAGTCTTCTGTACTGCAAAGATATTTATGCCAGATTGAAGTCCTTCCCACATATATAATGAGTTAAATGTGATCCTTCACGTGCTATGGAAAGTCTGTGTAAAGTATTACACGTGTTCCTTAAATGTCCAGAGGTCAAGAATCTTTCTGATAGGTTTCATTGCCATTTTAAGACATTTTGAATCAAGTATGTGAATATTCTTCTAATAAGTTTTACACAACAGGCTCTAAGGCACAGTAGCATGAATACCCTGAAGTGGTGCTAAGCCAGAGGGCATCTTTGTCAGTGTGAAGTCCTTTCCCACTCTTGCACGTACCTGCACTGATTACTTTGGTTATTTTGCTTAATTTGGTGGTTTGTTTGGCCCTTGCTCCCCCTAACTCCTGGGCTCTGCTTTGCTGAAGTGGAGTCCGACAGCAGCTCAGCCAGCCCTATGTTTGGCTCTATGCAAGGGGAACAGCAGGTGCTGTGAGACCTCCTCATGTCTCTGAGCTCCTTCACAGCACAACCGACAGGGCTCTTTGGGAATCAGGGGTACCTGCAATAAACACGTGCCCTTGTCATCTCAAAGCTCCTGCCACTGGGGACACTGGCTCCTGTGCTGACCATGGATACTGCCGTGCCTGGCAGCATCAGAACATGAATCATGGTACTGGCCCTGCTTATTAGTTCAGGGCCCTGCTTGGTCTTTTTTAGTATTTTTGATGCCTTTCTTTTTAAAGGAAGGTTCATGTGCAATATTTTAATCTCAAGACATTCAGATTAGCAAAACATGTTCTTATCTATGTGGGAATGGCTTCTGGATTTTGCAGGATTGACCTACATTACAAGTTTTTCCAGGCATAGAGTGATCTTATAATTTAAGGTCAGCTGTTTGCATGCTTATTCAGGCATTTTAAATGCCAAATACCAAAATCAAGACGAATTAGCTTGTAAAAACAAACTCTGTGGATCACAGCCATAGGTAAACCTTCAGGGAAAGAGTATGTTTTGCTGACACTTGTTGCCCTAATTTGTTCCTCTATATATGACATTGTATTAGATGTAACGATAACGTATGGTAGAGTAGAGCTGGAAGTAGAAATAACAACAGCAACCTGTAAATTTCTATCGATGCACCAGTTTGTTTCAAAATCATCATCATCTTCTCCAAACGGATTAATGAGTTGTTCAGCGACCTGGAAAGAAAATGAGACAGTGAAGAGAGGTTGGAATGTCATGTCAGAACTACTGCTGCAGAGAAAGTAGGATTGGATTTTTCCCTCTCTCCCTGCCTGTCACTTGCAATCATAGCTTGGGCTCTGTGTGATGGTTCTGCCAGCCTAGCAAAGGAACAGCTTGCTTTCACTATAGATTCATATCTCTGTGCCTCGCTGGTGCTGTCAATCATAATCATCAGCACTGGCCTACTGGGAACTGAGATATGTCTGGACCAAGGTAATTGTCACATACAATAGTCATTACCTTTCCTTAATGTTGTCTTTGGCTCATTAAAATGAATGGTTTAGCAGCTAGAGGCTGTTATTGCACTATTGTCTGCAATAGTCCACCAGCCCGTGGGGTCAGTATTCCCAAGCCTTGCAGTTGGACTCTGCTGGAGGGAGTAGAGCTCATCTCTCCACCTCAGCCCTCAGCCCCTGCTTCTTTATCGGGGTTAACCCTGATGGCAACCTTCCAAGGCTTTTGAGAAAAAGCAGCCTACAAAAGAACTTTACTCAAGTCAACTCTGTGCATCATGCTAGCCAAATCCAAGAGACAGAATCCGAGTCTGTTCTTTAATTCAGCCTGCTGGTTTGGGTTTCTGTACCTGAAGTGGTTGAAACTGCAGAGCAGAAGTTCATCCTGTGGAGGACACAATCAAACAGTGAGCTGAGACACCTTCATGGTGAGGCACCTTTGTCTGGGAACTAGTCTGTAAAGGGAACCCTCTCTGGCTGCCCACATCCAGTGGAAAAAACCCAAAGACTGCCCCCCATCCCACAATCACTGAAGTACATTGCAAGGAGTAAGCACATAGCTGCTGTGGGAGGAAAAAAATACTAAATAGAAAAAAAAAGTTTTAGGAAATTCAGACTGCTTCTCTATTTCCTTTCTCCTCCATGCTTTTCTCCTTCTGTTTATATTTTTAATCCCTGGTTTTGAAGCTGATCACATTCTTGATAACCCTTCCAAACCTTCCTAGTTGTCATCAGGGCCATGCCCAGGAGCAGGAGTCAGGTCCTTGGTTTAATGTGCGTATGGGTAAAGCGACTGTATGATTAAACACTCCTGTTCATTAACCTCACTGTGGACAGCTATGATCTAAATAACTTACAGCTGTAAGGTGGTTGGTCCCTGGATATTTTTCCTACATGCCTCTAGGTTGTATCTGTGGATAAGCACTTGCTGACTGTCCGAGGCCACCACTTCCCAGGCCAGCACTGACACACAACAAAAGAACGGCTGAGTAGGTTAACACTACAAAAACACCTGTAAGGTGGGAGGAGTGAAAGGAGACATGGGTCACCTCTGCTCACATTCATTGACATGGTATTAAATGTTGGGTACAGCTGCAATAGGAAGGAACCAGAATACAGTCTGTGTTGTGGCTTTCCAGGGAAGACATGAATTAGCTTCATGTAAACCAGCAGATCACCACCCAAAAATCCACCATAAAACCTATCACATCAGCTTAAAAATGTGAACAGGACTGGGACAGAGTAAACAACAATGGTGGCCTTTTTTTGGCTGACCTGGTCCTGGCATGTGAGACATGACTTTATTCTCCAGAAAGGAATATAGTGCTGGACAACTAAACTCTGTATTTGGACAGTCCATCTGCCCCTGTAATGAAAATGGGGATTTAGAAATGTCTCATGTAATGGGAAACTTTGGCCCTGTATTATAGGAATAACAGACCAGGCTTGAGGCCAAGGAATGAGCTCAGTTTACCCATTATTTCTGAGGAATTGCCAAGTTACTGGAAGTCAATATCTCAGGGCCCTTTTTGCTGCCTGGCAGCTAAAGTCCAACACACTCAGCCGGAAACTGGCTGTAACCTTCAAGACAAAAATTTCCTGACTTGGGGCACTGAAGGTTTGGACAAACCTTCAGTCTGAGGAAACACTGCTGATATTAAATTAGCTTTTTAAAACTTCTTCTCCTCCCTTTCATTTCCTTATGCAGAAGATTTTTCTGTTACAATGGCACCTCATACCTGCCACAGGCAGGAGTTGGCTGGAAGCTCTGAGCCTAACTGGAAGAGATGCTATTAACATCCTTGGGTGCTGAAGAAGGAAAACCCATTTCCTCTCAGGAGCACCAGCAGGGCAGTCAAGAGGAACAGCTTACAGTTTTTAACCATCTAGTATAACCCTGGAAGACACTGCCTAGAGATAAAGCCTCACTTTTCTCCAGGAGAAGTTGCTACCTTCACTGTACCAGCCTCCCTTCCTCTCTCTTCTGCTCCCATTCAGGCTGGTCCCTATGCAGCAAAATCCCTTTCCCCCGATTTCCTAGGACACAGGACTAGAGGGACTTGTCCTGCAGGTGCTTCACTTTTCCTCACAATCTGCCAGCTCGGTGTGCTGCCTTCTCTACTCTGCCCTTTGGAGCTGGCTGCAGGAAGGTGTCTCTAAAACTGGCCAACTTTGTTCAATTTATATTCTAACAGACAAGATAGCTGTATGTTTTCAGCCATGATTAATAAACACAAAAGGAAATCTTAATGTGCATAGACCCCAGTGTAACAATTTGCTTTTTATTTGAAACTGTTTTCCAGTTAGTTTATTGCAGAGGAGAGAACCACCTTGAGGTATGTGGCTTAATAACTCCACTATCAGATTGATTGTGATATGTTAGCCTAGCAGTCATCAATGGGCTGATGGACAGCATCCAATTCCTCTATAACTCTTTAATGAACATTTTTATGCAGCGGAGTTCTAGCCAATATTGTCTGTCACTCTTTCATAGCCCTCTGGAACTGAGGACCGTTAATTACCTGCATCTGATGAGGCTAACAGCAGATACTACTGGCTTTGATCATAAGAGGAAAGTATCATTCAGTCCCTTTCAGCTGATGCCAGGTCTGCAGCCATATTTTCTCATTGCAGGATGGAGTGGGAGAAAGTTTTTTTTTAATCTCTTTTCTGTCACTTTATAGTTCAAGTCCTGAGACCTGATTTTTGTGGGAGTAATACTCCCTTGGGGAGTTGTGGCTGCATTGGTACTACTAAAATGGGTTCTTTCATATTCACGGCCATTTCTTACCATACAGTCTCTCAGGTGGAATTAAAAATGCATTGCATGATATTTCTACATGACTACAGAATACTTCAGGCTGAATTCACCTCTGGTGTAACTTCAGTATTCACTGGTGATTTTCCATGTGTGTCATATATCTTGACACCTTGACCAGACCCTCAGGGAGGGTTCCCCCATCACCTGTCCAGAAAGCTAATTTACCTTGAGCCATCCTGCGTAGAAGAAGAACTGCAGCAGCGTGAAGATTGGAATGTAAATATCTAAGTCATGTCCCTGATACCCTTGGTCAGTATCCAAAAATTGGCGCCCTATCAGGCAGGCAAAGAAAAAAGTATAGACTGCGAGAGTAACAACCTGCAAAGAACAGAACTTCATTGAAATAATGGAATAATACAGTCTTATGCATAAGGCAACACATACCCGAAGGCCTTTGACTGCCTTTTGCCATATAATTTATAAATCTGTAGGAGGTATTGCACATACAGAGGCCACAGGAATAATTATGACCAGGAAGAACACTCAGCAAACATAAAAACATTTCAGTGCTTCTCTCTTCCAAATTATGCAAGATCTTCAGAACATCTCTGCATTAAATATGCCTTAAATAGTTAGCCAGGCCTCCACAATCCTGCATGAGTGAACCCATGCTCAATATCTCAGAGATTCTGGTTAAGACTATGAATGTTTTATACCATGAATGTTTTGTACCAACCCCCCCTTTTATGGAAATTGTGTTTTGAATTTTTTACAGAATAATAGCTCAGTACCTGGGTATAGACCAGTGGAATTCCAACCCAGTCATAACCAAACAAAAGACTACACCAAGACCGGTACTTATTCATCTCCTAAGAGGGGGAAAAAAGCCACAAACAGCAAGAAACCACAACAAAATATAATTGTGTGGGGTACAATTCTGAATTATAAATATTTTGTTACAGTTCATTTTTGCACATATAAAAAGACAGGGAGAAAAGAAAGTATAGTTTATATAAATTGATACTATAACTGTACCCAGCACCCTATTTGAATATTGACTTGGTTTATGGAGTTGGAGTGCTTAGTATACTTTGTATTTCTTCACAATTCATCTTCTGTTTCCATCTTATCCGTAGTCTAGTGATACATGAAAGAGAATATATTATATCATAAAAAGGATGTTTTACCACTTAATGAAATATTCAGGGAGATTATCGTCTCTGAAACTGATAATAAAATCTTCAAAATGCCAAATTATTCTCATTTCTCATATTCTCAGCAATGGAACAAGTATGAATTTACAGTGATGTTACAACAATTTTTTACCCATCAATTTGTTGCTTCTTTCAATACCTTCTTAGTCATATTAAAAAAAAATCCCAGGGAACGCTGCTTTGTGTGTACATTGGTACACAAAGAAAAGTGGGATAAATCCTGAGTAAGGTCATTTAGATGACACAGGAGACTTGTGCACACTAAATAGAATCAATTATGTAAGTGAAAAGCTACCACATAGCAATTTTGGATTAGTTTTTTGTAGATTTACTTTTGCTACTTACGTTCATCAGTGTCTGCAGATCCACACTGTCTCGAATTCTTCCCTCTTTTCGTGCCTTCGATGCCAAATTTCCAAACCAGACAAATGGGACCCAGTATTTCAGGTGTGGAGACTTAAGGTCATCAAAAAGTTTTCTTTCATATCTTGTCATAAAACCTGTTTACCAAAAAATGGAAACAACCTTCATTTATTCTGTGCCTTCAGTGCTATTGATACTATAAATTTGGAATATGTTTCTATCTGTTGATGTAATGTTTGCATAGAATCCTGCTAAACACAACTTATAATTCTAACTAGTAACCTCCTCTTTTTGTTTTTTTTTTTTTTTTCCAGGACAGGTCTCTCTTGAAACAACTTCTTTTTGCATTAATTACGTATGTTAAATTCCTCTTTACCAATACAGGCAATAATATGCTATCACTGTGTTCTCATATGTAACTGCTGACATATGGTAGATACATAGAATACTGAGAATTGTACAAATGACTCTCTAGTTTCCTATTCTACTTTCAGAAAAATAAGGAACTGGATATATCAGTCAAGACACAATCACTTTTCAGCAATGATGGCTTTCAGAAGCATTTCGACATACACTGTAAGGGCAATTACATGACCTGAATCTGATAATTTTCTGTTAAATCTGCAAAGCAGTGAGCAAGCAACAGAGGATACAAGTGCACGCATGAAACAGAGCCCAACAGAGAGTGTGCCTTCTGCCAGTGAAATACTTTCCTGACAGATTGTTTCATGTTTTCGTTTGGGTTATGAAGGCGTGCAAAGAGATGAAGAGGGAATCATGCACAGAAATCCCGCTGCTAAGTGGACACTGGGCCAGGTGACATGCTGTGGGGCTGCAGGCTGAAGCTGCTCACCGCCTGGCAACTTGTCTTGCTGGGGTGCTGGGAAGGTATTAGGTTTCCTGAAGAGTTCCCCTGCCTCGTGAAGCCCTGCTTCCCCCTGCTGCAAGCAAGTCCAAGGTCACATAACACGGGAGCCAGGGCTGCGTGTGACAAATCCTGCACCAGAGCCAATCACTGCCTGGGACTGGCATGGGAGCAGCTGGCTTTTGAAGCAACACCTCCTCCCCCTTGGGGAAGAAAACTCTGCTCTGCTGTACTCCTTCCACCCAGGCTTTGACAAAAACAACCTCAGAAAATTCACATTTTCCTTTTTCCAAGTCCTGGATTTTTTGATATTGGAGCAATCATCATGTTTGGAGGATCTTAGTTTTTGCTCACGTTTGTGACATCTATCAGGGTGGGTATAAAGCTTCTTTTGTTGTGTTGACATAGCTCTGAAACAGGACAAAGTTAGTAACATGACAGCCTCAAAATAGAGAGCTCAGCCAATCAATTACAAGTTTGAATGCTGAAAATCCTGTAAGGGAATTGACAGTAGACTCCAACTAGTAACTAAGGATATGTCCATTATTGCTAACATTGCTAAAGATACATGAGGCAGCAGACAAATAAATATATAGAAACTCAGTTGTGTTGCATAGAAATGTGAATAAAGTTAAAGGAGATTTGCTAAACACAGTGATCTTAAATATTTTGTTGTTGAGGGAAATGTCATTATTGTACAGTTGGAACAACACTACACAGGAGGTATGAAATACTGTAACTACTGAGAAGGAAGGCAAGGACTGGCCAGAAAATACTGTGGAAGAGGAAATATTCAGCAGCAAGACACAGTACTCATGCAGCATCATAGAATTTGAGAACAGAATAACATAAAGCTTTTAAAAGTTTCCTGGGCATTTTACAGCCATCTCTCATAATCAACTTCACAGAAATAATCAGGCAACCAGACAAATTAACCTGCTAGTCATGACTCCTGACTCCTGAAAGTTAGTCTTTCAGGCTGCCTTTAGTTTTTGTCTGGCCAGCCTGCTCATTACAGGACAGGAAAAGATGTTTCTGTCAGGCTGAAACAACAGATAGAAAAACAAAAAATTGAATCTGGAGTAAACACTGGATGCAAGTCACTTGGAGGCTCTGGAAAGACACAGCCTGAGGGGGTGACAAAGAACAGCAAGGATCAGTTCAACTTTCCACTGAAATGGAGCACTTTTTGTTCAGGAAAGCCCAACAAAGTATGGTGCTTTTAATTATAAAGTTCAAATTGACATTAAAGTCTTTGTGTTAATATTGATTAAATATTCTCTTTGTTGAATATTAATAATGCCTAGTATTCTTATTGCAGAAAATACTAATTCTGGATTGCTCTTACTGCTGGCAATACAGACAACATACAGTTGAGAATATCTCGCTGTTATTGCAGTGGTAAAGAAACACCTTATATTCCATCAAATACAGGGGAGGATATCAAACCTCAGCTATTAAAATTACATGGTTTCTTAATATGGTCATGCTATTTTTATTTAGGAGTATTCAAAGAATTAATCAAGAAACTCTATAAACAAGTACACTGGTTTTGACAAGCACTGGAAGACTGGAGCAGCTCCAGAAAACAGGAAATATTTGTCAAATATTGTGCCAAGATCTTGAAAAGGATGATCTAAGGAATGACAGGGTACTGAATCCTTGTGAAAGGATGAGAAGAGTGACATGGAGTGCAATCAATAAATAATCAAGGGACACTAATGTGAACAGTGTCAGCCAAAGAGATCTTACAGGAAAATTATTGATGAGAACACAAGCCTGGCTGGAAAAAAATCACTCATGCTCTCCCTTAAGTGATTCAAAGAATATTCAGTTCTCCTGTTGAAACTCAGTGGTTTGAGACAAGACTGGTTCAGGTTATTCACACTAAATATTTTGGTATAGTGATAAGAGAAGAAGGAAAATGATCAAGTAGATAGACGTTTCATTTTCTGGTTCTGTGTTATGTGGGAAAGGGTTAATTTAGGTGCCTCCTTCCAGTAGAGGATTTGGGACTGCAGACTTCAGCCATCCGTAGGTATTCATGTTGCTGAGCTCACACCTCATGTTTCTCTTCAGCACTTCCCATCAGCTCTTTTGGGCTGCTCTCTGCTCAGCTGCTCACTCTTTACTCTGTTTTTTAAGAGATGTGTTCTTCAGCATCCAACTTCCCTCTTGCACATTGCAGCCAACAGGATTGCTAGGCTCAGAACGGCTGCTGGACATTTGACACTCATGGCATATGTGCCCCAGCACTCAGCATCATAAAGGAGTGAATCTACATGCATCTACTGTCTACAGTTCCATAAAAAGTGTTAAAACATGAAAAAGAGTCAGAAGGAAGGTCCAGCACTCAAGACTACAGTCTTGACTACAGTTGGTGAAGCTCCTGAGTTTCATTCAAGCCTTTATGCAGTCTGCTAACAGGCAACTATCGAGAGAAAAGTTATGTTTCCTTCTAATTAAAAAAAGAACTCAAACCTATTACAAAATCCAGTGAATACAAAATAACACTGTGCAAGTTCAGACTGAGAATAAAATGTCACTCTTCAACAGCAAGTTCACTGTTGTGAATGTCTGTTCACCTAGGATGCAGTGTAGCCTCCAGTATATCCATCTGAATTTTAAATCTGGGCTGATTATATTCCTAGAAGGTATTATAGCTCAGTCAGAAATTGCAGCGTGATAGAGGATGCTGCTAGCAAGCTTTTGTGCCTTGTGTTACAGATGAGTCAGACTAGATTATCATGGCACTGTTCTTAAATTTAAGATCTTTGAATTTAAGCAGTTCGTTTGCTGAAAAAAGAAGTATGTAGCAATAGTTATGTTGTGGCAGTTCTCAGTTTGACAGAAAAATGCAAGATTGTCACAAGTTGTTTCAATGGTGACTGTCCTGCATCAGATTTGTGCTGTTCATGTTCATATTAAATGCTTCCCTCCCATGCAGTCTGATATGCAATGCCACAGGGAGCTAGGGAGGGAATGATTTCAGAGTATTGTCTAAGTCACTGGATGTTAATAGGAGCAAAATATACCCTCAAACGCTCAGTACTGCATCAATAAAAATTCTGCAGCACAATATGCATTAAAAGTTACAAATTATGTACTGAAATACAGAGCTGACTACACTATCAATACTTATATACACAGTTTATAGTAGAAGATTTTTCACTGTTAAAAAAACCAACAATCAAAACTTGCTTTCCAGTCTACAATTTTGGTACAACACTGTGACATTCTGTATCTTTGGAACAGATTGTCTTTAGCAATGGGGAGGCAGAGCTGGATTAGCTGCCTGGAAATGTTGTAATTTTCCAGTGTGCAGAAGAAGCAGATTGCTGGGGAGAGTGACAGAAGCTTCCTTGACCTCTCACAGGCTCAGGTAAACAGTTTTGTTGAACAGCACAAGGAAGAGAGCTTTAAAATTCAATGAATCCAACAAAAATGGTTTGGTTTTTTCTTTTTTCAGTAAGATCGGTGCATTCTGCCTGCAATTTTTTTTTTAATATCCAAAGCTTCTCACACATATTTGAAATGTGTATATGTATATACACACTGCATATTTTAACTTGCTACAACTTTGCTTACTAATTTCTGCCAAAGGAATAATTGTAAGAAATTCAAGACATTCGGTAGAAAACATGACCTATTTGGAACAGATCCCCATTATCTTTGCATTGGTATTCTACTTCTGACACTGACCATGCCAGTCAGAAGGCACAGTGTCACACCTTGCCTTTAAATACTGAGCAGCCAGTCTTTGATAGACAATCAAAGTGTTACGTGACTGAACTCTCTTCACCATCATCACACTCACTGTGTTATTGAAAGAAACAGAAAACAAAGACATACTTAATACTTAGTATATTTATCCTTGGAAAACTAAGTTTAAGGTAAGGTGTTCAATTTAAATAAAAAACCCTTGGGGTTGAAGGTTTTTTTGAGTAAATCACAACACTTAAAATGTACAATCTATTTAAAATACAGTCTACTTAAAAAAATTGAGATAAAGCTGTACTTGTGAAGTGCCTTCAGAGATCAGTCTCTGATACACCAGACCAGGTTATAGCCCAGACATTGAGACAGAGCCATATAACAAGTCACCATTCCTACTGCATCATGCTATATCACAACTTTGTTATTTTTTGTGCTTTAGAGAATGCTGTACCTGCTCCATACACCTGAGTGTTTGGGGCAGGCCTATTGCCTCCATGATGTCTGAAAGCAGATTCATGTAAGAGTGCCAAACTTGTTTGATTTCTATGGTGTTGTATTGGAATTGAAAAAAGGCCCGGTGGCTCCGGCGGAGGGAGAAAATTGCAGTCCAAAACCAATGTGGTTGATAAGAGCAAACTCCGTTTATTAGCAATCCAGAGGCACTTATATAGCATACCAGCTTGTTAACTCTTAAGTGGCCCAAAACTTACCAAAGCGCATTTCTGGGTCTACATAATTGGACTTACACTGGTAAGCTTCTACAGTTATGTTATGATTAAAAGAATTCAGAGTTCACCTCCCTTCTCTCCTGCTCTTATCTACACAGCTGTACCTTCTCAAGACTCCCTTCTTGTTCCCTGCTTGGTTCTCACAGGGATTTTTCTCATGCAGAGTTTTTCTCACACACAGGCCTTTTGCTTGCAGGCCTATTGCTTGTATAGTTCTTTTATTGATCCCGTAATTCTATCAATGATCCATGCCCCTGATCCCTCAATAATTCTGCAACAGTGTTGCTAGATGAAGACTTTAAGAACATTAGAGATGCACTCTTAAGGTTACGTCATTTAAGTCACTAACTAAAAGATGATTGCTTTGACGTGGGTTAGTATGAGGCACACATGGGGCCACAGGAAAGAAAAATGAGGCTGGCTCCTTCCCTCCCTGAGCCCCTACCTCTGAGGGAAAGGAAAGCAATTGTGGGGAGGCAAACTCCAGTACCTGCTCCTACCACATGGTCCATGGTAGGGAACCTTTTGTACACAGCTGTGCTCACAGAGCGAAAGATCAGCAGAGATGTTAAATTCACATAACGCATGAGAGTCCTCCTTAGCAAGCGCCCATACTCATCTCTGCCCTGGACACAGCTGGAGATGAGGAACATCAGACGATCCGGCCATGGCAAGTTCACAAACTGGTTCCACCAGCGATTCACCACCAAAGTAACGTAGAAACCTGAGAGTTAGAAGGAAAAAACGTCCAGTGCCTATCAGGATTTCAGTTACTTTAATTTTAGTTTGCAGACCATTGTTCACACAGCTAAGCTGCTACATTTCCCAGAATAAATGCAATAAGCAATGCCAAAACCCAGGACACAATAAATACTAATTATTTAATAGACATTGCAGTGTAACAGTACATTCCAGCTGAGTATCTCATACCCACGAACTTCCAAATTTCCTCTTCTGTAGTAAAACTTAGGGTGGATTTAGTTCATCGAAAGATCAGGTACAAGGTATCGGTGTTAGTGGGTACGATCTAGATCTAGATATATGTGTCTAGATCTAAATATAGGGAAATCTATTTTGCTATATAAGAATATATATTAAGAACATGAGCATAAATGTTGATGTGACAAAAGCAACTTGAACTTGAGGAGACCTGTTGGAAGCGGATGATTTATTGTGAACCTCTAACCTCCCACATGCCCCTCAGCTCTGAAACACTTCCATGCACCAACATTCACAAAATGCCTGAACAGAGTTGGAGAATAATTTCACATTTAACTGGTACTTACCAAGCACGAAAGTTACTGGGATTTGTTCAGCATATTTGTCACAGTAAATCGATAATTTTTCAAAGAACCGTTTTTGGCTACCTGTAAGAAAAAATCTGCAGCAAAAATAAAATGTTATCTGTCCTTGCATAATATTCTGGCACTAGCTACTAAGTGCAAACATGTATAAATAATCAGATATGTGCACTCGGGAGCAACCTTGGCTAATGTCTTCAAACAAATTCTTAAAGGTAAAGGCTGAACACTTTAGCATGTATTAAGGAGCCTGGAGGAGACAACAGTATTTTTCCCTAGTCTTTTTAGTTCTCTCAGGACTAATTTGACTGGCACTACTAATTGGATCAATATGCCTGGAGAATCAGTTTGCTGTCCCATACAGACCAAAGAGGTCTAAGTCTTCAAGTAGAGCTTACTCTCCTTTTTCAGAGTGGTACTTAATGGAAATGTTCAGGTCTGCTTGAATTGCAAAAAGTTACCAATATAATTCCTCCGATTTGAAAATGCTACATTGCTGCAACAGTTTTTTTTATTCTTACTCTGAAATTTTTGTTTTGCACAAGATTAAAATACAACTGTATTTATTTTGCAATGAGGAAAATATTCACCAAATGATAGCAAATGGACCATGGCAGCTTCTGCCCATGGGAAAAGATACCTAGTGAAATACAAGCTTCAATATAATTTTTTTTTCATTTGTGTAGGTATTACAGTTATTCTTTCATTTCTTATAAAAGGAACATATAACAAGTACTTGGTGGGTTTTGCTTACAATTGTGCAATAAAAACTGGAGCACATATAGAAAGCTTTCTGTGGTGTATTTACCATGGTCTTCTATTGCCTGACATTTCAGTAAAACTAGATTAATTTAAATAACCGTGACATTCTGTTATTTCTTTATATATTAATGCCATAATTTTCTTTCTTTGTTCACAGGTATAGATTACTGAACAAAAAATAGCGATTAATCAGAGACAAACTGAAGCTCATTTTCTCCTTGCTTCCAATAAAAAGCAGAGATCTAATTACAGATCATGGTAAGAATGGAACCATAATTTTGATACTTCTATGTAATGTACTTCATCCATTAAAAGTTTCACTGTACTAATTGATGCATTGCATCTGTCATACAGGTGTTTAATTCACACCTTGGTGGAAAAAGCAATTCTTCTTCTATTGTGTTCCTCCTGCGTGCTGGATGACACACAGATAATAACCACGTCCGGCTTCCAGGCAGTTTTCCTTGGTTCTCTGCAAGCTTAAAAATCAAGTTTGCATGCCTTCCTTGCTTTAAGCAAAACTTTGCTTTTTCTGGCTATATAACTTCACTCTAAAATTATTACCTCTCAAGGTTGTTATATTCCCACCAAGCAACCAAAACAGAGTTCTGCAGGGAGAACAAAAGGTCTATACCTATGACCTAAAGCAGGGAGGCATGCTCATGTCACAATGTCAGAATGACAAAAGCTGTATAACCTAGGCTAGCTTTGAGTTTTTATTTAGTCTAACTTCAGTGGGACGGTTGCTCAATGCTAGGCTAAAAGTGCAATCAGCTGAATATGATAAACAGTATTGACACCTTAGGTACTTCCTCTGGAACCTTAAAGTAAACATGGAAAGGTAAGCACGTTAGAAAATGTTCAAGGAAAAGACAATAAGTAAATAGTAACCTCCCCCCATCATTCATCAGCCTAACACAAGGAGGTCTGAAATTTCAGTATAACATTTAATGAGATGTGAATTGGAAAGAGTGTACCTGTATAATACACTTATCGCTGTGTAAAGAGTAGCAAAAACAATAAATTCTCTGTACAGCAATTTGTAGATGCTGCCTTTCCACCTTAGGAGTAATCTGTGAAATCCAAAGAAAGTGGCATTTGCTACTTTGCTGGAATAAGTGACTGTCATCGTCTTGGTAGGCTGGGCCTAGAAACGGTAGAAGAGAAGCAGGACACCAACAACATTTTAGACAGCATATCCTAACCTGAATGTACCCTTGTATAGATAGATACATGGATATACATGTAAATTTAAATATATAATTGAATGTGTACACAAATACATGGTGTTTGTATTCATATATATATAGAAAGGGAGGGAAAAAATGAAAATCTTGCAAGCCCTGTTGAGATCGACTGATGCAAGGCTGTATTTGGGCTTTGCATCAATGACCACCCAAACCCAGCAGTTAGCACTGAATGTGGCCACCTTCCTGGGTGGCAGTGGCAGGGACATGTTACACCTCTGAAATCTCTGCTTACTCTCAGTTTGCTCCACTCTAGCGTGAATGAAGAATGGGAAGCAAATTTGTTTAAAATTTTTTTTCAAAACTTTTCAGCTTCTTGGTAAGAGAAGTAAAGCTAAATTCCACAAATGCATGTACATCTCCAGCCAGTATTTTTAGCTGGCTATAGTAATTATAATCATTTCAAAACCAAATGAGATTTGGAGACTGCCTCTTTCATTAACAGTTACGACAGCAGCTGAAATCAGCTGAGGAATGCTGTTATTTCTCTCCTTGGCAGCTAGACTTACTCGTCAAGACTTCAGCATTGCATGGCCACGCAAAACAAGCCATAGGGCTTCTTGGGTAGGTAGGGTGAGACACAGTGTAATTAAAGTACTACTGAAAATACACAGGTAAATTGTGCTGGGTTTGGTACTTGCTTACCCAGCGTAGGGAAATGCTACAGGAAATTCTGTGTGCTTACAACACAAATCCTAACTCCAAATGTGGATGGAAGAAGTTTTATACAGCATGCAAGAAAGAGAATAATTAAGACAAGCTCAAAATCTCAAGAAAGTTACTGTGTATCACAAATATGATTCTTGTCTATATTTTTGTGATGCCACTGTAGCAAATTTATTGGAGGGAGGGAGGAGAAAAATCTGAACTCCTAGTTAATAGATAACTTGGTAGTATTTTGTGCATCTTGGCTGTGTCTCTGATGCAGAGCATAAAGTAAGCCATTAAAATTCAGCTGTAAAAGTGCCACTTCTTATTGTAGTCACCAAGGAAATCAGCAGGGAAAAGACACCATAAGCCTTGTACTGCTGACATACTGTCTCTTTTCCTCTGCAGAATGACTACTCAATATTTGCCAGCATGGGCCTGAAGATTATTTTAGGTTTGTTTTTTTTTAAAGAAGTATGGGTTTTGGTGTTTAGAATCCAAATGATAGTTTTTCTTTTCCTGAGCCTTGGCACAGACCTTTAAATTTTTTGTTGTCATTGTTGTACTCCAAGAAGTTCAATGCAAGAGCCAACCTGTCAGACTGGCATGGAAATGCAGTCCTGTCTGCTAAAAAGCTTGTGGTCAGGACGCAGTGCTTAAGAAAATGGAGGCAAAGATTTCCGTTCTCCAGCAGAGTGGGGCTTTATAAACGATGAAAGAAATCTGTGGGTAGGCTATAGGGGAGGAATGGGGTAAAAAAAATGCTTAAAAATACACTGTGCTTCCTGGAATTGCTGTAGGAGCCTTTAGACTTTGCACATTGATGCTGTGGAGTATGTGTTTAAGCCATATCACCAACAAGTGTGTCTCTATCTCCCCATTAATATCCACTTTGTAATGGAAATCTCCAGTAGGAATGACTGAATGTAGGGACTTAGATCTAGAAAAGATGTCTGATAATGGGAGGGTTTATAGCCTGGCAAGAACCCGGACCCTCAGCACAACACAGGGCCACAACGAGAGGGTGAAGTTAGACAAATGCAGGATGAAACAAAACATACATTGCTAACTGTGGGGGCAGCCAAATATCAGAACAGGGGACTGGATAGTCACCCTCTTGTTTAGGATCTTTAAGCTGAGGACAAATTGTAGGACAGAAGATGACCTTCAGGAAAAATTCACATAGCTGAGACATACAGGGGCTGAGGGGCTCTGCTGGTCTTCCCTGGTATCTGGGCATCTGTTAAACTTTCTATGAGGTCTCTTGTGTTGTGGGCCATAGATGAAAAAAGATTGCTTGCAGCACCTTCGCAGAATCTGCAGCGCTGCAGGAAGGCAGTGATTAGTGTCAAAACCATGACCCTTGGTTTCTGCATAGGAGATTCAGGAAGGATTCATTCCTCCCAGGTATCTGAGACTGCAAAGAGCCAGAAACTAAGCAGCCAGTAGTTAAGCTGGACAAAATGG
Source organism: Corvus moneduloides (assembly GCF_009650955.1). Lineage (NCBI taxonomy): Eukaryota > Metazoa > Chordata > Aves > Passeriformes > Corvidae > Corvus > Corvus moneduloides. The sequence continues at coordinate 39,519,253 of NC_045479.1, read as the reverse complement.
GTCTACCTTCTCTACAGACCTGAAGCAAATCCTGTCTTGCAAGGCCTAGTGGATGGGCTTTGGCCACAAATGGAGAGCTGTGGTGATAACGGGAATCAGGATTAAGAATATTTCCCCATACATTAGACTGGGAGAAGAGAGTTTTATCCATGAAATGCAATTTGTCTGCTTGATTCTAGCAATTATATTTCACTTAATCACACTCCAGCCATCCCTTAGGACTTAATGCCCTTGACTCTGAACAGAAACTCTTGGAAGATACTGGCTGCCCCTGCTTTTTTCTTTCTGCCTCTGAAATGGGGCAAAGAAAAGTGGGACTGTTACAGCAATTTTAGGTTTTGGTGCCTTCGTTTCTTTGCCTTGCCTTGCCTGTGGTACACTCTGTTTTATCTTCCTGCTAAGCAAATGCTTTCCCTAACATTTACCATTGGGTTCATATAGGGACTTCAGGATAATATAATTCAATATCTTAAAATATACATTAGGTCAGATTAGGTGATTATAGAACAATTTAGCCTATACAAAGCTATGAAAGACAGCTATGTGTTTGTCTGGTTAGATTTCTCAAGACAACAAACACAAATTTATATCTGCATTTGTGGTTTTTTTCTCTGAGAACAACTACAACCATTTAGGTACGGCCTCCCTTTGCAACGACAAGTTTTGGTGTAAAGCCTTGCACTGACTCTGGCTGTTGCACGGTGGGTCCCAAGCCCTTGGTTCACGGGGAGCATGTTGGCAGAGAGTCCTTCCTACATTACTTATGGCTACAGGAAATTAAAAAGCTAAAATTGAGACAGACAGGAAGAGCAAAGCATAATGATGCCCCCCAGCACATTCCTTCCTGAGCACTCTTTTGGCCAGGGCAGAAGAAGGACAGAGTACATTAGATCAGATACCACAGGCACCGGTGTCATGAAAAACGTTCCTATTAATCACATTGCCCTTAAATTCATCAGCAGATATAGGGCTAGGCTTTTTGCTGGTATGGATTTGTGAGTTTTGAGGACATAACATAAGTTATGCCCATTTGATGCCTGTAGAGACCTTGACTCATATCTACGATGCTGCTTTTTTTTTACTCAGTGTTTATTTCCTTTCTGAAACTTTCTCAAGCACAGACTGAAATCTGAGTTATATATTACTCCACTTTTGCTAAGATCATCAAAAGACTTAAGGCATAAACAGCTAAAATATAAGTGTGTCCTCTCCATTAATATCGAACCCAACTGTAAATGGGATTTTTGCCTGGCTGAGAATTTCAGGATGCATTAGGATTCAGAGAGAAACCACAGTAAAAAATCACAGCTATCAGTATTTCCTAACTGACCACGAAAGGCACATTACAGAATGTATAAATAAATAGTACCTCAAGGCAGACCTACCCCTTATCATTGTTTACCTTATTTTTTAGTTTATGGCATAGAAGAGAAAGCGAGTGAGAGAGATTTGAGTTAAGCCAGCTATAAAAATATATTAAGCTTATGTTGTATTCACTGACCTGCTATTTTGATTCAGCAATCCAAGCCCGAAGGCAAATCCTGGACCCTTCCTCTTTCTCAGACGTCCTAAACCAAGTCCCCTTCAGATCCGCAATAATCACCTTGCTCTTCCCTTAACCTGAAGCAAGGGGTTGCTGCTGCTGAGCCCTAAGAGGAGTGGACTGACAAGAACAGGGGTTAAAATGTCTTTCCACTTCTGGAAGTCTGTTTTTGCCAAGTACTCTGTCCTGTCAGTTACACAGGGAACAAACGCAAGCAGCAGCAGCAGCAGCAGCTGCTGATCTTGCTCTTTTCTAGTCTATAATTATAACGCCACTTGCCATCGGAAGGACCTCTTTCATTTGAATGAAGAATCTTGCAATGGTTTTGGCTGGCACATACAGTTTTTTGCATTTTATTTCCTCCAAAATGGGATGGACAAGAAGAGAGCATTTTGTTCTGCAACTTCTCTTGAAAAGTGTTATGTCTCTAGCACGGTCCTGTGAAGACACATCAGTGAATAGCACTGAATAAATACATCTAAATAGGAAGACCAGAGACAACCCCACCAAACCTGAATATGTGCTCCATCTGCACCTTGATCCCACCCTGGAGCACAGATGTTGCTGCATTTCTGCTTTGCTAATTTGATTTGGGAAATCAGGTCTCTGGGGTATGCTGTAGAAATCACTCATGCCTCAAAACAGGCAGAGCTGCTGCTACCAAAAGTCTCAGTGGACCTATTCACAATTGTATATTTCAGCATGTGAAAACCCTTTGCAACTGGAGTTTTTACATAGGACTTCTTTCCCTCTTCCCCTTTGTAAAATGAGATGCACTCTGTCGTTTATGACACAGGGCATTAAGAGTGAGCTGTAAAAGGTGATAGACTGTGAAAGCCCAGGAGATATCACATAATGTTGTCATAAACTTCAACAGAGAATGAAATAATGTGACTGTGAAATAAATTCAAAAAAATGCAGGGTAAGAGAATAAGCAAGATTTATAGATTTAATTCATTTTATGATGAAAGGTTTTCCCCCCTGCCTTAGTCCCATTAAACTATTTGAGGCCACTTATTTAATTAAAACTCTCTCAGAAAGAATGGAAGTTTCTGCCATTGTCTGCCTTTCTTCTTGTTGTTAATGGCCGAAGGAAGACACTTTGATGTCAAAGCGGGCGAGATATTAGACTTTGGCATGTGTGTGTCAGGCAGTGGCCTGTGGCGAAAGATGACAAATCATTTTAGCATTCAGTGACTTGGCATGAAGAAACATACTGCCTGATCCTATTACAGAGACTGCCCTGTGAAGGGAAAATTCTTAACAACAGGGATATTTTAAGGTCATTGGTAAAATAATTACTTAGAGCTAAAACATTTTTCTTTGCTGAGAATAATCGTTTACTGGTCTCACTGAGCAGTAAATAATAGCACCTCTGTGTGTCAGTGGGTATCAGGTGGTTTTCCTGGTGGCTCTTCAGTTTTCCTGCAGATTGGAGTGGCTGAGATTGTTCTACTGGCTCTGAGCTGTTTTGCAGAAGACATGAGATTTAGAGCTCCTATGTTTTCAGAAGCAGAAGTAAATACAGGTTTCCAGCTGTGTAGCTCCATTGTGAATGGTTCTGTAGGAAGTACTCCTTTTTTTATTACTAAGGTGTCCCTAATTCCTTGTCAGATATTTCCAAAGATAGGCAATGTTTTTACCTCTCTTCCTCTGTTTCCTTCTAGGGAAATGTGGTTTCATCTACAAAAACAGTTTTCAGAAGTTCCTTTCTATATGCAGTTCTACTAATGATCACCAATAATGGTGTATTTTGCATTCATTTTCTCTTGATGTACTTTGAACACACATGAGAGACAAAACCAGAGCATGATGTAACAAGACAGGTTTCTGCTAGTATCATCCATGGGTGTTTAACAAGACAGCTCAGTGCAACAGATAGTAGAAATCCATCAAATAAAAGTTATTTAATATATTTATGCTTCCAGCTTCTCTTTCCTCTGGATTTTTGGGCCCATTTATACTGGGAGATTTCTGGAAGAGACATTAATACATATTGTGTGCTAGTGAAGCTTCAAACAAGCACTTCAGTATCTGTAACAACAACACATAATGCCAATATCCAAAGAAATGCCATAAAATACGTTAAAATGTGGTCTGAACAACATGAAAGAACTTTCTTATTGGAAGGAAGTGAATAATTTAAGTGTTGGGAAGAGAGCAGTATTAAAGAACCTGCTGTCAGATTTTCTCAGATGAGAATAAATTGAGTTTTGTTATACTTTCCTACTTACTGTCACTTGCTGCTGGAATTCCTGTCTCAAATAAATCAGTAAATTAACATAAAATGTCCTCTGCCCATAGAATGAATGTGTAGAGACTTGCTGTGCTATCTAACAGTCTCTTTCATGAGAGAAATTGCAATAATTAAAAGTTAATCTAGTGGGAGAGATACCACTGTACTTAGCATCACTCAATGTGGGTTATGAAAATATACTTTAAAGGAGGCTCTTTTATCTCCTGAAGTCACATGGTAGAATACTTGAGAGGATTACAAATGAATTTGTCTGCAGGATAAAGCCTGCTGTCCTGACAGATTAATTCTCTGAGTACTGTAAAACTGCAATCAGAAACACTATGCTTTGCAACTTCCTTGTAATGAAATAAACATCATTTGTTATGCAGTAGTGCTGAGTTTGCTATTAGAACTATTATTACTGTGACTCTTATCAGCCTCAACAATCCTTTTTATTGGCAAAAGGCACAGACACACAATGTCACCATGGGGCTTATCAGACAGATGATCAGATCAACAGTGCATCCAGGAATAAAGTGTCCAGGAACTAGATTCAAAAGCCAGTGCCTAGATTGACTGGGAGAGCTTTCTCATGACTTATGTCTCCAAAGTGCTCCTTATCATGCTCATCTGAAACAGTCTGGGTAGGTTATTCAATATATGCTATCTAGCTTAAGTGAAAGCTAAATGGTTAAAAGGCAATCACAGGAGTGGTGCTTGATTTTGCTCTATGGACTGGCTTTTCTGAAGTCAGTATCATTCTGCTTTGCAATATGACCAGAGTTTCAAAACTTCTTGCACATTATCAAATGTTAGATATTAGATCATTTCCTTACTTACCTAAAAATGCAGCTGATTGCACAACCATTTGCATTATAATTCTCTTTTTTTACATGCAGATGCTGCAAAACTGTAATTTCTTTCCTTTTTAAAGAATAAGTCATACTAACAAAATTTTGTATTGTTCTTGACATTGAAGAATATTGATAGTCTGTGCTTCATAATATATACTAATGTCTCCTGCACTTCTTAGGGAGTTAAATTAGAGAAAGACAAATATTTTCTCCCATTTAAATATTTATTTTACACCAAAAAATATTCATCTGTATTAGAGTTAATAATGCATCTTTGCTTGCACAACAGGCATGTTTGTGCTCTCAGTCAAGATTTTTGAGGTATCACTGGAATCCTCATAAATTCATGCTCTTTATAGCTTAATGTCCTAGGTTTTCAGTGAGGGATGTTACATCTCAGAATAGCAAATGATGACCCCTGTGCCCTGTATGGAAATATAATAACAACAACAACAATAATAAAAATAGTGTGTAAAAATGGACAATACACATAACACTACAACTGAGCCATTCTGTTTCTCCCACTTTACAATTTATAAGGACAGCTTTGCTTATTTGGAGAAATTCTTCATTTGATTATATTTTGGTTTGTGTCTATGAAAATCCACCTACAAGAATGATGATCCAGATTAGTGCACTACTTTAGATAATAACACCATGCAGTGATGACTGATACAAAACTGTGGAGCAATTCACCATATATAACACTGCTAGAGGCATGATTAAACCATGCTGCAACTGGTGGGAGAAAGTACACCCTTCATTATCTCTATTCAAATTAAGGGGGACCTCAACCCAAAATTTAGACTCATGGTACCAGCAAATGCAAACAGGACTGTAAGGATGGAGGATTTTCTTGAGTTGTCTCTTGGGCAGAGAGGTTTGTTGGAGTCTCTACTTGTCTGAGAGACAAAGGGAAAGATAAGACAGAAGAGATTCCAAGAAAAAGATAGCAACTAAGAACAGAAGAGCATTTCCAGGGAAATATGTCTAGAAAAGGTGAGTTCTTTTGAGTTAGTTATTGTCTGGAAAGAATTTGGAATAGTTGTTGTTGCTGTATTTGTGAGAATAGGATTATTGGTATTTGTGCTAAAAAAGGATTACATTGAGATGGCTAACCACCATTAATTTCCTTTTTTTAAAGGGAACAACTCACATGAGTTTTTTCTTATTTAACTAGTTTTAACTCAAAGAACCCTAATAATACATTCTGGTATTCAAAGTAGCAGTAATACACATGCAAAAAGGATAAAACTGAGGACTTTACTCCATCAGCCAGGTGGTCCTACCAGTCCTGTATTAAAGCTAACTCTGGCTTTACTCTCTTGCATACTTCAATGCTATACATTTCCCTCAGAACTTCATTTGTCCACTTTTCAGATATTGCTTAAGAGGAGAAAAAACAAAAAGAGTGTGAAAAGAGCAAGTAGCATGCAGGAAAAAGAACACTGAGTTTGGTGAACCGACAGAGATAAACAACAAACCTTTTCTATGAATAACGAGCCTGGTAATTTCCACCTGAATTTCAACAAACCCTCTCATTCTCTGCTCTCTGCAACTTTTCACTTAGAAAAAAATGCCTGAACAGCATGTAAAGTCTCATTGTTCCCCCAGACATGAGGTTCAATCTGTTAGCCAAGAGCAGACGAAACAAACCTTCTGCTTGCTGTGCTGCTGCTGAGCCAGTGCGTGGCCCAGAACATGCCCAGGCATTGAATGATGCTAGCTGGGGAATTTATCCTTCACTCTCCTCTGGGTAAATCCATGCTTTGACTATTTTAATGAGGTGACAGAAAATGTTTCCTACCACGGTGAGTGTGAGAAAACATTTCCAATCAAGGTAACAGAGATGTATATGATCTGGAGACTAGACTCCTGGGAGGCCTAGCACTTTTAAGGTCACTTTGGGAAGCGTAACAGTAATCCCTCTCTTTTGTGCAACTGAAACTGCTCTGGTTTCAATACTACTTAAGCATTTTTTACCATCTATGCAACTGAGTAAAGAATTCAGATTACTTTTCAGAAATGCCTCTCTGCTGCGCTGAACTTGCCATCATGAGTGTGCTGATCTGGAGAAGACAGAAGAAGACAAGAAAAGGCCACTCTAAACTGGGAGGCATTCCTATGCCCAGTGGAGTGATGCCTGTAGCAACTAGGTAACGCTAAACAGAAGGTGAACAAAACGGTATTTCTATCACACAGGGAAATGCCTGGTACCTGTAAAAACTTCTCCGTAAGATCAGCTTAACCTTATAGGGCAGAACTCAGCAATAACTGGTAGGCTTGACTGAAGTCTGATTTTGAATCTCTGCATCACTGAGCAAAAATAAAGAAAAAATAGCCCATTAGAGCCATACATTCCATTTTCATAGCAACTTCAGTCTGAAAGAATGAAAACCTTTGAAAAATTATTTATTTAAACTTCATCATTTTTGTACATGTTATGGGGAAGGAGGAAGAAGTTTCATGGATTTCATTTAGAGATGGAAAAATTAGGGTACAGGGAAGGTACCCAGGTCCAAAGCAGGCTTGTGAATAAAACCCAGGATTCCTGAATTCTCACGTGATGCCTTTCACTGGTTTTATTTTTGGTATTTGGTGGAGCTGTTTTTGGAGTCTCATCAAGTAAAAGAATTCTTGAGTTTCAACAACAGATTTGTCAGGGCTACAAAGTTTGTTTGGATTTTTGGAGAGTTAACTTTCATGTGAAAATGTATTTTGTATTTTTATTTTCTGTTTTCTGAGTTCAGGTTTGGTATCTCTGCTGTTTTCCAGCTAGGGATGAACATGTTGTACTATTTTTAATCGCACTCTGGATCCATTCCTGGCTTGCTTCTAAAGATAAACGAAGCCACATGTCAGTCCTTACATAAGTTGGTAAGGCCGTTTCAGTTTTTATGTTTCTTCTACTTGGTATTGTTACATTTATAAGTACCTCCAAAACAATCTAGAGGCATTATTTATTTCATATTCAACAGTAGAATCGGTCTAGTTGGGCAGCTTGTTTGCAGAATAAATCTTACGGTCAAAGCAAACAATTGTAATCTATCACGCTTGAAGGGAAAATTTCTTTTTAGTGCTTGTCATTTTAATAGTTAACAAAGAATTAATATTCTTCATTAATTTGCATCTTCCCTGGTTAGGCTGTGTTCTGTGTATTTATGAAATAGTGTTGTTTTCATTTTTTTTAAATCAGTAAAGAGTGTACCATTTTTTTAATATTGTGCCAGTAAGTTCTACAAGTTGTGTATAGATATATGCTGTGCATAAAAGGAATTTATTTGCCAAGTTTATATTTTTTAGTATTCAAGCCTTGACTTTCAATTAATGAATACAGGACTTCAATGAGCATTCTCTTTTTGGAAATAATTTAAAGCTCGTTTCTGACATTGATTTAGTGCATGGACAACAGAGGTAATAACATTGATAACAGAGGTGAAGACTATGAAACAGTTTGAGGTTTTGATGCTGCAATGTATTTGTTTCGTGATTTGAGCATATCTTTTGAAGACAAATAGGAAAGAATTAATATATGCAATACAGACAGAGCGTGGTAAGGCTTTTGAAATTCCCTCCTGTGACATCTCATAAGAAAGGGAGGGGCATGCTGTCCAGCATAAGCTATTGTAAAAACAATACAAGATGGGTATGAAAACCCCACTCAAACCATGGTTTTAGAAGGTAAATTTTTCAACAAGAGCATCTCAGGTCAGAGGATCATTCTGGATCTGATGACATACAGTACTTTAATTAACGACTTGGCTGATGGAATAGACAATGCTCTTACCAAATCTGCAAGATATCAAGGGTCTTAAACATTTTTTTTTCAGAACAAGATTAGAATTCAGTAAGAATAAATGGACACAGAAGAAAATTCACAAGTGAGGTCGTACACAAGCTGAAGAAGGACTGGTGAAGCAGCATTCTGCTCCCATAAGAGAAAAAGGATCTTTGGGGGGATGTATAAGCAGATGTGTGATATTTTAAAGCCAGTGCTGGTCAGACCTCATCTGGAGTGATGTGCCTGGAACTGAGCACTGTTCTGATAAAGACTCACAAGAAGAAACCCAGAGAGAACAATAAAAACAATTGGGGATCTAAAAAACATCACCTATGAGGAAAGTTTAAAATAATTGTTTATTCTTTGACAAAATTGAGTGTATAGATGATGCTATCAAATGCCCTGAAGATTGCTGCTTCCGGTATCCACTAAGATAAGCTCATTACCTCTTCTACACTGCAGCAAGGGAGATGAGGTTAGACTTTGGAAGACATTTGTAACTCCAAGGTTAGTTCAGCGCTGGAATGCGCTGTTTAGGGCGGCTGTTCTGTCTTTCACAATTGGAAGTTTTGAGAAAGAGCTTCAGGAGCAGTTAATATCAATCCTGCTTGTCTTCTGTTATTCTGGGCCTTTTTTTAGTGTGTAGATTTGAAAAATAACACAGACCTCACCGGTTTTAACATTCTATTAGTTGAACAAGGAGGGCAGCATAGAGATAGGTTTTAGGGCTCCAATAAGCTGGAAGCTTATTTATGCCAATTTACTGATTGGATTTGCTTTCCTGAACATTTGCTTAGCTGAACATTGAAGAAATATGCCTGCATGGGGAAATACAGTTCCCAATATTGCTAGCACTGGTTCAACTGAGCTAGTAGAAGGGAGAGGAAACTTCTAAAATAGATAAAATTTATAGTCTCTCTAACTTTTTTTGTATCTAGCGGATCATTATTTGGTTTTTTTCACTGTACTCTGGGGTTTCAATGCATGTGTGACTACTATTAATAGATTCATCCCTTGGTTTTCTTGAGTTTATTGTTTTATAATATCTTCACAAAAAGGCAGGTAATAATTACAGTTTATTCAATATAAAAAAAATTATTAAAATAAACAAGTAAGAAGTACCACAGGCAAGTAGAAAATGAGATTTCAAAGTTTATTTGCTTTATTTATCCATGAAATTGTTGGGACATCCTCCCCTACCAAACACTTGAACATCTTCTTCAAAGAAAACAACCATCTCATTCTTTTATTCCTCCCAACCTGTAGCGGGGAAAATTACATTAGCTGGCATTCATGCTTCTGTGTAGAAATGAGAAACTTTAACTAAATTCAGATCAAAGAAAAATTATGCACTTGATTTTTTAAAAGTCCAGCAGCCATTCTTGCCTTCAACAGAGAGGCCTGCCATGGCCTAGTACTACCTTCTGTGAAACAGCCTTGTCTCTTCTGTTTTCTCCTCCCTGAAACAGGTTTCTTAGGTTGAGTGAACTATTAGGAAAGCAACCAACCACATTTGAAGATACAATCTCTCAGACAGATGGTTCAAATGTGACAGAAGACATTGACAGACAGAGCTGCAGCTCAGGGGGGCTCTGTGCAGTGCAGGTACTGTTTGCAATGATTTTTATCACACCTTGCATCAGTATGACTGGAGAGAAGCTATGCAAGTGAGACTCAGTTTTTAGTATACAGATTGCTCCAGCCAGGTCTGTGCCAAAGGTACTATTCAGTGTTCCATCTAGCTGGAGAACGGGAATTTCTGATCTGGGCCATTTAACCACACTAGGGAGCTCAGAGCAAACAGACAAACTACTTTGTCTTGTGTGAGTCTGTGTTGGACGATCCTTCCTCGCATGAGCCTCAGACCTACATTACAGGTGTAGGTCTGCACATAGGTCATACATGTATGTCTCCAGTACTGCCTCTTGCTCTTCCTGACAAGACTCCCTGAATGGATCCTGGACTTGATTTGACATCTCACCTTGAGTGATGGTCACTGATATATGACAAAGCTGGTTGCTATTGCCACCAGGCCCTGCTCTTGACTGTGCCCTCATTGGTGACCTTGGCTCTCAGTTCATGATGCCTGGAGGAGTAGCTCTGCCCTTACACTGATGTGCAGCTCAGGAAGGAGCAAAGGCCTTTTAAAGGAGCAAATATATTTTTCTTCTCCCCCTGCCCCTCGCAAAATGTTCCTTTCTCTTATTTATTACTCTAGATTCAATTCAATTTATTGATTCAATTTATTTTAGCTTTTAATTTTAACCATGTAAATGATGCTTTCTGTGGTTTGTTGCTGCCTGACTCTTTAAAGTATTACACACAGCAAAATACAGGAGTACTTTGACAAAATAAATCTGTTGGTGATTAATTTTAGCACAGTCCAATGTCTTTGGAACTGTATTGCTTTTATTTCTTGAAATGCAAGATGTCTAATCTGGTTAAGACAGCAGATTGTCATGCCAAGCACAGTCATTGTACAGGATTAAGAACTATAGGATTACAGATCCTAATTATAGACTCTTGTTGGTTTACTATGTCTCAATAGGCTGTTTTCAACTTCTGATTCCACTTGTCATGTCTCTTTTGCAACCCTGTTTTTAATAAACTTTCTGATGCATCTTCTAATTTGTCAAACCTGTATTCTGATAGCACTATCTGGATTCTATTTCATGTCAATATTAGCAAATTAAATAATTTAAAGTTTGAGCTCCTTGAACTGAACATCTCTGCTCTTTTGGGTTTTTTACAACCAATTTCAAGTTATACTGCTGTTTGAATATTCCATTTTTTGCACTTTGGTTTCCTGGTTTTCAGATTGCTTCCAGAAAAGCTATTGATGATGATGTTCTGTAGCCATTTTTTCTGCCTAAACCCCATTGTAGTCAGCGTAGATTTACATACTGGAAAGTAATTTAGAAGATATTAGTATTTATAGGTACTGTATTTACTTTATGACGAACGGCATTGATACATTTGCCTTCTGACATCGTCTTTGTCATATTATTTTGCTCTCAATTAACTTCTCGCTTGGTGGATGCCATGGGGAATGTGCCACAAAGAACATTATTTGTCTGTGGCTACGTCCTGCAGGACTGGCCAAACAGGATTCTTTCACATTCAGTGGAAAGCTGTCAGGATAATTAAAGTTTCAATTATTGACTGGAATGCGGCCTAGATTCCTTAACTGATGAATGGGACAAGGTCTTGTTTACCTTAGTTTTTTGCTCATGTTTCTCACCGTGCAGCACACGGCTCAGTTCAGCTGCAGTAACAGCAAGGAAAGTACATGGTCCAGCCAATACTGCTGTCATTTGAAGCATATTCTTTGGCACTGTAATCAGACCAGCGGTGAAATGGAGTCTTATTTATAGCAGCTTTATAACACTTTGCCTATTGCCTTTAAAGACATAGGACTCACAGAACAGTACAGACCAGGACTTCAAGTGCATTAAGTACCGTACTTGTGTCAGGGTGGCAGTGGGGATGCCTTAGGGCAAGCCCAGATGAGACATAGTAGTAATCACTCTTTATCAAACTACTGGGGCTGGAAAAACACCTCTTCTTAGCAAGTGAGTCCTTTTATAGCTCTATACATGGCCTCGTTTTAGAAATCTAGTGTGTAGAGTTCAGTCTTTGATTATGATATACATTAGGGAGGTTCACAATTTGGAGCAGTGCATGCCCCATGAATGAAAATTGCTGGATAATCATCTGGCATATCTTTCATTTTCTCATTTTCAATTGTGCAATCCGGTGCCTTTGTTACTGCATATCGTTAAACACAGAATTATTAACTTCCTTGTGTTTTTCACGGCAACAAAACACTCAGTTTAACAGCCCTGTCCTCGCCTGCCCTTGACCAGAAGCAATGTTTCCCCGCTTTCACCCTCTGCGACGAGCGCAGGCCCCCGCGGGCCCGGGCCGTTCCCTCCGTCCCGCCCACTCCCCTCACGGAGGTCACCCCCGGCCCCTAGGGGGCGCCAGCGGGGCCGCGCACACCTGCCCCCCCGCCCCGCTGCGGGCGCTGCGCTGCGCCGCGCATGCGCGGCCCGGCCCCGCAGGTCGGCTGAGGGGACGCGGCGTCGGCGGTGGCCGCTCCTCTCTCGAGGCTCGGCAGGTACGTGAGGCGGGGGCTGCGCGGCCCTGGCTCCGGCTCCGGCTCCGGCTCCGGCCCCGGCCCCGGCCCCGGCCCCGGCCCCGGCCCCGGCTCCGGCTCCGGCTCCGCCGGCGGGAACGTGGGGTGGCTGCCTGGGCCGTGGCTCCCCTCCAGTGCTGCTGCACCTGCCCGCCGACGCGTCTCCGGGAGCCTGTGCCCAGGCGGGCGGAGCCGGCGCCACCGGGGAGCGCTGCCCCTAGCCGGGGCGCCGTGACCAGGCGCGGGCTGGCTGTGGCGGCTGTGGGTCCCTGCCTGGAAGACCGTGGGGACAGGCGACGGTCCGGGCCGTGCTGCTGTCCCCGTCTGCGGCGGGAGGGGGTCCCCGGATCCGTCGGGGCTTGCGTGGGCACGGAAGGGGCAGTCGGCGGCAGGGATGCGCCTGTCCCCGAGTCCAGCCGCAGTCGAAGGCAAAACTGGGCAAAAGTAGTTCTCAGGGATCACGCCGGGAAGTGCCGGGAGCACCTGCCCGAGGGAGGCAGCAGCGGCGGACAAAGAGCCATCGCACCCCGGGCGCCGGCGGGTCGGAGCAGCTGCCGTGCTCCCCATGTAGTGCTTGTGCGGGGCCCGAGGGGAAGGGCGGCCGGGCAGCAGTGACCGAGACGAGGAGAGGAGGGATGCGAGAAGAAGCTGAGCTAGTGCTGAACGCTTCGCCTCCGCTCACAGAGCTTTCGGCCGGCGGGGCGGCAGGTGCGGATCAGGGGAGAGCGCCGAAAGGGGCAGAGAAAGAAGGGGGGGGAGGGCCGGGCAGGGCCCCTCGTGGGGTTCGCAGATTTCACCCCCCTTGAGGGATGCCAGAGCAGCGTCAGCAGGGACCGGAGGGGCGTTCTGCGCTGTGGGACTGTGGGGCTGCGCTCGCCTGTAGCGTTTCTGGTTGCCATATGGTCTGTTGAGCAGTATTGAGGGTCATACCTAGTCGCCGGTAAGTGGTGGTGTAAGCTGTACTAGTTGCGTAGCAGATTTGAGTTAGCTTTGATTTCTGATGTAGTTATGTTGGAGAGTAAGGCTCAGAAAGTAAATTCTGGTTACAAGTTGATTTCAAGCGATGGGCTATGCAGAAATTTGTGCTGCTAGAGTGCTGATGCTCCACTAATTCCCCGAGAGTCTCAGGGATCTGGAAGTAAGAGAACACAGAGTGACCAAAGCCTTAATGATACCCCCAGAGTTTGTCTTGGTGCCAAAAAGCTACAGTGCTTTTATGAGTTTGAAAGTATTGTCTGTTTTGTTTGCAGATACTGTACTAAGTTTTGTATTGCTTGGTTTGTCTGCTGTGTTCATTTTAAGGCATGTTCTTAGGAAGTCTCAGAAACAGTTATCTAGATAGATAAAATAATTAATCTTCTACAGACTTGCTGTAACTGTGAAATTATCAGCTTCTCTTTTGAAGCAGATGTAAGGTTATTCAGACTAGAAGTATGTATTGGCAGCTACCATCTGTTCGAATATTTGTATTCCTCACTATAGGGCAAAACCTGAAATCTTGTTGCTTTAGTATTTTTATTGTTGTTTCTTTTATAGATCTGTTTAATGAGTTTTTGGAAGGGTTAAAGTTTGGCGTTCTGTATTTGTGTCTTGGCAGTCATTCATCTGTTGTGCTTGGTTAATGTTACCTAGTGAGCAAAGAAGGATGAATAATTTACCTCTCATTATGCTTTTAATAAATAACAAATGGGAGTGCACCTCACAGCTGCAACTGGAATATCCATCTTGTTATGCTATATTTAAAAGGGGATTTTTTTTCTGTAGGAGAAAGAACAGTCACAAGAAGCATTTTGATTGTAGACTGCAGCTGTCTTCATAGCTTTTATTGACTTGGTTTAAAAATTCATGTGAAATACCAAATGAGCTGGTCACTCACTCTTCCACTTAGGTTTATGGATTTTCTCAGAAAAGAGACGTGTACTTTGGATTTTTATTTTTAAGACCCTTTTTAATATGGCATGTGAAATATTGTCTTCCTGTCACCTGACTGTCAAGACTTGTATTAGAGACTTTATTAACACTTACTAATGTACTAACCATTTTTTAATAAATTAAGAAAATATTTCTTTAAATGCATTTGCAAATATGATGTCAGGAAATTCATCGTAATTTTACTGAATTTTAAATTACTGAATATTTTCAATGGTAACTGGAAACAAGAGGGTCTTTAGGTCCAAGTCTTGGCAAGAATAACACTACAGTCATTGTGATCAGGTTTAAACCTGAGATGGGCTTGTGAAGTTGTTTCCTAGATAAGGCAGAACAATGCTCTGCTTTAAAAAGAACAGCATCTGCAAAGAGAATCATATTTTCAGTTTTATTAACTTGGTTTGAGAGTCTTTGTGAACAGAACAGCATTCTTTGAATGTTTGTTTACAGTGAAAGTTTGCGGTATTCTTTGCATTTGCAAAGCACTGACTTTTCTCTCTAGTAAGAGGTGTACTATCTACCAGAGTCTAAACCATGTTTATTTATAAGTTTCACAAGCACTTCATAAATATAGGTCATGGAATCTCCTGTGCTGCTTGTTTCTGTAAGAGAGACACTTACTGTCTGTACCTATGTTTTTCTAATTGAAGATACACCTATAATTAAGTTTTTAAAAGATATTTTTTTAATCATCAGTTCATCAAAACAAAAATCCTTTTAACTTCACAAAATCTTGCTATCAAGTAAACTGTGTTTCTTTTAAAACAGTGCAAATAGTGTTTTCAGTGCATAAAGTGAGAATAAAAACAGAAAACCCACATCGTAGTATTATATGACAACACTAGAGGGAATGCAGTAGAAAAATATTCTCACATTAAACCAAGTGTGTTTCTGCTAGCTGTTAAATTCTGTAGGCTTGCCGAGCTTACAGTTTACCTTCCATTTACCATCTTACCTAATTTGTCACCTGTTGGTAAATACATGGTGTGAGGTCACTTGTAAATAAAAGTAGAATATGTTAAGACTGGAGTAGTTCAGTGCTTTCTTTTTCTCTCATATCTTGCTGGCTCAAAAAAACCCAAAAAAAGTTTTGTTTTGGGTTCTTGAAGCAGAAACTCCTATCACAATTGCAAAATTTTAGGAGTCGGAATTATTTTTTGCAAACATTAAAGGAATTCCTGTGCCAAATCTTGAATTGTGTTCTTGCAATCAACTGGCATTGATAATAGTGTTTAAACTTGCTTGAAATCTCTGGCTAAGCTTAAATGTAAAACAGTTTAGGAAGAGAATCTACCAAACTTTGTCCTGTGCCTGCATCTCATGAATATCTGATACTGGATAGATGTAATCGAATTAGTTTTTAACTTGAAATTAATGCCCGTATATGCCTTACAACAATTTAAACTTTAACCTGCTTATTTGCATCTGATAGGTTTGAAGTAGCTCTACTTAATTGAACTGCTTCTTTAAAAAGTGTTCATTAGTCCATTTTTCTTAATTTCCTACTAAGTTCTTTAGAGTTAAAAACATATTACATTCCAGGCTCTATAATGCTACATATTTAATTTTTTTTTTCCTAAACTGACTGAGAAGAATGCAGGCCCAGTGGTGGGCTAGTGCCAGTCCTTTTGAGGAACTGCTGCAAAAAATTCCACTTTCTGGAGCCCTCCCAAATCAACTGAGGCAGACGGAGTTGAATAAATGAAGTCTTTGAGACTCAGTTACATATTAAAAGGCTTGCTGCATGGAGGTTAAACCACAGTGGCTAATAGGCAGTTCTTTTGAGAAATGCTAACTAGAATTTGCTGTTGATAAAAATATTTAGAGATGTTAACTTTCTTCCTTAGGGGATTTTTTTCTTTCCTTCTTACTTGAACAGGTAGCCATTCTGTAGTGATGGTATTCTTTACTATTAAAACTAAAAATGAGATTACTGATGTGTGAAATGTTTGGTGTTGGCTTTGCTTTTAAATGGACTATAGCAGTTAGGAGATTGTTCAGAGTTGTTCTCTTCCAAGTGTCTGGTATTCAAAAGCAATCTGTGAAAGACAAACTCCAGAGTTCATAGTAGGCGGTTTTCAACAATGTGGTTTTTTTTTTTTTTCCAAAAGGAAACAAACCACAATAAATTGCATTTCAGGGAGCTTTTTAGTATTGAGTGCTTTGAATCAGACAAGTAGCTAAACCCCCCTTAGAGTTATAACAGAAAAATTAGGTTAAGCATTTTGATTTGACTGCTGTAAAAAATGTTTGTGGTTCTCCATTTGTTAGAAGCTATAGGAAGTGTTTAACTGACTGTTGTAAACTAAAATGTACTACAAAGAAATCAGTTTAACTATTAGAGAAAATAACAGATTTGAGCATAGTTTCCTTGTGAAGTTGTGGTTAGTCAGCAGTGCAAGTGTGGCAGCGAAGAGGTAATAAAAAGTGACATTTTGTCAGCTCCCACCAAATTTGCATTTTTTCCCAGATGAAAGCATAAGGAAATGAATTAATTTTGTTGTTTCATTCTGATTTATTACAGTACTTAACATTTTTTATGTGATCCTAATTGCATACTATCAACTAAGACAAAAATAATCACATATTTGGGAGGCACTAATGTGATTCCACACTTTCACCTTATATTAATGTAGGAGAAAAGGTATTTAGAAAATTAATTATTTTATTTGTGTGCTGGCCCGAAATGCCAGAATATCAGCTTTTGTTCACAGTAGCAGAACTACTACTCGGGAGTGCTGTGTCAACAGTGTGTGCTTTTTGCACACAGTCAGCTTGGCTCCTAGTAAAGCTCTCCTCTGCTTACCATTTGCTTCATGTTCCTTCACAGCAAGGCTCTTCATCGCTGCCTTAGCCAGTAGTATGAATCCTTCCTGCAAGCCTTAAGGAAGCCTCTAATCTTTAATGACACTGACATTTAATGTGTGTTTTTAATCCTTCTCCTATTGGTTACCATTACTTTGAAGAGTTCTTTCCCAAAAGAGAGCTTTTAATTTTACTACCACCTGCCTTTTTGCTTATGTATTTGGTTTTATTAATGTGTGATGTGTCTTCATAATGGTGTTGGTGAGTCTTGAAACTGAGATACTTAATATGGGCTTCTTTGTCTTGTCTGGGTGGTGTACCCAGCTTCTGCCTGCTCACTGCCTAGTGAGGAGTAATCTTAGGAAAGAAAAAAGTTGTGAATGGAAAGTGTTTTACACAGATGGTTTGGTTATGAGTGCCCATTTGAAAGGCTATGGGAAAAATATATCTGAGGGGCTTTATTTTCAGCTCTTCCAGGAATAACTTGTATAATTTTTTAAACTTTTTTACTTACTGTTTCAGAAAGAGGTTGTTCTTTGATAGTTGAGAGGTTATGCATAGGTTTGTTTACTGTTTAGGCTGAGGTCGATATTTAATGGATAAGCAGAGTGATAGTCTTGTAAATAAAATTCCATGATCTTTTTGGTTTGGGCTCTTTCTTTTTCTTACTGTTAAAAATAGTGCAAGATATAGACAGGTTAGGATATAGGCAGGTGGAAAAGCTGTAGAAAAGACTTAGGTGGAACATTTCTCAAACGAGTGGGACCATGTAGGTGGGATAGAGTCCTCCTGTCCTTCCCCCCAAACATACTATTTTGGTATCGGAAATTGATGTGGTGGTCCAGAGGGGCAGCTAGAAATGCATTTGAACATTTGAAAGATAATAAGTAGGCTTTCAATTGTTGGTTTTTTTTTTTTTTGGGGTGTGTGTGAGCCAGCATGGCCTTCTGCACTTCAGATTGTAGATGAATTTGTGTCTGTTATCACAAATATATGGAATGGTGCATCTTTTTACCTGTTGCTTACTCTATGTACTTAGAAGTATTTGGTCCAAACAGATATCCCTAAGATTTATATAGAAAAAGTAAAATAAATTAAAGAACAACAAATAAGCTTTTATGGATCCTTTTTTTATTCTTGGGGAAGGTTAAGTAGTATTTTTTTAAAAATCACTTTTTTGAGAAAAAAACCTTGTGTAGCAAAGTTTAGCCCAATGGAGCATGTACTGTAGACAGTCAGCGGTACTGGTGATCTAAGTTCCATGATATCTCTACTGAGTATCAAGGCAGACCTTGAGTTTTAAGAGTGACTCGCAATGTGTCTTTCAAACTTGAAATAGAAACTAGTCAATAGCAGGGAGTATGGGACAGAAGCGTGTTCCTGTTTTCTTCTCAGGTGGGTCTGAGTTTCTGCTTTGGTTGTGTGGATTTGGGTGCACTTTCGTGCACGCTGTAGAAAATGCAAGACATCCAGGCAGCCCTTCTACATCCTTGTTCAGGGCCTGTGTCTTTTGTTAGTTGTGAAGACTGGGATCCAATGAATTGGAAATTGGAAGTGACAGCTGGTGTTGTTGCCAGTATAGTGGTGTTGGGTATGGCTGGCTTGGTGTTCAAAGAAGAGGAGAGCAGTGGCAACAAAGAAAGGGAAAGCGTTTGTGTAGATGTGACCTTGACTTTGAGATCTGTGACACAGATGTTTTTCAATTGGGGTGATGAATTATAAAGACAGCAGTATTTTAGCTTACTAAATGTAAAAACAGTGATGTAATAATTGCATTGTAGAGCTGAAAACATTCTTGAAATTTAACTTTGAAGAGAAATGTCCTGTAGCTGTGTCAGTTCCTTCATTTTAATTTGTCTACTCAACAGGCTTTATCATCATGTAGAGCATGTAATTATAATGCTTCCAATAGTTAAGAAGAATTATAGGGAAAACAAACAGCAATATTTGCCAAAGTTACTTAAACTCAAAAATAAGCTTTTCATCTCTATTATAATAGGAAAGCTTCAAAGCACAAAACTGTGACAATGTTTTTCTGTGTAAATCATATTTGTGCAAATGAAACAATATCAACTGTTTTGATAGTTCAAAATAAAACAATTTTCTGCATAAAATTTTCTGCATAAAAGAAATCTGAAACAAAAATATTCCTTTTCATTCATGTAAGGTCCTTTTTGTCCTTTGAGTCCGGGCCGTTTCTTAGAGGGGAGTGATTTTTTTTTTGGTGGGAGCAATTAGCAGAGGCAGAGAAAAATTAACATACTCTTGCTGTCTGAATAGTTGAATTTCTCCCACATGTACCTGCTGATGTGGTAAAGCTACTTATTTTGCACTGGTGTATACACACCGCAATCCTTGAGATGCAGAACAGTTTTGAGTAGTGTTCTTTGAATTTAAGGTGACCAGAAAGTCTTAATTTAACTAAAACATTGCTTCCTGTGTAATTTTGGGATTCCATTCTTGGTGTCTTCCCGTGTGTTTTGTGAAGTGGCTAGTGAACTGGAGGTACATATAAGTTGATGGCATCCTTTCTTCATGGTTATGATCATAATCTTTCTAGATCTTCTCCTTGCCTTGTCTTTTCAAGTGTAAGATCCAGGCAACTTTCTCTGTAAAATACAATACATTATTTTGTTTAGATGCACAATTTTTTTTTTCCACATTAAGTATCTTTTTTGAGCCTTTTCTCTCTTCTGTATTTATATAACATGGAAAAGGTTTGTTGGTTTTTTTTGCAGTGAATAATCAGTGCTAAGTAATTCCTTCACAGATTTCTCCATACTACTTCCAACTTCCAGTTTTGAATTATGCAAAGATTTTGGTCATCTCTGATAAACTGCTGAAAAATAGGACTTGTAAAAATCATGTGTTGTACTTGTTTTCTGTTGATCTGATGAAAAGCATATGTAATTAAAAAATAAATTGAAAGATTGTCAGTTAAATTGCCAATTTGTAGTACTTTTTACCTGTAATGTATTTTTGGTGTACTTGTTCACAGTTGTCATGTTCACTTAATCATGTGATGTGTTAAATATACATCATCATACTTAATGAGAAATCTTATTGGCTAAGTCTGTCATTTCAGTGAACTGTTAAAAGATCAGATGAGTAATTTAACCAAAACCACTATGGACTGTAATTTATTTAAAGGTTCACTGATTTCTGTTCTAGATTATTTGCTTCATTGAGATGAAAAGTTGAAGTTTTACACTTACAAATTTTTTTTTCTTCACTCATTCCCAGGTCTCCCCCTTTCATGAATGAAATACATTTGTTTTGATATGAAACAGCTCTAGATTGTATTAAAAATTACATTGTTTTATGATGTAGAGTATGTTCTTGATTTCATCATCCCATTTAGATGCAGAGTCTGCTGTTAGATCTTCTGGACTCAGCAGTGCAATGGGTGGGAAGAAACATTTTTGGTGGTTGAAGTTTGGACTTTTGCAAGAACAGTCCAGAGTTTCCATTCTATCATGAAGTATTCTGAACATATTTGAGTGTGTTTCATTCAAATATTTAAATATATCTGACAGCTATTTCCTGTTTACTTTCTGATAAAGTGATTATTTCATTTAGGGATTCATATAATGAGGCTTTTATTATGGCCAGTGACCCCTTGGAAGGCTTTCATGAAGTGAACCTTGCTTCGCCTACTACACCAGATCTTCTTGGAGTAAATGAGTCAGGGACTCAGGAACAAACTACCTCACCCAGTGTAATCTACCGACCACATCCTTCTGTTGTGTCCTCCACACCAATCCAACCCAATGCATTAAATGTTTCTGACCTTCCTACACAACCTGTTTATTCATCTCCCAGACAACTGAATTGTGGAGAAGTATCAGGTATAAGGTAAATGCCATGTGTCTTTTTATTTAAATTGTTGATGTTTGTTGCATATAAACTGTTTGCTTCATAACAGATACAATTTTAATATTTACAATGTTGTAATATTAAATTGTGTCCATAATTATGTATTCACCATCACTACTGCCATTTCTAAAATACTACTCTTACTGTATTATATAAATAAAAAATATATTGCTTTCTTTACAGCATCAATGTTACCGACGCAGTACTTGGTTCTACCTCTGGACCCCAGAGTGGGTCATTCAATCACAGTAATGCCAGGAAGGAGAGCAATAACGTAGAGAGAGAGTTTTTGCAGGGCACTACAGTAGCAGATGTTGCTGAAGGAAATGAAGATATTTTTGGGTTGAGTACAGACAGTTTATCTCACTTACGGAGCCCATCTGTACTGGAAGTAAGAGAAAAGGGCTATGAACGATTGAAAGAAGAACTTGCAAAAGCTCAGAGGGTAAGGTTCGTTGTCTTCCTTCCTCCCGCTTTTTCTCTCTTCAAAGTGTTTCTAATATTGCAGAATGATAGATGGGCCAGAAGGTGCACTTGAAGTCTACTCTTTTCTTATAGCTTTATTATGATGTAATTATTTAATGTAAAATTTTCTAAGTGCTGTGCTGATGTCTTATAATTATTCTTTGATAATGTTTTTTTTCCTAGTGCTGCTGCTGCTACTTAACCATGGAAACTTTTGCTGCAATATGTGGTTAAACACACTCTCTTTTTGAAATGCAGGCTTTCCTTCATTCTGACATTTGAGAATAGGAGTTAATTTTCTGTCATTCTGTTGTTACTGAATAAGTATTTATAGACACTGATTATATACCTTGCGAGTCTTCTTTCCTCTAGAGTTTAAAAGTGTAGCATGTGTCATGGAATTTATAAATGCTTTAGAAACAGGGATGTTTCACAGGGGAATGACTGCATAGGAAAGAAGCAGTAAAAATGTCTCTGGTGTTCTTTAGAGTACTGTTACACCACACTTCAAATTGAATACGGATACCTTTGAAGACACTGTGTCTCAATTCATTAATATTTGTAAAGCGCTTCGTCTTGTTTGGATGGATGGTGCTATATAAATGCAAAGCCATTATTTATCATTTTAACATTTCTCTGTGCTTAAGTTTTGAATAGGTTTTGTGCTGTTTGTATATGTGCCCTTTCTTCTCTTCTAGGTAATTCCATTCTTGTTTAGGGTTAAGCTCATCTTGTGTTTGAACTTGCTGCCCTCTGTTTGCTACCTCATCTTGTTGAATGCAATCGTCATTACTGTCATAGTGAATCTTAACTATGGATTTGGATGTTGCTTTTTCTATTGATTGTTTTATTGCTGAGCAGTGGCTTCCTTTGCTAATGTGTGTGTTTACTTAGCTTTTGACCACTGAAAGGAAACATTAACCTGAGCTACATTTGAGGACCTTGCATGTGAATATATAATCCTAGCAGTTAAACTTGGAATCCTAGAAAATAAGAACAAATTAACATTTAAGCTTTAGAAAAGCTCTTCTTTACAGTATACCACAACTCAGATCTGCTACTGATAGCTTGCAATGATCTAAAAATCTTACTGCAGTGTATCGCACTTTGTCTCTTAAATATTGAAGTGTTTCCTGCTTCACTCTGAAATTTGGTAAGGCTGTTAAGGAAATGGCATGAAGGCTGCTAGGACATACTAAACTGCATGTTATGTGCTTTCAAACTCTTTGTGTGGTCTTAACAAAAGCAATTCAGCACTAACTTGAGACTGTTGATGTCAAAGTTCTTGCTAATTCTCAAGTCCTCATGTGATTCTTACCAGTGTTATACTGGAGGGGTAGCTTACTTTGCTTGTCTTTCTAAACTTGCGCTGTTTCAGAATTGCTTAGTCACTGCAGGAGTCTGTACAGACTGTACAACAATAAACCCTATTCCTTCCATTATACTCACTTTCTTCCTCTTCCTGCATGAGCACTATTTTTTCCTATCCCTAATCCATCTCTGGTATCTTTCTTCCAAAACTCATGGCTGTTCACATAGTGCTGTATTCTCTCTGTGATACTCATATATCATGCAATCTTAAACTTTTGTTTCCAAGCATATTCACTTTTGTTGATGAGTACTCAGTTCAAAACCTGTAGGGATGTAATGAATAGGTAGTGTCTTTGTATAACTGGTTGTCTTTTACGTAATGGCTTTAAATTCTCTGTGCTGTTTACTAGTGAGAAAAATGAGAATTTCAGTTTGCACTTGAATTTTGTGAGCTCATTGAACCTGGAAATTTTACAGGCTGCAGAGAGTAACAAAGTAAATGCAAATTTGCTATTTTGCATTTTTCATTGGTTCCAAATTTCCCACCCAAACTGTGTGCTATTGTACTATATGTTAAAGATTGATTTGAATTTGTTGCAGTTGTGATGAGAAAGGGAACTAGAAAGGAAATGGAAATTTTAAACCTTGGGATCCACTAATTTCTTTTTTCATGTCTTTGCTTGGAGTTAAACTTTTTTCTTAATGTGCTGTCAGGTTTTTTATATTAGATAATGTATGTATGCCATGTAATTGTTAGACATTTCAATATGGTTCCTGAATAAATTATTCAGTAATAGAATAAGTATTATTTTCTTACTTTTCTGCTTTTGTATGCCTTGGATTTCTTAAGCCTATAGACTTCTTAAGATGAATGGCATTGCTGGCAAAATCGTTAAAAAAGTCTTTCAAAGCTTTGTTTCTTGATGAGAGAAAAATATACTTTCTACTTCAATCTAGATCAGTCGCTGCATCAAATCATGTAATAAAATTGGGAGAAAGGTTGGGTCAGAGGTTAACAGCAGTGCTCAACTCTGTACTAAAAGGGCATATAAGAGTTTACATACTTTTGCCTTAAAATGCTCCCTTAATTAAAATGATAGATTATTTTCAAATTTAGAGACCATTCAGATTATTTTTTGCTTATTTTTTCACTGAAGTCTTAATTTCTGGCTATATTCTAAAGGTGGAGATGGGTAGTGTTTGCTTTACATCATCTGAACCCTTCTTGTTTCGCTAATCTTCTAAAGCGGCATCAGGGAAACTGAGAAGGTGTTAAGAGGCTTAGTGATTGTAATGCCTGGGACCTTATGTCCTCACGTCTCTATGCATTTGTATTTTCTCTGCTGTGTTTGGATTGAGCTCTCTCACTGTGGTTATTGAAGATAGCTCAACCACGTGTAGATAGCCTCCCAGAGAATAGTGATGGTATTTTGATACAGGGTATTTCTTGATGTACAAATTTAGTGGAGTCCTTGCAAATATATATCTTTCATATATACCTATATATACCGTATACCTTTTGCTTTTCATCTTAGTTAACCAGCATGCTGCATGTATTTTGGATAGCTTACCTATAGTTTCTGAGCTTTAGCAGTTTATAGTCACGAACTTGAATTCTTTCCTTGAATTTTTGTGTGATTTGGCTCAAAGTTATTTCCTTGTCAAACAAACTGATGTTTTAGCCCTCTTTGATGAGGAAAGAGCAGTCTGCCAGAGATGATGGTTCCAACACACTTGGTTTCCATGATTCCCATGGTCTTTAGAGTAAGGTCTGTATACTTGTTAGTAACAAGTAAAACCATGTTTGACTTTTTGTAGTAAAATGTGAATTAATTATATTTTCCTAGTAGAGTAAAATTGATTTTTTTTTTCCCCCCAATACAGTAATGCTGGTGAAAGAGGTGATAGTATAGAATGTGGCATGGTCAATTTCAACACAGTTTGAAAGCCTGATTCTCAGATTTAAAATTTTCTTTCAAAGGCTTCAATTTCTGTATACATTTTTCATCTCGGAAACAAACCGAGTGTTACAATTTGATCTCGTGTCTTCAGATCAGCCGTAAAATGTGATATTTTAAAACTCTGCATGGATTAATCAATAAACAGGTTCACAATAACTACCCAGGAATTCCAGTAGTGCTATATAGTACTATTCAGCATTTTAAAATTTGCGTTATTTTCTTTAAAGTTAACAATAAAAATGAGGGTGTGTTAGAGCTGTACTGAAGAGTATGCTTTCAGTCTTTTCTAAAATCAAATTGTAGTTCAATTGTAAGGCCACAGGCTTGTGATTGTTGAGGATGCATATTGGTTCTCTGAAGGTGTTTTAGCAATTCCGAGCTGTCTTTGATGAAAGTTTCCACCCCTCTTACGCTGTCGCAGTGTATTGTAGGCAGAGAAATTTTCTCAGGCGAGCAGAAAGAAGACTGTATGAAAGCAAAATAGCAGCATCTTCACCCACACCATAAGATAATTCAGTAGTTTGTGAAACACTGCTAACTTTGAAAAGATATTCTGGATCTTCTGTCACATTAAACAGCCTTGTGAATCTGGTTACAAAGGACTGATTTTTATGTAGCTTGTTTAACTTGTGTGCTGAGTGAAGACCAGTCAAATAGGAGTGCATTTAATAGAAATACTTTTTTGGTGACTTCAGAATTCAGCAGTATCCCACAGTTGAGAATTTAGGTGATATCTGTAGAAAATGTTCTTTCCTCAGTATTACACGTCTAGTTATGACTTGGTTAAATTGCTGAGCTAGATGTAGGATGATTTTCTTTCTAGAATGTAAAGTGTGAATGGTTTTGAAGCAGTAATTTGCATTTCTTATCTCACTGGTTCTTTTTAAAGACTCACCCTGTAGTCTGAGAAGATCAAAGAGAAATAAACAACAATATGACTCTTTGATACAGATTTCTTTTTAACTGTAAGGTGGGGTTATTTTTCCCCGTGCAAGTTAATTTTTTTTCTTGCCTTCTGTAAGTGTGTTTGAAGTGTGTTTTTTAATAGTTCCTCATCTTCATGTAGTTACTTTTTCAGAACTGAAGGACTGCAGCATTAATGGTTAGTCTAGCACACACAGTTGTCTTTTCTGGTTCCTTATTGGCTATGGCTGGGAAGTCTCCAGTAATGCCTTTAAGACACAGGCAGTAGTAATGTTTCTAATAATTGCCAAGCTTTTTGCTTTGGACACTCTTTATTTCTGCCTTGCCTAAAAAACCTGAGCTTAAATTTGCTTTACAAAAATAACGTCTTACATTATGCTTCTCCTGAATCATGTCATGGAAACTTGCCCAGTGTTTGACAAATCCAGCTAAGCAGCCATGCGTAGTAGACTGCCTGGTGTCGTCTTTTTGTTTTTGTTAAGAAACTTCACTCATCTGCCTAAATTTTAATTTAATCTCTCCTAATCTTTCCAGTTGCAGGCAAAATCTTTTATGTATGTAGTGGTAGGTGAACCTGGGGTAGTTTTACTTGCGTGGTTAGTTTGACAACTCTTGACCTGAATATTAATGTAACCTCCTCTTAAGGTGTATTGATGAGTATGTAGCCTCCCTTACAAATCAGGGAAGTAAGCCAAAGGAAATGTTGACATTTCCTCTGCATTTATAGGAAAAGTTTCAACTTTTTTTTGAGTTTTTAAGCATTTTGCATCAGAATCTTCCATTTCCTGATTAAGAACCATACTTTATATGGGAAATACTTTAAACCAACACAAAATAATTAAATTTTGTTTCCCCCTTTCTTTTTTTAACCTCTTCTTTTTTCCTTTTTTTTTGTGTTCAGTTTTTTTGTATTCCTTTCTT
The DNA here is from genome assembly GCF_009650955.1 of Corvus moneduloides. Taxonomy (NCBI): domain Eukaryota; kingdom Metazoa; phylum Chordata; class Aves; order Passeriformes; family Corvidae; genus Corvus; species Corvus moneduloides. Next base: position 39,492,509 of record NC_045479.1, on the reverse strand, counting down.
CTTCTCATGCCTCCATCTGTAGCTATTTTCCTGCTGCCTTTTTGGTGTTTGTTGTGTTTTTTTTTCTTGAGAAAGAGATAGGTCACTGTGTGCAGAATAGTAGCTAGCAAGTAAGATTTGAATAGAATTTGAGAAATACCGTGTTTGGAAAAATTCCCATCATTTAAGTGGTACCTTTCAAAGTAGTTGTGTATGGAAAGCAAAAAAATCCAAATGACAAACTAGACTAAAAATTAATGAATACATTCAAAGTTAAAGCCAGGTAAAAGAAGGATAATGCCTTTGATACGAAATGATTCTAGTAGAGTCCCTAAATTCTTGTCCAGTCTAAGAGCTGAAGTCAAACAGGACTCTTTACCTTATAGAAAAATCTATTGCCAATTTCACTGCAGAAATTGAGAGCAAGACCTAATACCAGCATGCTACAAGGCAAGATGCAGCTTCCCACATTTGTTGTATGCAACATTACTTGAATCATGAAGACTTTGGAAGAAATACTAACCACCTTCCAAAAACACAGGGGAAGCTTCCATTCGGGCCTTTTTTTGTGACTCTCTTGTGACTGGCCTCCCACAGTTTTCTGAAGGCAGCTATTTTTTACTGGCTTGTGGAGGTTTTCAGAGCAAATCATTGTTAGGTTGTATTTGAAGTCTTACTTACTAGTGATAGTCTTGGCTCTTGCATTTCAGGAATGAAATGCCTTTCTTGGTGGGGGGAAGGGGAAAAAGAGATGGATGGGGATGAGAACGGAGTTAGGGCCAAAAAAAGTTTCGAAGGTCAGAATTGGCTACTTCTCTTTCTTTTACTTTGTCTACATCGTTCTCTTTCTGCAAGAGATTCCAGGGTTTAATGGATGCAGAAGGGGAGAAGAACTTTCTTTCAAATTTCTTATCAGCCTTTTTCTACTTCTCTGCAAAGTACCCCAGTTTGTCCTCAGTACGGATGAGATTGGGCATATGTAACCCTTCTACTGCCAAATCTGTGTTAAAATCTTACTGTAAAAATGATTATGGTCAGACCTTCACTCAAATTTTAGTGGTATAGACACTAACATTTGGAATTTCATTAAGTTGTTATAATTTTATTTATATATCTGCGTAAACAAGGGCAAGGATATAATTAAAGTATGATTTTGGAAACATTGTAAGGAGATATTTGGAAGACAGTATTTGCAGTAAAATAATGTTTTAAGATTTTAGAATTGCAGATTGTCCTGAGACAGTGCTTTCTGATTTTTTTAAATTAATTTTTTTATTTTTAAAAAAGGATTACTTTAAGTATATTTTAAGGAATGGGTAGATGAACTGGTGTTCTGTCTGCCCCAGTAATTAATTTGATCTATATTTTATCTGAATACAGCCTTTTATACTTCCAGGAAAAAAAAGGTTTTTTTACTTCTGGGTATTTTGGAAATGTTCGTGTTTAGCTTAGATATACATTAGATTGGGCTGGTATTATTCTGTACAGCAGGAAGAAACAGCTATATATGCATAGCATTAATTTAATTGTTTTTAGTGTTAAGATGACTATTTTGAAAGGCTTTGTTTAGCAAAGGTTTTATGCTCCTCTGATTATTTGCTTTTATTTTTTGTCCCCCCTCTCTTGTGGTATTAGCTTTAAAAGGCCAAGTTACTACTCTAAGTCAGAATAAATAACTTTCAATTTTCCATAGGAGCTGAAGTTAAAAGATGAAGAATGTGAAAGGCTTTCTAAAGTGCGAGATCAACTTGGACAGGAATTGGAAGAACTTACAGCTAGTCTGTTTGAGGTTTGTTGGAGTCTTCGATGTGATATACTTAAGGGAAGCTGAGCCAGATGTTTTATGTAGAACCAGTATATTGTATGCTGAATTTTTCTGCAATAGGCATATAAAGGGATTTGTGTCCTGAAGACTTGGGTGTGTTGAAGTAGAGGCTTAACAGAAAGCAGCAGACTTTTCACTTAGATGCGAGATACCTTATTGAGCTTGTCAATCTGCCTAGACACAAAATGAAGAAAATAAGGAAAATATATCAGCTTATTTTTTGGCATAACTATTTTGAGACAGCTTCTCTGTCTGACAACAAGGCTATCTAGATAAGAGCTAAATTTGGGGTTGCCATGGTGACTAAATAAAAAAACAGTGTAGTTCCAGATGAATGGAGGTAGCAAGTACATAACTTAACCATGCTTTCAGCTTCTGAATTTTGGGTCTGGCAGCATGCTTCACCCACAGACTTCAAAAGAAACATTAGTGCTGAGTGATGCACCGGGGTGAAACCTGGTTACCAAGTGAGAGGCCTGAACTTTAAGTGGGACCATTGCATTTGAGGAAAAGGCAGTAGTATCAGCAAAGATTGTGAGATTGTATTACACGGAAAAAAAAATGCTAAATCTGTAACTTGAAGTAGGATCAGTTCTCATTTTATCTTAGGAATATATAGAGGAATGCTTTGGACCTAAATTGTGGTGTCTTTAACTGTCAGAATAAATTTCATAATCCATGGGTGATTTATACATTTACTAAATCATAATGTATAGGCTTTCAGCATATGCTTAAGGATACAATATTAGGTATGTTTTAGAAGCAGTGTTTAAACCTGTGAAGTTGTATAAAAGTGCTGTTAAACATTTGAAAATACTGACATTCAAAATCAAATTACAAACTACATCCTGGTAGGGCAAGGTTACTTAAAATATTGAGCAGTTCCTTTGTGTAAAAAAAATAAAATAGAAGAGTGGAAGGGTATTTTTTAGCATAAATACTTGTGTATGCTGGGGGGAGGAAAATGTCGGGTAGGTATTTTAACTGTGGAGGAATAAAAAGAAAATTATCAGTGAAATTTTATATTTATGACATTGCATTGCTTAGAACAGTGTGTCAATTTGTTAAAAATATGTTTGAAATACAGTTTATTAGTAATAACAGTTTGAGTTTGAATTCTCCAGACTGTTACAGGCATGTTACCCAAGTTTTCTTTTGTGATTTGATTTCACTGAGAGGCTCTAACAAGACATAGTGGTGAGGTTTATTGATTTTTTGCACTGGGATCTGCAGCCCTTGAATTCATGTTTAATTTTGAATCCCACTAATTTCAGCAGCCATATAAATGGATATGCTAGGTCTTGCTAGGTTGTTGCATCCCAGTGGAGGACTGAGACTTGTTTTGCACAGCTGGGTGCATATATTACATTATTACACTGTAATAGCACAGTAACATGCTTTGCTTTCAAAGGTGCATCACTAAGCGGAAACTGCATGGTCAATGTTAAATGTATTTGTACACATTGTATAAATGTGTATGTTCCCATTCCTGCATGTGTCTTGTTACTTACTAGAATTTTACAGCCCCATATTATACGGCTGTGTTTGTATGCCAGTGGGAGCCAGATCTTTTGGTATGAAGATGTATGAACTTTTTTGTTTTATTTATATAGTGTCCAGATGTGCTAGGCGCTTTACAGATATGAAAAGGATCCTATCCCAAGTAATTTGGTTGATGGCTCTGATATTTCAATTTTTGTTGCCTTCAGTAAGTACCATGTGAGAACAGGAATTTGATCGTAGGTGCAAATTGCTGGATCAGAGCCTAAACAAATACATTTTACAGACAACAGGCTTAGAGGTATGACGTAAAAGGATGTTTGAAAAACCCTCAGTCCTTTTATGCTTCCTTCTTTATTGGTTTAGCCTTGTTTCTTTACTTGGATTGTTTTATTAGTGCTTTTTCCATTCTACTTAAGAAATGTTTATTAAATGATGAACTGTTTTTATGCTGTTGTTTTGTCTCTTTTATTGATGACGAGAATTTAGACTTCGTAGTTGTTTGACTGGTTTCCTTTGTGCAGAAATTTACAGTTGTCTAAAACTGGTTGTTCTGGCTACAAGAAGGGAGACGTTCTTTTGAATGTGCTACTGTGCCTATGTTGCTTTTGTTGCTACTGGCTGAGTCTTTCTCTTGGGGGGTCAAGGAACTTGTCAGCCACCAAAGCGTGACTGGAGCCTGGTGTTCCTGACAGGTATTGTTCCTGCTGGAGGGGGGTGGGTGGAGTTGCTGAATCTGGGCTCAGAACCAAGGAGAACTGTAGGTGCCAGTGATGAATCAAAATGATAGATTTGTAGGGATTTTTTTTTAATGTAGCTATTTCATTTCAGACTATTGCACAACTTAATATTCACAAGTAGTCTTCATGAAGCAAAAGTATGCCATTAGTTGTTGGGTTTTTTGTAAATTTGTGTGAAGCATTTACACTAGCTAAACATCTTTTATAGGAAGCACACAAAATGGTTAAAGAAGCAAATGTCAAACAAGCGGCAGCAGAAAAACAGTTAAAAGAAGCACAAGGAAAGGTGAGTTTTTCCCAGCTTGTTTTGTCTTTTCACATGGTTTTAAATCTGAAATGTGAATCATAAAGATAGAGCATTACCTGTATACATTTTTAGAATATATACTCAGTTGTTTTGTGTTGCTTGACATATTCTTAGCAAACACCCATGGACACGGTGTTTGTGTCATGTCAGCCAGCAAGGTGCATAGGAAGCCGATGTTACTGCAATATGCAATTGCACAGGCATCTGTGTGTTAGTACTGTTGGAAGATGAAGTTTTGATTTGCACCAAGATAGCCAGAGATGATGTTAATTGATTTAACATATTTATAAACTAGTATATTTTTGTTTGTTAATGACTTTATTCCCCCTGCCCCATGAAGATTGATGTCCTCCAGGCTGAAGTAGCAGCATTGAAAACACTAGTACTGTCTACTTCACCAACATCTCCAACTAAGGAGTTCCAGTCTGGTGGAAAAACTCCTTTTAAGAAGGGCCATGCAAGAAACAAGAGTACAAGCAGTGCTATGGGCGGCAGTCATCAGGACCTTACCATGGTGCAGCCAATTGTAAAAGACTGTAGAGAGGTAATGTACAAGGATTGTTCTCTTTTTGCTGATAAACTGGCTTTATTGTTTTGTTTTACTCACAATAAATATGGTATATATTAATCTTCATTTAATGTTTACAATCCTAGAGACGTTTTTCATTAATGAAAGAGCTTCCTTTACATACCAATAAGGTGTTTTTTCCAAGTCTTGTTTACCTTTAAGTCATTAAGGGAAGATAAGTTTTCATATATTGGAATTGCACATGGTAATTAAAAAACCCTAAACAATATAACTGGATGATATGTCCTGGTGGCTTTTTTATGAAGTCCATCACTGAAAGTTCGTAGACTTTCATAAGCATTGTATGAACTGCCATAGAAAAGAGGAAGAGTAGTGTTACAGATCGGTAGTGGGTGAAAGAGGCCAGGGAAAAGATGAAATCAGTAATTTATTAGAGAACAGGTGAAGAGTCACTGGAATCCTGGGGCCTGTGTGGGTGTTTTTTTGGTATGGTTTAGGGTTTGTTTGTTTGTTTTTATGTTTGGTTTGTTTGCTTGTTTTTTAAATCTACTGGTATAACTGAAAATGGGGAAATAATGAGGTGAGAGCTTGGTACTTGAGTCCTTGGAATGGTAGTAGTAAAAATTGACCAAAGAGTTGAGAAGGAGCTTATTTTACTGGGTGGTTAGTAGAACAGCAGGTGAAATCCAAAAATCAGTAAATGAGAAACGAGGCATCTAGGAAAAAAATGCAACTAGCAAGCTTGCAGTTGTGAATTTGGAAAGAGCTACATTGTACTGGAAGAAAAGATAGCGTCCTTGTTGATCACTGTCTGAAACCCCATCTCAGTGTTCAGTGATGGTCAAAGACCTACAGAGACTTAGAAGTCCTTAGGAAAGCAATAAATACTAAATAAAACGTATTATATTGTAGGAACATGTAGTAAAAGTTTGTTTCTGTACACGCAGCTATGATATATTCCTCTCAGAAAGGAAATTGTGAAAATACAAGGAAGTGTGACATATATGGTCAAACCTAATGGAAAGTTTTCTGTGTAGAGAGATAACTTGAGGTAGAAGAAAAATCTCTGCAATCTCAGGTGACATGGGGAAGATGAGTGATGAACAATTATTAATGAATTAATGAAAACTCTGGAAGTTAAAAGGAAAATAATTTTTAGTCAGTATATAATGAAACATTGTCATGAGGAAGCAAGATTAAAAATATGTTCAAAATAAAGTCATGCAAAGTGACAAAAGAAAAGCCTGTCAAGGTGTATAGAAGATAGGATATTTGGCTTAGAAAGCTTTTTTAGCTACAGACTGCTAGAAGTTTTGAGGCTGTAAAAGAATACACATCACTGTCTTTTCTCTCAGATGTCTCTTCAGCCAGCTCTGTGGCTACTGACTATTGTCAGAGGGGTAATATGCTGACTGGATCTTTATACTTTATTTTTCCAGTCATCATTAACTGCATTTGTACTAGACACCATTTTACTATAAACTTAGAAAATTAAGGCATCTTCCAGTTTGTGTTTCATACTCAAACTTAAAAAAAAATCAGATGACTTATAACCTGCTTGCCCACTTTCAGTGGTATCCAGGATATTTTCCTTACTAAAACTGAGTCCTTGTTGCCCTTCAGCAAACAGGAGAACTGGGGTGGAATCCGGTTACTTTGTAAGCATCTGACCGAGGTCATGACTCAATGAATTCTTTAAGTGTTGTGCAAGAGTGAGAGATGGGAGAAATACGTTTTACCTCAGTTTCTCATGGAGAGAACGTGGTGATCATGGAGGACATGCTGCAGAAGAGCCAGTCTGCCTGACACTTTCTTCAGTTCATTCTCCTTCTTGTTGGCTGTATAAGGAGACACTTTGAGGCTGCTCAGGACTGCTCAAACTGGTGACTTTTTCTTCCAGTGGCAGCCTAGGGAATCACTAAGAAACACATGGGTTTTCCACCCACTGGGACTTGAGTATTCTTATTTCTCTTCTGAGCAGGGGTATTTAATGGAACGTAGAATGGGGTGAAAAAAGCAGGAGTGCCTTTGGCATGGTAGGTAGGACATTGTTTTAAGCAGGGGAGGCATACCTTCCCATCTGCTCCTGTTATCCAGTGCTTTATTTACTGGTTTTCTTTATAGCTGCTCTTAGGTAAATTTTTTTGCATTTCTGGGAGATTGGGTCTGAAACCCTAGTTCTGTCCCCTTCTTGCTAGTTGTTCTTGCCACTGAGTTGTTACTCTTTGAATCTCATTCTTTTGATTCTGAGTGACTTGACTTCAAAAGGGGGTCAAGAGTACCTTTGCTCAGGGCTGTGTGTTGGCCCTGAGCCAATAGCTTTGAACCCTTTTGCAGAGTCTAGAGCTTTGTGTTTTGGGATGGAGCTGGGTGTAAAGAGGTCAGCTCTCAGATTTCTTTGTGGAATGTAGACAGAGTCAAGAGTGGCTGGCTGTCCACCCTAAATTGCAGTGGAGCTAGAAAGGTGCCAACATCCCAGAGAAATACTTCCTAGCATGTGGTAATAACCTTTATGATAAATAGACATGTCTAATGAATTTGGACATTAAAAAGATTGAGATAAGCCGGATCTTAAGCAGACAGGTAGCATCCCCTCAAGAAGGGGATCTCACCAGAAGTGTTGATAAATGCATCAGTGTTGTTCAAAGAGCTATTTTGCTCATGTCATATTTACTGTAATGAAAGCATAAAAAAAAATTTAACTGGAATTATTATTACATTTGATTGTATATTTAATTTCAGATAATCGAAACTGGTATCTAGTGAACGCATAAGTAAAGGCAGGGAGGAGATACACGTGTATCATGCATTGTAGATTGAAAAGGAAGAACATCAAGCTATGGTCACTGAACAGTTTTTTTCAAGGCAGCTTCTTTATAAACTGTAGGTTTGGGTAAAATTGAGTAAATCTGGAAAATAACCAAGTTAATAAGAAATGCATCTTAATTTTTAGAATTCTAGACTACAAATCAAAAATTGATGTTTTTCTGCTGGTATCTCTTGATTGTATTAATTTTAAAGCCAGACCTGAGGTGGGTTTTAAGTTACGGGAAACGTTCCCTTAGGAAGCAAGTTACACCTATTGAATTCCATTTGCACAATGAAGTTGGTGGCTTAGCAACCAGAACACTTACAGATTAGCTTAATTAAGGTAGTTGTTCCTGATTGTACCTGAGCATAGTGCAAGTGGCTCTAACAAAAAACAAATTTTCCGGTCTAATTTTTGTAGGTTACTTTTCAAGGAAAAAAAGAAAAATAATAAAGTTTAACCAAAAACCCCTGAAAGTGATGAAAGAAGCCCCCCAAAGCATACATGTAGAAGAATGGCAAAGTGCTGAGAATTCAGAGAAGGCGTAGTGCCTGGGAAATGAAAAAGAGACTGAAGTTGGTTCAAAGCAGCATACTGATCTTTTAAATAGTATTAAAAATCAATTTTTAGTATATGCTATTTCCCCATTTCATTATCTTATCTGTATTATTTGTTTTTAATTGTACAAAATTATAAATTCACATCCTGGCTTATGTTTCTACTGCAGTGTACATCCTTTCTGGAGTTTTAGGAGTATAGGTCTGCTGTAGTTCAAGAAGGGGATTTAAACAGGGGAAAAGGTGCTGAAGCAGAATGTCAAAACCAGTCTGAGGATCGTGTTGTGGGGAGCAGGATGGTGTTGCATATCCCTTTGGGATTGGAGTTAGGTTTATATGTTGGATTAGGAATATATGTCAGAAGCACTCACCCCGACTCCTGCAGCAGTGTTGGAGCCCATGAGTGAGATCTTTCTCAAGTAACCCTAAAGCAGACAGTGTGCTCTGGGAACACCTCCGTGTGCTCTGGCTGTTAGTGGGTAGCAAGCCCGTGGGACAGGCTGCCCCATAATGGAAATGTATTTTTAATAGCAACCTAGTATCCATCTCTGGACCACCACTCTGGGTGGGTGCCATTCTGCTGCTAACTGATCTCAGCATGGAGATGACAAAACAAGGTGTTTCCAAAGCAGGTACAATTATCTTTTCCTAACACAGAACACAGTTCATCCTAGCATGATTTAGTAGGTAATTTTAGCGTTTCCTCTTTGACTAGAGGAGCTGTGGGGCTTATAAATCATTCCCAGTGAGCATCCTTGCCTTTCTGTTGTAGGGAGGTATAGGAGAGGGTTTTGGCATAAAGGTGAAAAATGAAGAATAACAGTGTACTTTTAATTGAATTGTACATTGACTTCCTGTTTTCTTAGTGTATTCAGTGTGTTAGACTATTTTCTTTTTGTGTTTGGATAGCAGCATGTTTGGGTCAGATGCAGCATGAATGTGTAAAATGTCTAGGACTGCAGTTGTTTTCTTTGAATTTCTCTGCTTTTCTTAACTCATATAAATAGAGGCGGACTGAAATACTGTAATGAAGATCCATGAAGATGGAAACTGTTTTCTGGCTCTTCATAAGTTTTTCAAAGCTATCTGTAAGCTTAGGAAATGGGGGAAAAGTAACTAACTTGTCCCTGGTGTAGTGGTAACCGGTAGATGCATTATCTCTGTGTACCGAAAATTGTATGTTTTGATTTGCTTGAATTTACAGGCTTAGGAAAGTGGATTTAAGAAAGTATTCATAGCTGAACCATAATAGCATTCTTTCCCATTACAATAGAAAGCATTTTAATGCTTATTATTTACCTGTGGATATTTGCAAATGGTAGACACTAGTGTGATAATTACATTACTAAAATATTGAATCTTTGTGTGTTCTAGGCTGACTTGTCTCTGTACAATGACTTCAGGTCTTGGAAGGATGAGCCTACTATGGACAGAACATGTCCTTTCTTGGACAAAATTTATCGGGAAGATATTTTTCCATGTTTAACCTTCTCCAAAAGTGAGGTAATGGAAATGGTCTTAATGTGGTCACTGACGTCTTCCCCTTGAATATGTTACATGGAGCCAAAAGACTACTATATTGTTTTCAATATGAAGTCTAACCATTTTTGTTTCATTGGTGTGTGACAATTTACAGTGAAGTCCTAAAGTTTGGTCTGGAGCATTGAAATGACCTTTTTTTTCTTCACTATTCCATTAGTGCTCTTCCAGATACGGCCTTTTTAGATCTACTTCTTCAAATGTTACTCCTGTCTGTCTGATGTTTGTAGGGAGGGATGGAAGTTTTCTTCCTGATACTTCAAATACAGTGTAAAAGTCATGTTCTGTCTCTTGTTTATATAGGGGGCAGTAGAGACCAATATATTTAATTTTATGGACTGATTTTCTCTCGTATCAGTCAAAGCAGACTGCAAGCACAGTCTGGGCCTTTTCTTGAAGAGAGGTTTGAGTTACAAGAATTAGACTTTGGGATTTAGATTCAACAGGGGCCGTTTGTAAATATGGTTTTAGAGGAATCAAACTGAGACTTTTTCCCTTGTGTTATTCCTACACATTCTCCCATACAGAGGAAAGACTGGAGTTTTACCTATCCTGGGAATAACATGGAACTGATTACAGATCCAACTGATTTACTTAGTTTTTGTTCTTAAGCAGCATTTACAGGTTGTAGTTGTAGTATCAGTCAGTAGGGAAAAGGGAGCCTATTCTTAGATTTTTATTAAAAAATGATAAGAAATTTTAAAGTCTCTTAAGTATTAATACTCTTTCCCAATAAAGTTAAACACCTCACATAGAAAATCCTACGTTTTCTTCATAATGTTTATCTGTCGTTTTCAGGAGGTGTTATGTTCTTTACCCATGCTTTTCATCTACTGTTACTTTCTGACCATAAGCACGTGCAGTCTTCTAGTTAATTGTACACCAGTTTGTTATGGTTGGTGTACAGCATCATATGAATCTCTCCCACTAAAAAGTTTGCTTGGTTACTATGGGAATTAAGTTGCTTCTGCAGTATATATAAGTAGGCCATCCTGTTGTCTTTTGCAGCAACTTAATTTTGGATTTTGATCTTCACTGGTAATATAATTACTGTAGATGTGTATTGCCTCTTAAGGGAAGCGTGAGGGTTCTAGCACTTGTCAGTTACACGATTTATTGTTTCCAGATGCTGTGTGTAGTGACCAACTTCTCACTTGGCTATTGATAGGCTAGTGTGCAGTTAAGCCAAACAATAATTTACACACGTGTTATGTTTTTGAATAGTTGAAAATGCAGTTATGTGAATGATTGAAGTATTACATTAACTCTCAGTAGCCTCTTGTGTGTATGTGTAGTGTTTTTCTTTTGGGAGATGTCAGAGAGAGTATTTCATTTTAACTACTTCAATAGTAACATTCTGTTCTTAATTAAAGTACAATAGAAAAAATATCTTTATTACTTAGTAGGAAGGAACCTTGGCACAAAATTATTTCAATAGTAACATAAGTTGCACCTTTTTTTAAATCAAGTAATGGCTGTTACTTGAAACAGTGGTCTTGGGCAAGTGTTCGGTCCAATCAGGCAAAAAGGTCACATTTCCAGTGTCTTATGATTGTTTATAAAGAGTGAATGTAAAAAACATGAGCAAAGCTGCACTTTAAGTGACTAGTGTTCGGAAGTTGCAACTGGCTTTTCTATATATTGTTCAATCTTAACTTGTTTGAACGCCTTGCTAGAGCTATCCTTAGCTGAAAAACAGTGACATAATGTTTACTTGTTTTATTCAAGATAAGGATGGATGCAGCATAATTTTGTGTTTTTCATAGCACGCAATAAAATTAGACCAATTTTTTAAAATAAAGTTTGTGCCATATTCAGTCTCTGGCAAGAACACAGCCTGTACAAATACATGTGCTATTTGGGTGTATGAGGAAAGGCTGAAAATACAGTTAGTATTTTAAACATGCTTGACTACATTCCTGGCTGTAAAGGAAGTTAGCTTGCCTCAGGGAAGGCAGGGTTATTTGGAGGGCAGAATTTAAACAGGAGCTTGGAAATGGGACCTCTTGCTCATGATGAAAGTGAAATCTTATTTGGAATAGAATTTTTGTTTGGTGGGTTGGGTTTTGTTTTGTTTGGTTTGGTTTTGTTGGGTGGGTGTTCTTAGCTTCTTAGAAGAAGAAATATGTCCCTGCTTTGAGGCAATGGATGAAGCAGAGCTGTTTTTAACTGCTTTCTAAATTTCTCTTGCAGTTGGCCTCAGCTGTTCTGGAAGCTGTTGAAAACAACACTCTGAGCATTGAACCTGTTGGCTTGCAACCTGTTCGATTTGTGAAAGCTTCTGCAGTTGAATGTGGGGGACCAAAGTATGTTGAGCTAACACAAGGGGATAATCTTGATTCATTTGAGATCTCTTGGCTTGAGAAAATTGCTATCAACTCTTTACCTCAGTAAAATTTGTCTGTCTTAATTTCCTAAAATCTAAGACTTCAAGATTGTTGTTACAAATTTGATGGGAAAGTAAGCAACTAATAAATGAAACTTCAAAAAAACCCTAAGAACAAACCTTGCCTTTTGGGGAGAGCTGTTTGCTTGACTTTTGATGCATTGACCCCGAAAGTAACCTTCACCTCTTTGGAGAAGACCATTCTGATATTTAAAACAGAAGCTTTTGAACTAGGGCCTCTCAGCTGGAAAGCATCATGAAAAAAATAGGTATTGAAATAGTACAGGCTGGGTTTCCGAAATCTGGAGTACTTGTGGCATAAAAAATTTAGGACCTACGTAAAATGCTGACAAAGGTAGCTGAGGTATTGGAGAAATATAGAGAGTGTTAATCCTCTGAATTTGAGCAGGAGGAATGTAAGTGGGAATGAAGATGAATAAGAGTTTGAACGTAAAGTAGGAAGTATGCTTGAATGACAGGAAATTTATTTAGAGGTTCTGGAGTGGTCCTAGAGGAATGTGAAACAAGACTTGTCAGGTACTGATACAAACACTGAAGTGAGGTGGGAGGGACTTGCCTGAGGCACTGGAGCTTTGATGATGTGGAGAAGGAAAGGGATTGTAGGATGCCTTAGTGTATGTCAGAGTAAGAAAGGAAGGTCAGTCTCGAGATTAATCTGGAGCCTTCCAAATCTTGAGAAAGACTTGTCTTTTCTGTTGGAGGTATTTTAGACAACTTGACAATTTACTCTATAATATTTGATTCGAGAGAGCTCAGTTTTACAATAGAAAACTTCAATTGAAATGTTTTCGTCTGACTCTTAAGATTTTTTTCTTTCTCACTGCCATTGCTTTTTAATCCTTTTTTTTCTCTGTTGAGTGGAAGAGAAACTACAATTAAGACATCTCAAAATTCTTTCTCTTTAAAGAAGGTGTGTAAAATGAAAATTGTGTTTTATGACTTAGTCTTTGATCCTTTCTAGCCTACAAAGTTCAAGCATTCAAATATTCTTCAACTTCTCCTGTCACTAGAACGCACACTTTTAGAGCTGTAGCAGCCTCTCATCAGAAGGGCCCACACCAGTTTTGGAGCTACTCAAGTGGTAGTGAATTCCTATCCAAGATTTGCCACTGTAAGCTATGTTCCATGAAAGCAGTAGAGAATCTGGACAGTCAGAAACTACTGAAACAAGTAATGTGTCATTAAAGAACAATTGGCAAATGGATTTAAAGTCATTGTGGTTCAAGCAACTTCACTACATCTTGGTGTGATGAAATACTTAACCAGACACGAGATTCAATTTCATTATTCAGAAATTTCTGGAGATTTTTAACCTGCTTTCTCCAGTGTAGGATAACTTTCAAATCAGAGCTTACAAAATCCTTAAATATTTGCAAGATAGAGATTAGTGTTTTGAGATGACAATGCACAATTTGTAATTTAGTTATTTTAGGTGTATCAAAAGGTTAGGAAATTCTTTTCTCCCTTTTCCAACTCTTCTGTACCGACAAAAACTTGTAGATAAGTAATAGGTAAGAAATACGCAGTATTTAAGTGTAATTTAACAGCAGTTGTGCTTTGCCTTATATATTATTACTGGCACTGAATGGGAAACAGGTGTTCCAGTTTTCCCTGAATTGGTGTAGCAGTTGCAGGTTTTTATTTTCATACGGTGCAAAACACTTTTTTAATTGAAACTGTCTTCTTAAATGGGTAACATAATATAGATAAACTGAAAATAAATGATAACAAAAGCTAGCGTAATGTTTTTAAAGAAGTCATTTTGTTGTGCATTTGTGTGGGGGAACAGATGCATAAAATAGTGGTTAACTGCCCGAATAGCACAGTAAGGAGCGGAGGACAGAGAGCTGTGGTGGTAGTGCAGAAGGGTTCTTAATATACAGAATTTCCTGATTGGTGCCTGTGATGGTGTGCAGTAAGTGCTGCCTTAACAAAAGACAGCTGGGTTTCCCCAGAAGATTCAAATAATTGTCCCTATGGGGAACAAAGCGCTGAGCTGCATGTGCCATACAGTGTGAAACTGAGTCACTGGCAGACACCCTCAGCATTTAACTGGTGTGATGGAAGACAACATAGAGAAGGCAATTATGTAACCAGAAGGAAAAAGGGGTTTTATTATCCTAGCATTGAAGGTTTGTCTTCTGACAAAAGCTAGACTGAAACTGTGATCCAGCTTGCTTCAGCTAGTATAGGATTTCTTGTATCAATGAACTACTGTCAGTTGTCATAAATTGCCAGGGAAAATCATGTACACTGTTCAAATTTCTCCTGTTTTACATGGTTCTGTGGACCAGCTGCAGTCAATTTAAAAGGGCCTATGAGCCACTGTTCAGAACACAGAAGCTTAGTAATTTTTGTTTCACTTTTGAAAGGCAAATTGTTCTTAGACTCCCTAATTTCATGAGGTAGAAATGGGAGAAAGAACCAGCAGCTTTTAAAATTAATGAAACAGTGGTTGCCATGACAACTCAATTCATCTGAGATGCTGTAATACAGACATTCTGAATAAATCAAATTCTTCTCATCTTTAAAAATTCATTGTTTTCCTAAGTTTTTTTTTTTTTTTTTTTTGGGAACAATTTGTGGTGACTAACGGCTTTTCCTGAATACTGCATAGTTGCGATACACCAGAAGTAAATTTGATTATTTTACTCTCACTTTTTGTAATGGTAACGAAAAGAATTATTGCCAGACAGCCCATTTTCCTTTGTCCCAAAAGATTTTATACTCTGAATGTAAAATACGATTTCAATTTGGGCATAAATGCAAAGCTGGATTTAAAATGCATCTAAGAGAAGCGTCAAAGAATTGACTGCTCTTCTGTGGTGCTGATAGTTTTTTTATAATGAAATACAATATCAAGCAGAACTTTAAAAAAATCTGTTTAAATGTTGGCATCAACTAATAATTAAAAAAATGTTTATTTGACATACCAAGAGTTAATTAAAGAAGTCCCACTGTGCCAGAGTTGTCAAGCTGGCTTAAATTAGTGAATATGAAAGTGCATTCCCAGACCTGAAGGAAGTTTTAGAATTCAAAAAAAGCATTATAACGCACCAGTATTGAAATTGAATTAGGCCTTGTGGAACTAAAATAATTGACAACATAATGTAATAATTGCAGCTTTTAAAATGAAGGTAGATACTCATCTATCTGTGCCAATATGAAACAGTTACATTAATGCCATAAACACATGCAGGTGTTTAGACATTAATGTCAGATTTGTTTATTGAATCATGTGACCTTTATATTTGTAGGAAATGTGCTCTCAGTGGACAAAGTAAGTCATGCAAGCATAGAATCAAATTAGGAGATTCAAGCAGTTATTACTACATTTCTCCTTTCTGTCGTTACAGGGTAAGTAGATTTACTGTGATTTAATTTTGTCTGGTAGTTATTTACTGGTTTTTTCCCATACCTTTATGCAAAATTATATTAACCACCATTATTTTTATATGAGTTTAGATCACTTCTGTGTGTAACTTCTTTACATATATTCGATACATCCAGCAAGGGCTGTTGAAGCAGCAAGATGGTGAGTAAAAAAATTGTGTTGGATGTACATAAAGAGATGTTTACATAGTGCCTGTGCCGAAAAGTTGCTATCTGTGTACAATAGCTGTGAGCTGACATTACAGGAAAGCCATCAGTTTATAGTCAGTGTTGTAATTTCAAGAATATGGTGATATTTCACCATATTTGTCTCCAATGAAGTTACATTTTAAAACAACAAACCAGTGTATTGATTTTCAGTCCATTTAAACCCCCCCTATACAGTAAGAAATGTTAAAAAAAATCTAACTAGGGGAGTTAGCCAGAGTTTTTCCACACAGTCGTCATAAATCAAATCTCTGTTACAGAATATGGAGGGATTTTGGGTGCAAAAAACTTGCATTTGGTTTGATCTGGGCCATTTTTTCTTTAGCTTGATGTTTTGGCATGTCTTCTCGTTTTGTGCAGTGACAATTGAGACAGCTGTTCTTGTCAGATTATTTTTTCAGGGGAAACTGGCAAGAAAAGAGAATATTTTGGGTTAAATTGTGAAAAGTTAACAGGTAACCTTTTATAGATACAGAAAATCTGTAATCATTCATCTGACTGCAGCTGAGAAATCAGAGCATTGCAGTAGCATGGCCAAATCTCAATTAGGGCTTTGGTTATAAATGTAAGGCTTGATCACCCTCCACCCAAAAAGAGAAATGTATTTTTTACTGACATTGCTTCAGGCTGTAGCTTGTGGGGGGGGTCCCTACCTTTGTTACCCAGTTGCTTTGGTCATGTTAGAATATCATATCCAACAACTGCCTATTTAAACTGTGTTTGCACAGTAATTCAGAAATTTGCTTAACTGTTCTAGGTGGTTTCAATATGTCCATATAAAAGAAGAAAACATTATTTTTGTGAATATGTTCATGAAGACATATTCACTGTAAACCTAGTTACGTAATTCTGGAATTTAAAAATATATTGGATGTTGGAGTCATAGTTTTGTCTTAATTTTCAAGCGCATTTTACGTGTTTATCACTATAAAAGAAAAGGAAGATGGTTTGGCTGTGTTTAAACTGCACACAGTTGATTTAATGGTATTTCCTGTCCAGGTCAAAGGATATTGCCAAACAGCTTTCAGTCCAAATTTTTTTTGAAGCAGGTCATATCACTTAGGCTCCCAGAAATACTGAGCACAGATAGTGGAAAAAGTGTCATTAGCCCTGTGTCAATAGTAAATTAAAATATTTGCTTTCACTGTGAAAATGTAAATTTTTTTTAGTTCAGTTGTATTTTTGAAAGTAAAGTAAAACAGTTAAACATTGTAATGTTTATGGATGTCTGTGCATTTCATTATTCCAGTTTTCGAGTCTCTGTGGATTTTCTTCATCAAGAATTTGGCTAGAGTTAGCCCTGCTTTGCTACCTCACCTATAGTCATCTCTTCCTGATGTTTCCAAATTTCAAGAGCTCAGGATTTTAGCTACACCCAAATATTTCTAACCTGAAGTACTCCTGAGGTGATAGATAGACTTTTCCTTACAAAAAATAATGCTGTTAATTTTCATTGTCAAGGGGTCATGGAATTCACCTGAAATGCAGCTATTTCATATATTTAATTATGTTTAATAAAACCTTCAGATGGTGGTAATTTTTACTGATTTACTATCATCACTGAAGACCTTGAAAATGTGTTATTTAAGTTTTAGTATGGTTTGTAGTTAAAAGGCTTTTACTTTGACCAAAAGGACCTGTGAATTTTCAACTAAAAATTGTTTATTTTGCTATTGAGATGAAAAAAATTAATGGGTTTTTTACATCATATAATGAAATACTTTCAGCATTATCAGATTTATTTATTCTTCACAAGAAATTTGTAAAAAAAATTGAGTTTGGTGTTTCAGCTCAGTTGTCATCTTTACCACTAAAACATAGAATTTGCATTTGTAGCTTTATGTAAGGATTTCAACAATACATTCACAAGAATGTAGGCACTCATCATAATTGTCTGTGTAGTACCGCTGCATGCATTTGCACTAATGCACCATATAATTTTTAAGACAGAGGTCACTTTTACGAAAGTGTTTTTTGAAATACGGTAGGGAAGAGCTTGCACTGTTGTTCAAGTTAATGAGATTTGTAGACAATCTGCATCGGGATCTTGACTGCATGGAAATTTAGTCTTGAATAATTACATACTCCATGATTTTGATTTATGTTGCTGTGATGTCTAGAAGCTTAAGCTATGCACTAGGCTTATTGTGTTTAGGAAGATACAGATGAAGTAAGAAAAAAGGATTTTCTACCCTTTTTTTTTCCTACCCAGTTTGTTGTTGCTGGCAGATTACTGTAGAAAAAAAGAGCAAGAAAGGCTATAAATGGCAAAATTATAACTAAATTACAGATTCTTTGGTGAAACAATTCTTAACAAGCTCTCCTTTTTTCTTTTTGTAGTCATTTAGTTCCACAGAAAATGAGTCAAGGGGCAGGGAAGCTTAAATAAGAAATTGCAATTAATTGAAGCTGACAAGAAGTACTGATATAGTTCTGTTCTCCATTTTAAAGAAATCTAAAATCTGAGGAGTTTTTTATAGAAATCTCATTTAGAATGTTTAGAATATGTACTTGAACAAATTTTATCAAAACCAAGCACAATTAGCCCTTACACATATTTATGCTGGTTTTACCAGATGTTTGTTAGGAAGTTCCCCTAAACTCATGTAGAGTAAGGCAGCCTGAATACATCAGTTGAAATAAAATGTGAATTTGGTATATTTAATGATATTTCTGTCTTTTTTAGTGGATCAGATGTTCTGGGAAGTTATGCAGCTGAGACGAGAGATGTCACTAGCAAAACTTGGGTATTACAAGGAAGAGCTCTAAATCTTTTTACTCTTGTGCGTGCATGACCTTCATCGAATATACATAACTAAAATTGCTGAACCTTTTTTTGTCATTTGATATTTATTTCCACAAAGTGGGTCCAAGATCTTTCTCCTTTTGCAGATGGCACTAAGAAGTACTGTGATTGTTTTAAACTGACCTATGCTGTATATGCGTACCTATAATACTTAGTTGAACTTGCAGGTGTATCAGTGATTGTAATTTACATTTAAAAACAAAACTTCTGATTAAAGTGTTAATCTGAAACAGTCTCTGTCTTCTGTTCTTTGTGATGCAGAATGATGTGAATCTCCTCAATAACACACTCTAAAATGTAAAACTGGTTTTATGAAGACTGAATAAATGCCTGGTATTTTCTTCATTGTAGTGTTCACGTATCCCTACGTAGCTCTCTACGCATGTATGCCAATACACTTAACAGACAGCTGTGAGAACTTGGAATTGTTTGAAGGCCTGCTTTCTTAAAATTTTTAAAAATACGTACATAAGAAGAGAAATACATATATTGTATATTGAAGAGTCACAGCACAGTAAACCTGAGTATCTTCTCTTTAATGAAGGGTGCTTCTCAAATATGAAGGAACAATAAAATTATCTTGTTTGTTTTTTGGTTAGAAATCTGTTCTGATCCCTATCTGACTGCTAAAAACTTTATCTTTCCCCCTAGTTTTCTTTCACTAGATTTTTTCATTCCTTTAAATTATTTGGTTTTTTCTCCCACTCTTCTGGGATTTCCAATTTTCAAAGTTTTATACATAATTTTCCCAGCAGTTGTTCTTGAAACTCGGAAATTTCCATTATGTGATTTCTTCAGCATGCTGATGATAATTTCCATATGATGATACAATCTGTGTGTGTGAAAAAACTTGTCAGAGAACCCAAAAAAGGATCATGGCCTCTTAAGAAAGTTGCCTTTTCTGTTGGAAGTGTTACTTTGGCACTTGAAGTTCAAGTGATCATTTTTTTCCTGGGCATTGTCTCAGCTGAAAGCAGGCAGTTGATGATGTTATGAGGAACATAGTTGTGGGTATGTACTAGACTTGCCTTTTTGGAAAAACATTAGATAGAAGGACCTGACAGGCATTTGTCAGTTGCACATAAGATTAAAACTTTGGCAGGTGAACTGAGAAACATTAGAAGGTGAGCTTATTCAGCTGTTTTTTTAACAAGAGGCATCTCAGTGGATACAGATCTCTTTGATGCTGAACAAAACCAACAGTATTCATCATTATCTTACTGCAATGTTCTCTGTTTTCATAAAAGTCAATAGAATGAGCAGTGAAATTTAATATCATACTTGTGTTGCTTGTATGTGCCTGAAAACACTTTGCAAGTGTTGGCTTTGACTGGGCATTTCAATGTTAAGGTAAAACAAACAACTGAACCTAAATATTACTAGTAATGGAGTATGTATGGCCAAGCTGGGCTATTTTAGTACTGAGGGAATACTTTTATCAATCTGTTGTAGAAACCTGGAATAATTCTACTAGCAACTGTTAAAGGATTGTTTGTTCATTCAATAATGCTAAGGAAGTCTGGCTTTAGTCACTCCTAGAAAATAAGCTGTGTTTATTGGTGTTAATGTTTTATGTTAGGCTCATAAACGCTTCGTAAATGCTTGTTAATCCTTAGTTTAGACAATGAGATAGAGCTGTTTCCATGATTAGCTAGCAGTAGGCAAATGGTAGCCAGTAGCTGGTGCTATTCTGACTTAATATCCTTTACAACAACAAACTCCTGTTGCTCATTTAAGCAGAGAGAAGGGTCCTTTCTATACATGGTAGTATCTAAAATGTATTACGCTGTATTTTCTTGTATTAGGGATGACAAAGCTGGACCCCATGTAGTACATCTCAGTAGTAATGACTGGCTCAATTACATAACATCTTGTAAATGCTGACTGGCTTCTGTTTTCATGCCCATACTCAGGTTTTTCATATGAGCTGTTCATCATGAGAAACCTGTGTCACTGTGAGTGCCTGGGACTTGTAAAAATTGGGCAACAGTTACTTGGCTGGTAGATATAATTACTTCCAAAACTGTCCTAATTCCAGATTTCATTGGAACTTTTGTTCATAACCAAATGCCTTTTTTAGATGTCTACTCAAATCATTTGAGTATTTTTCTCCTGTTAGCTTAGTGGTGACAGAATGAGCGGTTTTCAGTGTTTAAAGATGAACTATGAGAAAGTGGAGTTTGCTGCTAGCCTTAAAAGAGCTTTGTTCCGTGTTCTACTTTCCCATATGTTTTCCGATGTTACATTAGACAAACAAGTTAATATGTCATTTAGTTTGTTAATAATAGTAACAACATAGAAGTTCTACTTTCCTACCGCTGATGGCTTTGCTCTTGCATTTTTGATTACTGTTGCTTTCATCAGTATTACTAATTACATGACCTGTGTGAAAGTACAAAGACAAGATAAGTAATTTTTATTGCTGCATTTTTTGCGCATGTGTGATTAGTACTGGGACCAAAGGTCCTTAAAACGAGAACATTAGACTTACTGACCAGATAGAACACACATCATCTTGCCTCAAAAGCCTTGTTAGCTCTCCTTTATGTGTAGTTTAAGTCCTTTACATAAAGCCTAAGTATAACCCTGGCTCTAGTTATGGAGGAATGAAATCAGCTGGGACAAAGTCATTGAAACCTCTGACAAAAGTATGATGTGTTCCTTGGCATGTTCATAATCATCTGGATGAGAGTGCGTTTGTCCCAACGTGAGCTCTTCAAGTAGCAGGAAAGCAAAACACTTCTACTGGCTTTTCATGGATGTGGTGGGAGAAAATGAGGCCTTGCAGCAGTTCTTTGAAGGTAAGAATAGTTTCAAGAGAAGCCTTAACAATTTTTGGTGGCAGCAAACCCAGTAATTGTTTGAGGGTCACTGAGGGAGAAAGGAGGAAGAAAAAGTGCCCTGAAACCCAAAGCTATATTTACACTAAGTTATTGTGGAAGACAATACCAGAATGAAGTATTACAAATAGTACAGATGTGCTGCAGTGCCTTTTTCTTTGTGCTCTGGCCACAATACCAAAGGGAAGGCAGACCCAGCAAACCCTGTGGTACTGGCGAAGTAATTGCCTTGAAGAAAAACTGGGAAGTGACTGAGGACTCATTGCAGTGTAACACTTCTGAAATTGTAGTGCTTTTCATGTGGTTAGAGATCTCACTTCCTTCTCAGTTACAGCATGTGAGATAAAGAGGGTTTTCTTTCCACTAACATTCTTCTGAAATGGCCTGATTGTAATCGGTAAAATGGTAATTGTGCTGGTATCCTCAGGACCCTTCTGAGGCGTTAAACTTAGATATTTTTGTCTTTTGCCTGGGATCATCTGTCTTTCTGCCTTTTTCTCCAAGACATTTTCTATTCAAGCTGGTCCAATTAGTTTCATAACTTTCTCTTACTACACAATTCACTTTCTAATAGATTCCATAATAAAACCGCATTTTTTAGATTCTCTGATAATGTGTTCAAAGGCTTTTTACTTTTTAATTTTTTTACTATTTTCGTTCCCTTCTTCCAGTTTGCTCTTCACTTTTTGTTTTGTTTTTAATACATTAACCATTCTATTCTAAGCTGTTTTTGTTGTATTTGTTTTCCATCTATTATCTGTGCAGGTATTCACTGATCTCAAAGTAACTTGGGAAATAACCTTTTCTGTCATGATTTTCTTTGTCTTTTGTTTCCCCTGCCCCTTTGTTGGCCTGGGTGAGAGGTGGCAACTGTAACTTTTAAGTTTTGATTTCAAACTAGGAAATTAAAAAATTGATCAAGGAAATACATTTAAGCCAAGAAATTTAAATTGGTGAGCTACAATCTAGGGCTGCTAGCCAGCAAATGTGTGGTGTATAGATTGTAGGAAATCCACACCATGTTCCTTAAGTTCAGTTTACATCATGGAGTTGAAAAGCTAACAAACTTTTTTGGCTTTGCTTTCAGCAGCATAATATTTGTTTTTATCTGGCTTTTTTTTTTCCCAGCTGCTGCATTGCATAGCTGTTAAAAAAATCATGTTGAACATGAATTATATTTTTAAAAAATTTTTTTAGGAACCATCTTGGAGAAAACCACTTTCTAGGGAGTATGGGTTAGGTTCTGTTAGCTTTTGTGATGATGATATTTTGATGGTAGAAGGTATGACAGAGATTTTAGCTGAGCTCTTTAATGAGAATTAATATTTTTAATTATATAATTATTACTTTAATTCTTTTTAAAGGTTTTTTGGTAGTCTGCCAGTGTGAGAGGGAGAAGCTCTGTTGATTCCTTTTAGTTATAGGAAAAACGAACCTCTTGGGATGTCATGTCTCTTCCATAATGTGTGGTTCTGCTGTGTTCCATTAGGATGTGACAAAGGTCTGCTAAGGGTATACAGCATACGGTGATGCTGTTAGATGGCTGAATTTCATTATCTGGACACAGGTATGTGTCAAGGCTGCAAGAGCTAATCCTTTATTCAGCATGGAGTAGGCTCTCTTGCTGTTATAAACCATAAGTAAATCTGAAAAGGGAGCAAGCTGAATTGAAGAGGTGGTTAGCCCTCTTTTCAAGCAGGGGTTACGTTTACTGAGTGCAAAGCCATCTTTAAGTGATGGCGTCTCTGCAGCTTAGCACTACAGCTTGTGTGCTGGCTTTGTAACACCTGAATGAGGCAAAATCTCATGAGGCAAGAGTAATAAACTGCTAGTGTTGGTTTGGCGGTCTCTGTGATTAGTCATAGCAGTGTTAGAACATTGTTTTTCAAGGCTATGAAAAAACTGAATCTTGCAGTATCAAGTGGAGAATGATGCTACTGAGTGGTTCCTCAGTGATTCAGTTTTGGCTTACAAATGCATCAGCTGGCAGTTAATGAATCTATAGGTCTGCTTTGTAAGATGATTTGAAATTCATGAACAAAAAAGATCCCCTCTCCCCTGTGCTTTAGTTCCTTACAGTGCATATTTGTTTTGACACTCACTAGTAAGATAAAGTTGTATCTGCAATATTGAGAGGGGGCAGTCTGAAACAGGATATTTTTTTTCAAGGAAAGTGAGATAATGTTTGTTTTCCTGACAATCACTTCTTTGAATGATTGATAGACCTTTTGCATTAGATATGACTCAGGGATTTGACCTTTGCTTTTTCTCATTCAAGTAAATGGCTTTTGTGTTGTGTGGCTGGGAAGTTATCTTTTTTTCTGTTTCATTTCGATTGCATATTAGAGAATTCATCTTTGATGCAGGCTTTTTCCCTATTATTCCTGTTGAAATGAGTATTTATAATTAAAACATTTTGCATTTTACAGTCACAAAGTTCCTATTTGTCAAGGGAAGGTCAGGGTTCCTGATTAGCTCTTCTGCCTGTGTGTGGCAGAACAATCTGTTCTGGCTGATGTTATCAATGGGTTGAGAGACCTGATGGAAGGTCAGCCTAGTTACTGTTGAACTCAGTCTTCTCTTTTGTTGTAAGTTACTTTGAGGTGTCTGAAATGTGTTTTGTTTGTGCTGTCTGTGATCTAAAGAAATCTCTTCCTTAGTGGAACCAACACCTCTCTGTATACTCATGCTCCTGCATGGGTAACATGGAATATAGATTAGAGTTTGTGGTAAATAAACCAAGCCACTGAAGAAACATGCCCTTAAAATACAAAACACTTAAACCCCAGAGATGCCACATACCATTTTAGCGATGAGAGATTGAAACAGGAATAAAAGATTAAATGAAAAATATAAAATATTAATGGTAAGATTTGTTTCTACAGAAAATGTTACTTTGGGGGGAAAAAAAGTCTATCTTAACACAAAGTCGCTCCTTACACTTTGGAGTTACAGGTCTTCCTGAAGTTGAATAACCTAGGCTGGGCTACGTCCTGGTTGGCTGCAGCGCTGCTAGCTACATCTGGTTTATATTTACAGCCCTGTAGCTCTGCAGCTTGTGTCAATGACACCAGGTCTGTTCTAGTCAAAATGAGCTGGACTTTGTGAACAATTTAAATGGCAACCAGTCCTTGGAGTCCTTTAGCATGAAAAAAGGGCCTATAAGCCCCATAAGTAATATTTACCTTAGTAAGTCAATGAGGTTCAGCTGGACTTTCCACTGAGCCTGTATAGTGGAACTCATAAAGTGCTGAAGCCTCTTTTGGTAAAAAAAAGACATAATTTCATGATAAAGTATCTTTAGATGGAAATCAGTTATTAATTCTCAAGCAGAAACATATCCCTCAAGGTGCAAGGGTTTGTAGCAAACAGTATGAATTGGTCTGTTCAGCAAGCAGGTATTACTGAACACTGATTATATTCTCTGCGCTGTTTTTACACCTTGAGCTGTATATAGGGATTGTTTCCTGTGTAAAGTAGCTGATATCTTAACACTAATCTTACTACACATTGCTGGACTTGGCTGGAAGCTTCCTGGTGTCCTCTTCTAATGTCAGGAAATTATTAGTTTAGTACAGATCTTTAGTCAATACTATTTCTCTGTCCCCTATCCTTCACTTTCCATTTAGATACCACTGAAAAGGAGGCAGCCGATTTAAATGCAGATATATATATATAAGGCTACATGAAAGTGTTGGGAGAATTGATCAAGGTAGGTTTTCAGGGATTGAGACTTGGCTACAGGACTGTAGAATGAAGCTGAGGAGCCAGGTGATGAGAACCTCATGTCTGGAGGAAAGAAGGGGATGACTGCCAAAGAGTAACTGCCAAATTAAGAGGCTGGAATTCATACTTCTCCTTGCGGGCCTGTGGCTGAGTATTAGGGACAGGCAAGAAAGAACAGGGAAAGAGAAGACAGTGGTAGTACTGACAGATTTTAGACTTGGGGACCAAACAACAGAAGTATCAAGCTTATGAAGAAATGAGAAAAATTATATTAGTAATATTCAGCCTGTGACTGCAGTGTGTGTTCTGCAAACATCTCTGTGTGAACCCCCTGCCATGGCCCTGCCTTGGCCTTTCACCTTCATCTGTTTGTTGGGTAGCTGGGAGTTCTCTGCACAGTGAGACTGAAGTTGAATGTGTCACTCAGTGCAGACTCTTCCAGAGATGTCTGGGCACATTGCAGCGTGAACTGCAAGCAGAGATCCCCAAGCACAAGCTGATGATTGAGGCTGCTGACTCCACATATCCTCCAGCAGCTCTTAGCCATGCATATGGTTTTGTGCAGGAAGCTGTATTCACAGAAGCCTGACAGCAGGGCTTGTCCTGCCACATACACGCAGTTCTCTGCTCTTACAAGCATGCAGCATCCAGGTGAGTGACTGGCTTGCATACCGCCCACATCTGTTAAGTACGTACTGGGATCAAATGCCTGTGAGGTGGATGCCACCATTTAAAATAAATCTGCATATGATGCAGTAAGTCCTCCTCTGCTGAAACAGTGCAAGCCTGTGATGCCACTGACCTGGAAAGTACATTAACAAAGTTCCACAGGGCAGCAAAATGTACCCGCTCTTCCTTTCACCTGCTCCACAAACATTCATTAGTCGTGGGCTGTCTTCCTGGTGTGCTTCCTTCCTCTCCCAGTGCTGCTTATCCTTTCATTGTCCTCCTCCCCATTTAGCTGTTCATGCAAAGTGGAGAGATTAAGAAGAAATGATAGATACTTCTGTTGTCATCACTTAGCAGCAGAACTGATCTCTGGACTGTGGGATGTCCATTTGAAAGGCCTTGTTTAGAGCTGTATTCTTTGATTCAAAAGAGCCTGTCTCTGATCTTGGTCAAAACGAAGCATTCTTGGTTGTGTTATACAGGAAAAACACTTTGTATTTGACCTCTGGCCTCAAGTTAGTAATGAAATTATATCATTCTGCATGAGGGTTTGGTAGTTTGAACAGGAAGAACAGGTGGGGTAAAAGAAGGAGAAGGTGATTGAATCCTTTTCCTGTGCACTACATTAGTAAAAGGAGAAGGGTTTGTAGTTCAAGGTGGGGTTACACTGTATTCAGACGTGAAGAATGAAAAGGTGAGATCTCAACAGGTTTGAGGAAAGCTGCTAAGGAAAGTTAAGCTCTTTTGTACTCATTAAGCTGGTTTTGCAAAGTGACTTGCTGCTGCTTCCAGACTTTGTGTGTTCCAATTTTGCTAAGTCAGTGGGCTGCACCTATTGAATCGGTTCTTCTCTGGTATGTGTGGGACAGCTTTGTATACAACATCAATAAATTGAGATGCAAGGGTCTATCAGTAGCACACCTGCAAGTTGCTATCCCCCAGTGAAAGGCAGTCAAAATTAAGCCTGCAGCACCAACAAGTAAACAAAACCTAGATTAATCTACTATTCCAAAGCAATTTGGGAAATATCTATTAGCAATATGAATTTATGTATTAAGATAGATACAAGAGGGAATTCCTGTGCAAGGTTGTGGATTTTTAGATTCTGCTTGCATGAATGTCCTTTCTAAGCACTAGATCAAGAAGGAACACTATCAGAGAAAGACATCAGAAAAGGAACTGAAGATATATTAGGGTAAGTGTACTATGCAGGGCAGTACAGTGAGAAGACAGCAAACGCACTAAAGGCAGTGACTACTCCTCAGCCAGTGGCAGTGATTAACCTTTTGTGTTCTCACATGCTGCAGCTGAACTGAGGGGTCGTGGTTGGTGTCAGACTCCAGGGTTGAGCCTCGAAGCTCTGAATGTGTGGGCTGGTCCATTTTATCATGTATGAAGTGGTACAGAGGCACTTGCAGCTCAAGCAGGAATGTCAAGGTCCTTATCTTGTTTGTACTCTGACTGGCCACACCTGTATTTGTGGAAGACTTGCCGCAGAGTTGGGGAGCCTGCAGAGTAGGGCTGCTTGTCTGGGTTTTTTAATGAGTGCCTGATGACTTTCAACGAAAGTTGACATGAATTCTGGAAACTTTATAATCATAAAATCTGTTTATAGCCTCCAGTTACTAAGCAACAAAGGACAAAGTACGGAACCTTTCTCTTTGCTAATACATTTAACATGTTAGTGGGCTGGATTTTTTAGGCAGAATAAAAGGAAGCCACCAATCAAACATTTTTAAAGCTTTATTTTGGCTTTATTTAAACTCAGATGGTGGATTTTTAGATTGAGTGTTTCAGAAACTCACTTGCAGTACTTGTGAGTACTAATGCACAAAGTGGATCTGTGTACGACTATGAGCTTCAACCCAACAGACTGTTTTGACCTCAATGTGAAAGAGTTGGAAATGATCTTCAAAAGCCCTTTTCTCAGTTGCAGACTGGAGTCGTTCATCTTCCTGCTGTAGTAATTCACTGAAACCTTAATGCCATGCATTCAGTGGTGTTTGCCCAGTGCTACACTGTCATCTGCAGTGCCCTGCATATCATTAATTACTCTGCATTTCTCATCATCCTTTTCCCCAGAGTGACTAAACCAGAAGCATAACCCTTTCATTACACATGAGACAGGCGAGATTTGGTTTTCCTTTGTGTAGGAACATGGGCAGCATTACTTATTCTGAAACACCGACAATTCCCTCTGAATTTCTGTCTTTTTTACTTTTAACTTCAGGGCAAGATGTCCATGGAGCCTTGGAAAATCCCATGGTGGATACAAGCCTGTTGGAAGAATTCATTAGTAGCGACATAGAGTTTGGAACTTTGTAAGTATTATAGCAACATGTATTTCCTCTCCTTAGCCACAGCTTTTGAATTGTTTTCATTGGTGCCATGATAAAATCTGAGTTTCAAGAGGATTGTGGCTCTCTTGGCATTGTTTCTTGAAGCTGCATAGGAAGACTTAGAAAAAATTAACTACAGCCAGTAATGGAAATACGGTTGTCCTCTTGTTCAACAGAACGAATGATAATGAAATCTGCGTTGGTTCACAACTGTTGAGCTAATTGCGACATTAAATGCAGAACTGGTACTTTAAAATTCCTGTAAGTGCTAATTTACTGTTTATGTACAGAATAAGCGATTAAAGTAAGACTACTGTATAATAAATTGAGAGAAAATGGAAGTCTCCCAGTTTGAAGGAAGCAGAGTTACTGTTTTCACCCTACTTAGTTCAGAACAGCAACTATCCGTCAGTCTCTTTTGAGACTAACTTTAAAACTATCAAAGGATGCATAGTGCAAAGGCTTATGGTCAAGGGTGGAAAATTATGTATCAAAGACTTAAACCCCAAATCTTTCATCTAGACAACTGTCAGATGATTGTAGTTCAAGGCAAAATACTATTAATAGTATTATTACACTTGCACTTGCCAAGAAGCAGAGCAAGAAGGGATGTTTTAAAAATAATTAAACATGGAATTTTTCATTCTAGACAGATTCAGCAGCACATGTTTACTTAAAGTGGGCTAAATAGGCTCCTACCTGATCTAAATCATGAATAATGAGTTAATTCTCTTTGCCCACACTATAAAAGTAAAGAAAAAACAATTAGGAGGTTATATATAAATATCCATAGCCTTTATTTTTGGAGTGACTAAATGTGTTTTAGGTTAACAAGATTATTGAACTCCTGTATGACAACTTTAAAATATTATTTTGCTTTTATACACAAAATACAACAGAAATATAAATGTATATATAAATATGCTATTATGTAGTTTAAGGAAGTTAGATATTATAGTTACAGTGCTACAAAGTATTTACATGCAAGAAAACCATCTGTAAAACTACCATGGGTTTGGAGGCTGAACAGGGTTTTACACTAATACTACAGTCCTACTTCATTATTTATGGGATTAAGAATATTTACTGAATCATTAGATCTGTACAGGTCAAATTATTAAGTATTTGTGTGTAGTGCAGACAATTTGTGCATAAACAGAATAGAATCTCATAAAGGAACTTGTCAAAACATATCAAAGGAGAAAAATATTAAAAGCCTCCATATGCACATATAAAATGCAGAACTTCATAATGTCATGTGCAATGAAGAGGGTGCTGTTACCACCAAGGTCTTGGGTGTACATTGAAATTTCCATTGAAGATCAACTTGCATCAGAAAGTCCATCAGCCTTAAATTTATTCTTCTCTTACGTCACATGTGAAGCACCATGTGATTTCCTCACCTTTTTCTACAGTAATACCTTCTACATTATCAGTGAAAGGAGAAAAAGGGTTGCCATGCCTTTTTCTAAGTAGGCATTTCATTGATATACTGTTTGTAATATAGGATCATTTAAAATACAGATTATTTTCTTTTCCTTCAAAAAGTATCAATTTCAGTAAAGTTTTAACTTGGAGATATATTCCTACTACCTCTGTATTCCATAAATACTTTCTCCTAGAAAGTGTCTGTCTGTATTTTACTGAAATAATCTAAGTTAAAGCAGAAATCAAGTACCCAAGGCCACATTTGAAGCCAGAATATGAGCTGAATGTGTAGAAGGGAAGTTTTAGACTTTTACATATGTATATTTTTAAATTTTACAAGGCACAATTGGAATTCAGTATATATGGATCAAGCATCCCACAGGAAAAAAAATTAAAATGAAATATTTACTAACTATCCAAAGTTGAAAACAAGGTTTAGGGTGTAGTCATGGTATTTAAAAGCATCAGAGAATCTATTTTGAAGGAAATTAAAGAAAATTCTAATGTGGAATTTTAAAATTTATTTTTAAAGAGGAGCCATGTGGTTGAAGCTAACCCTAAATGCAAGGTTGTGGATGTGACATGTTAGAAGACCAGTAGCAATACCATTATGAAATGCATGAGCACATGTCAAAAGTAATAGGCTGTAACCAAAAATGAAACTGCTCTCTTTAATGCTATCCATACTCAGAAATACAAAACCTGAAGTGAAAACAATAGAATGAAAATTGTCCATTGATGCTTGAAAATATTTGCTGTGTGTATGCTTTTATGCATATGAGGGTGTCCCTTTAAGGAATTTTATTTTATTTTATTCAGCTTCTGTGAGAACACTAGGCTTTGGTAAAGGAGGTGTGTCTCATTAGATTTTTCATCCTTCCTCTGCTGTAGCATTTTTAGCCTAACATGCATCTTAAGACTTGCCTTTCAGGTCAGGCTTCAGAGCAGTGTTTCAGCTGACAATTCATAGGAATACCTGAAAGGACTGAGAATCCATTTCTTGAACCTCCATCTATTCCTAATGTAACAGAAGAACCCTCTGTAGTTTATTTGGATGGCAGCAAGATGGCATAGGATTTTCTCTTCCTTAAGAGAGATGAAGATGCTATAGGTCTTTAACCTTTAGTCTAGAGAGAATGGGGCTTAAATCCCTTGTGAGCGCCATATGTTCAGAGTCACTGGTGTGCCTGGAGGTAACTGAAGAACCACTCATGGGAAGGAAGGAGGATTGAAGTCAGTGGGTTGTGAAGGGTGGATTTGGGTGAGAAGGGATGGGATGGGGTCTTCCTGCATGGCAGAGAGGCGGAGGGCCACAGGAGATGGTCTGATGAAGTGTAAGTGACACTGTCATGTGAGAAGAGGCAGCAAACATGGTGAACAATGCTTCCTGAAGACCCTTGTCAGTAGCCTGGTGGTCCCTCTCCACTTGCTTTCAGCATTGGCTGTTGTCCTCCATGGCTTGTTCCAGCAGAAATTAAAATCTCTTTTTCATGTTTAGGCAAAGCCAGTTGCCAGACTCCCCACCGGACTCCGGATCAGAACCATATTCCCCACCACAGCTACAAGGTAGGTGATATTAACTTTGGCTTTTCCCAAGCTTGTAGGAAGATCTCCAGCTCCTCTTCCTTGTTCTTATTCTCTTATCTGTTTATTTTTCTCAGCCTCATGGTACAATACTCTGTGGCCCAGTGGGCTGCAGCCTCCACTGCCATGCCCATCTGCCATGGCACCCAGCAAGCTTCCTTGTGGGTTCATGGAGACTTACTCTGACCCCAATGCCATGAGGCAGCTTTCCACCATCTCCCAAGACTGCTGCCTGAAGACAGAAAATGCTGTGACTCCATGGAATCATTCTACATCCTCCAGCTGTTTGGGTTTTAATTATTCATGTTTCCAGCCTAACGCAGCTCAGATTTCTGGGTAAATGATAAAGCTTTTATGCAAAGGATGAGACATGCAAAAAACAGTAGAGCTGGTTTAAGATTGGTTATAAATCCCTGTGGGTGTAGGGTTTTCCACAGGATGGCAGTGTTTAGACATTTTTGAGACCCTTGTGGTTAAGGGTTCTTTAAACCATCTTGATTGAAGTTTAGATTGGAAGTAGGAATGGATTTCAATTTTTAAAACTGAAGAAGGCTAATGATAAACCAAGAGGTTTTTCATAACTGGATTATAAAAATATTCAGGTGTTTTGCAATACCTGTTGTAGAGATTTGTGCATGAGGATCTTGTAAGTGTTCTAGCAAATGACATAAGAGAAAAAAATTCTCATATCTATGTAAGCAAGTGAAGCAGTAATCATATACTACCTGCCATATTAACCCACCAGTGCGTTGTAGGTGCTTAATTATTTAAAATGGCTCTGGTATTTTGACATTAACTGGTAAAAAGTAAAATTATTCAAGATAAAAGCTGTGATTTTAATGCAAATGTCAGGAAATTAAACTCCTGACACTTATGGACTGTGTAAATTTTTAAATGGGATCAACTTCTTTATTCATATGAAATAAAAAAAAATGTTTTGGAAGGAAAAATTTGGATAATTCAGTTTTAAAAACCCACCAACAATCTCCTCCCCCAGCAAATCAGAATTTGGGTGACAGTGCAGTTAAAATGAGGTAATAGAATCCTGAGTGTTCTTTTGTTATGATTTTGTAATATCTATATTTAAACTTATAAATGAGTAATGCAACTTACGTTTTTACAGAAGTATTTCTGCAGTGTCAAGCAAAAAAAGGAAGCTCTCCCAATTACTAGGAGATGTCATTGATTCTCCAGTGCAGTCTCAGGATTCCAGACAAGGTAAGCAAGTGTGTGAAGATGAAATGTTTTATGCCATAGACAAGTGAATACTTGAGGAGCACAGCTCTGTGCCTTACCAGAAAAGGTAATGGTATTAATGGATTGTACTTCACTACCAGGTTTGGAGGAATGTACTTTTTTGGAAAACTAGGACCTATTTAGATTTGGCAAAGAGAGAAGAGCATTAGAGGTTCATGTTTCCTGAGGATTTTCTGTATAGAATATTCTGCCCTTTTCCATATGTGAATCTCCAGTATGGAGATGATATCATATTTTGCTAACTTTGCTTGGCACTAACTTGACAGGGCAAAGAAAGCATTTTGGGTCAGATTAACAGGGAATTAATGGGGTGGATGAGCAAAGAGATTGCATTTTCCCATTATCTCCTCCACTCCTTGTTTTTTTTCTGCTAAGTGTATGCATGAGCAAACTTGGTAAAAGCTGTATGTTCTTTCCCACCTGTTCCCCATATTGATTTGGTTCATTGTTTTATCAAGATAAAAGTGCTAAGTTTATACCAATTGATACAAAAAAACTTTATCAGGCATGTACAGAAATGAATCAGCTTCTGTGAAGCTTCTGTGAGGCTCTCTCTGAATGAGCAGTTTGTAATGACCAGTTTATCTGAGGAATTTCACCTATGTCTGTTAGTGAAAAATCTAGGAACTGCTTGTTATTTCCTCAGAGTAAGTTATTTTCAGCATTAAATCAATCTTTTAGAACACTTTTAATGAGTAGAAACTGGATTTAGTAGGTTGCTTTTCCTTTGATATCTTTGATTTAATCAGTGTTTCTTGATTGTGACTACTCCTCTAAGTAAACCACTGCTGAAAAGAGAAGACAAGCAGACACTTCTGTATCTGAAATTGCTATTGCTGTTTTTAATATGAAAAGATATAACTTTGAAATAGACTTTCTCTGGGTGTCATTTGTAATAAAATCTCACTGACATGTGCATTGGAAAAAGAACAGAGGTATGAGTAAAAATGGCATGGGGATCATTTAGAAGTGAGGTGTGAATTTCTTTACTGTGGTGTTCTTTCTATCTATCTATCTATCTATCTATCTATCTATCTATCTTTACACTGCTGTATGTCAGAAGTGAGGACTTGCAAATGAAGCTTGGGCCTGAAGTGATTCTGAAGGCTCTGTCTTACTGTGCTGTCACTGCCTGTGGATGTATCTTAGTTATATGTTCAATGACATATTTTCTCCTATCTTTACTGCACTCTATTTATCTGTTTCTCTTATCACATTCTCCTCTGTCTTCATAAAATGTATAATATGTCAGAGAATTGTGGTTGACCCTGTCTGTCAAAGAATTCTCTATCGTATAGGCAGAAAGCAGTAACCAGATTCATTGACCAGATGTAGTGGTGAATGTGCTTGTTATTGGAAAACTGTGCCTCCTGTAGTATATTCTTCAATTCAAACCCATACTAAAGGGAATGGGAAACAAATGTAATTATTTTGCTTAATTGCTTCTTGCAGTGTTGCAGATGTACAGTAGAATTCTTAGCTTTCCTTCTGCCCCCCCACCAAGGGAAACTATCCATCCTTTTGGAGAGAATAAAAAATAGGAAGTGCTACTTGTGTATTGTTGTGCAAATCAGGAAAGCTGAAAAATTTATTTTCTAGAGCAAGAGAATATAACACAATCTTGTGGAATAACTGCAAAGGATAATCACATTTAAATATATATGCAATGCATTTGTGATTTATATATATATGTGCATTTATGTAAATATATTTATAAAAATGTCTATGCAGGGTTTTTGGCTAGTCCCAAAAGAAATAACTGAATTTTCACTATCTCTCTACAGCAGCTGTAAGGGACTGTGCTGCTGAAGTGCAAGAATATGACAGTGATGGACAGAATGCTGCTTTGGAAAAATGTTGTCAAGCACTTACATGGCAACCATATCAAACTTCTCAGTGGAACAGCTTATTTAACTCTAATTATGAAAAACTGTAAGCACTAATGTTTGCACTAGAAAAAAAATTGTTTCCTCTGGTTTTTTTTTTCCCTTTTTTTATCTGTTATTGTAGTTTTGTAGGAATAAATGATACATTTGGCATCCCTTGTTCTTACGGGAAATAAGAACAGAGAAGGAAATACAACAGGTATGATGAAATATGAACTTGCAGGTTTTTCAGATAAGCTGAACTTGAAACACTTGTTGAAATTAATGCCAGGTTTTCTGATTTCCCTTCAGGGATTTAGGGGCAAAAGGAAAGTTAAGATACCTGGTAACTTTTATTTATTTTATCAAGTGTGTTGGGGCAAGTAATTGCTAAGCATATGGCACCTTTCCCTCTAGTGGCCTAAAACATTGAAGGAAAACATTAGAAATTACCGGTATTACTTCTGTGCTCATACAACTTAAATCTTAATCATTATAGACAAGTGTGTGTGACATGCAACTGTTCAGTCAAAGATTTAGAGTTTTCCTGTGTTAATCAAACGATGAATAATTTTTTTTTGGTCACATGATCTGGAAAAGGTCATTCCAAGTTCACTTTACATCCCTGATTTTCTCCATTCTAATACTTAGTGTATGAACCCTTTAAGCAAATTAACCCTTTTCTACAGCATCTGGTTAGTTCTTCAGGATTGGTGCAAAAAATTTGTCACTGTCTCCACAGGACTTATATAGCACAGTAAATTGTAATGTTCCTCTAGCCCAACCTGCCAAAATATCTCATGGGAACTGGGTGCATATCAGTGCCATTGCTGGACACTGATGTTACCTGTTTGCACACAGGGGATAGGGGCATTATACATATTACTATGTCCCACACAACCCTTCTTCTCAGGTACTGACATGACAAGAGAGCGGACCTTTACACTCCTTGGGAGCTGGATGGGCCCAGAAACCTCCAGCTGTGTTTGTAATATGTGTATTCACTCTAAATTGAGGTGGCTTCTAACTCCTGTTACACTTTGAGCCAATGACTACATGAGGGCAGTGTGCTCATGGTGGGAGATTGCTCTCCTGCCACTGCCCAGTTACTTGTTGCTTCCCATACACCTAAAACTGAGGTTCCAGACTCACATTTCTTTGTGACTTGGGTCAACAAAGACAATGTGATGCTGAGCAATAAAGTATCCCAATACATGCTCTGCTGCTGTTACTGTGCAAGGGGATTGAGATGTTATTAGCAGAGGAAGTCAGTATTACTTTGAAGTGGAGTCAGTGGCAGTGCTGTTGTTCCAAGATGCACTGTAATTACAGCACATTGCACAGATTTTCTGAGTAGTGATCCTTTGTTCTGTTGGCCTCAAAAGACTCGCACGCTTCTCATTGCTTAGTGTAGATGGCTTGATCCCACACCTTCAAATTGCTGCACCCACTTGAGGGGTATTTCTCAGGTTAATTATTATTTTCCATTTTATTCATACAGTACTTTAACCTCTTAGTTATTTCATTTTCACAACAAAAATGCTGTTAGCTGAGGTAGATTCATTAGAAAAGGTTACTCTACCATTAATTCTGCCCTTCATTGTGTCTGCTTGGCACATTCTTGGCCCTTGTCTCATATTGGTGGTGCTCTGTCCTAATGATTTTAAAGTCCCTGAACACTTAAATTCTGAATAGAAAGAGGAATTTGAAGCATATTTCTGGTAGGGATGCTTGTGTGACAGGGATATCTCTTGCTACATAGAAATTATTCCAAATTTTACTGTACTTCTTGGTAAGACTCATCATTCTTTGTGCACTAAGGACAAAATATGTGTTTGCTCTTAATTAAACTATATACTCAGAAAATTATAATATGAAATTGCTCTTTGAGAGTCATTGTTCCAAACACTGCAACTTGGAGACATGGAAATTTGTAATTTTGCTTGTCAAGCTGCTTGCCTATGTGTAGGCAAATAGTCTGAGATTGCATTAAGAATATTGGCTAATGAACTTGCTGCACACCTAAATATGAAAAATTACTCCTTTCCCTACTATGAAATATAGTCATTTCCTACAAAAATAAAAAAAATTGCCCGCTGTAGGAAGAAACTGAAGAAGTTTTACTTCTTTAATAATGATGGTTTGAGGAGATGGTAGAACCTTCATTATAATTTTAAATATGAAGTAACAGATGACTTAGTAGTTTTGAAGTAGTTAAAAAGTAGTTTTCTCTTTATTCCCTGTCCCAGATAATCAATAGTTAGTTGAAAGGAGACTTCTGTTGATAATTTATAAAAAGATAATAAAGTCTATTTATGTCCTATAAAGTCTGTACATTTTAACTTTTCCAACTAGTAATGGAAGAGTTATGAAAAGCCATCTTCAGTAGTTGTATTAATGAGAGGTCCTCAGTAGCATCCTACAAGATCATTGTTATCAAATTTCATTAACAAGAAAAGCAAGTGTCTATATAAGAGAACCTTGCCACATAATTCTGTTATTTCAGAATTATCCATCCCTTAAATCAGAGGACTGGAAACATTGTTGGGATGGTGAGTTCACCCTCTCTAATAGAAAGATCTGTTGATACCTTTACTTGTTTACCGTGAGTCATAGAGACAGAATACTCTTGCTCTTTAGGTGACCATTGCCCTTTGAAGAAATAAAATAGAGTTGCTTTAGCTGGAGTAGGAAGTACAATATATAAAGGAGAGTTTTATAGTCAGGCCAGAGGGTTGCTACTGATAGCTTTTCTTTTAGCTTAAGTAAAGCCTTATTTGAATCCAGTAGCTTCTGCAGAAGCACTTGGTGTGGGAATTTGTGAACAAAGTGGGGAGTCTTGCTGGCTCATTAGCTTATTGTTGTCTGCAGCACTAGCTGCAGCCTGCTGTTTATAGCAGTGTTGTAATGAATGACTGAATTCACTAAAAGGTTCGTTTGTGCTCTTAGGTGCACAGAGTTCCTTTATATCAGATTTGTAAGTGAGGATTATGTAAGCCCCTCAACCCCTGGTTTCTGAACATTTCATTTTCAGACTAGAATTGGAGGACATTTTATATGCATTTTCATTTTTACACCTTTGACAGGTTAAGAAGAAAATAGTGGTAGAACTGGTGATTGTAAGGATGTATTTTTGGTCCAGTTTTGTCACTAAAAATCAGATGGCTTTTTGGACCACTTTAAAAAAATAGGAACTCAAGATGTCACTCAAGTATGTCAGTACCTAAAGTTGCTATTCCTTCTCCTTGTTTTTGTAGACCTGCGGTAGGATATCACATTGTCACAGATAAAGGATTTAATTTTTCAACAGCAGATGATGCCTTTGTGTGCCAAAAGAAGAATCATTTCCAAATCACAGTTCATATTAGAATCATTGGACAACCGAAATATGTCAAAACTCAGCAGGGGAGGAAACCAATAGAAAAGTTTTACTTGAAAGCTTATGGAATTAAGGCAAGTGTGTCTCCTCTTTGAGATGATTACTTTTAATTATCTATATAATGAGGTAAATAATTGAACTGTTTTATTAGGAATTTTTTGACTAAGAACATGTAACTGCCTTATGTAGGTTCAGTTCTCATGCTGAATATCTGCGGAATGGAATGAGCCAATAATGGTCTGGATTCAGAAAACATTTTTTCTTTTGTAAATTAATGCACTTACTTTCCTTTTTTTTTTTCTCCCTTTCTACTTACTTCTTGGGTCTTCAGGGTAGATGTCAATTATCAATTGATCTTTATTAATTTGTATGTCATACCATTAGAAATGAGTGCAATTTCACTGTTTTAGGCACAATTTGCCTATTAATTTCTATTTCAATTTTTATGTGTTGGAAAATCTAATATTCATGCAATTTTTGAAAATTATTTTTGTCTTATAGATGGAAACTCCAGATCAAACAATTGCTATTGAACAGTCCCAGTCAGATCGAAGCAAAAAAACTTTTAATCCCGTTAAGTAAGTATTTTGAGAAAATTATTCCATTTTATTTCAATATGTGTGATTGGTTTGAAATATGAAGTAGTTGCTTCTTGAAAACTTACAGTAGCTCTAAGCCAGTTTTCTGATTTTTGTACAGATTTCATTGTGGATGCACACATAGAATCACAGTAGTAATGCATACCTGGTCACACTTTGTTAAGGAAAATTTTCAGCAGTTTTACGGATGTGTTAAGTATGTCTATCCAAAATACTTATATTCAGCTAGAAACACTCTTCTGTGCTGCTTAGAGCTGTATGGCAGATGCATTTCCAAGCTTAAAAAATGTCAGAATTTTCCTGTCCTAGATGAGCATGAGATACATTTGCAGTACTTTTTAAGGAGGAGTGCCACTGCTAGAAACATACGTGCAGCATCTTTCTGGAGCTCTGCCATTCTTGAGCATTTAACTCACTGGCAGAATCTATGTTTATTCTTCTGGCATAAGTTTCTTCTGTTGGAGCAGCTCTGTTCTCTATAAATAATTAAATAGGCCTTATAACACAAAGAGATAAGACAGTGTCAAGTTAGACAGGGCAGTGCTGGGATAAAGGCTGCACTATATTATCACCTAAACTGAACTTTGAGCTTGGAAGAAGAGCTTGACTTTCACTAAATTGCCTCTCTCATGGCATTTTTCTTCCTTTTGTGTACTGACAAATAGATTCTGTGTGTATGTAAATTATTTTATGTGTGACTGTTTGGTGAACTGTAATTTTATCTATACAGACTCATTATTTGTATTCTTTATCTCTTGCTGGAGGACTACCACTATGTATTTGAGACACAGGTGCCTGCTGTGTACTTCCAGACATGCAAATTAGGTGCAGATGGAAAGAAGGACAAACAGTAAGATCTATTAATTTTAATGTAGAAATTCAGGCCCAATAATAAGCAAGCAGTTATTAATCCTGTCGAGCAGGAAATAGCCATCATATGGAACATATACAGTTTTATTATATTCAAAACTATGTACAAACAGACCAAGAAACATAAGACTCTTATTAGTAAGAATGGTTCCCTACTTCTGGTGCTTTATCCTGTTTATCTCCCTGATGTAGTCACTGTTTTTAGTACATTTTTAAAACCAGGATTACTGCATTTTTACTGGGGTTCCTCTGTTTTATTAATTGTCAGTTTTTTTCAGAACTGTTTTAACGAGTTTGTGGAAATCTGGTTTGAGCAGATAGATCTCCAAGCACTTACTTCCCTGATCTCGTTTCATTTTCTGTTTTAGAGTTGATCTGCCAGGGGACCAGATAACTAAAGTAACACTGGGAAGGCTGCATTTCAGTGAACCAACAGCAAATAATATGAGAAAAAAGGGGAAACCTAATCCTGATCAGAGGTATTTCTGTAGCTAGTTGGCCTGTGTGTTAAAAGTAGAAAAGAGAAGGTCTACTTTAGAATGGAATTAATGTTTGTGAAAATCTCTGCTATCAAATCTGTGTTATTTTTCAATTTCTCTAATATTTCTCTATTAACTTGTGCTTACAAGCCTCTTCCTCTACAGTCACAGAATGATATGAGAATAAAAAACCCCAAACTTCATCCTCATGGTTAGAAATAGTTTCAGGAAATCATAGCCAGAATACTGGCTGACAAAATCAAGAAGCCAAAAAAAGCAAAATAATGGTAATTTTCTTCTGAGGCAGGAAAGGTTTTCATCTTGGAGGCTTCATTACCTAAATTCGTCAAAATTATTGTATTCTTTGTTAATTTGCAGTGATTGTGGGGTTTGTAAGAGCATATTTCTTAAGAGTGAAGGAAATACTTTTTCTTTTATATTGTAAGAAATACATTTAAAAACATTGTATTTTTATGTATCAATAATAACAGCTGTATTTCAAACATCTTTTTCTGTGAGAAGGAATTACTTCAATTATTGTCTTGATTAAATCAATTTCAAATTAGATACTTCATGCTGGTAGTTGGACTGTATGCTGTTTCTCAGGACCAGTTCTACTTACTATCTGCAAATGTCTCTGAGAAGATCATTGTGAGGGTAGGTATAAATTTGGATTACTTTCATGTAAAAATATTTACTGTTTTGATATTCACAGGAGATTGAGGGGTCATGATTCTCAGGCATAAAATTACCCCTGAGTCAAAAAGATTGAGGAAAAAAACTAGAATTGCATGTTGTATGAGTATGTTATCTTTTAATTATCAGAAATTTAAAATGTTAAAAGTAGAGTTATAAAAAGATTTAAAAAGAAAGCTTGTTATGAGTTCCAATACTAAATATATTGATTTTTCCAGATTCTTTTTTTATTCGAGGTGAAACAATTTACTTCTCTTGCCAGGAATTTTGTAAATGCTTTCACTAGCTAGAGTCTTCATTTTCCGAGGAGGATGAGAAGAAAAAAAAAGTAAGGGAAGAAGGTCAAGCAGCTCTAGGAAGATTAAGACCCATAGCTTCACTTTTCCAGTGTGTTTTCAGAGTGTCCCACCTCTCAATTTGATGGTAGTAATATAGGTTTCAAATTAGAAAAAGGAAGAATAATCTCTTTTCCTCTTAACTGTTACTTTTCAGTTCCCTCATTCACAGAACATTTTTCTTTTAGTACTCAGCTTTAGTCTACAGTTAGACTCGGAA
Organism: Corvus moneduloides; assembly: GCF_009650955.1. Classification (NCBI taxonomy): domain Eukaryota; kingdom Metazoa; phylum Chordata; class Aves; order Passeriformes; family Corvidae; genus Corvus; species Corvus moneduloides. The sequence continues at coordinate 39,451,625 of NC_045479.1, read as the reverse complement.
AAGAGAAAAATCCCAAATCTAGAATGTAACAAGAGCTATGGAGAATTAGGGTTAGGGGAGAGAGAAAACACAAAGCCCCAGCGTGAGTGGGATTGCAAGGGACTGCCAAGGAAAGGTGGGGGCTGCTGAAAGCTTTCAGTCCTGGCTCCTTTTTCATGTGATCTGTGGGTGGTGGCTAATGTTTGAACTGGGCATAGTCTGGAGTTATATTTATTTCTAGAAGCATACTATGTTTAGGGCTTAGAAAGATGGGGAATACATAGATGCCATGTGGTGGGGCTGCAAAAGATGGAGAGGGCCTCTGGAAGATTGCAGTCCACTGAACTTTTTAGTGTGGGTCAGCTGAGGAGCTGCTTCTTGTTTGCAAGGACTCTTTCTAGCCCTTGGCTTATGGAGAGGAATAGGCTTAGCATTTTGGTTTGGAGTCTAGTAAGACCAAGAGCTCTGGTGTATTAAGTGGAGCTGGGAAGAGGCTTCTAAAGTAAGTTGAGGGCTGTCAAAAGCTTTCAGTCCTGGCACCATTTTTGCAGGCCATTGCTTGGGCCTGTTTGGCAGCCCAACATCTGCCTAGGCTTATGACTACGGTTTGGTTTAGCATTTGGTTTTGGACGGAGCAGAAGGGCAAATCTCCAGCCCATGGGGTGTTGCTCAGGGGTTTCCAAAGGAAGATGAGGGCTTTCAGATGGTTTCAGTCCTGGCTCCTTTTTCATCTGGGGGTCCTCTTGTGCTATAAACCCTCTTCCTGCAGTTACAGTTAGGTTTTTGAAGGGCATTATGGCCCAGAGCTCCTTTCGGGGTGGAGCTGTGAAAAGGCTTTGAAAGCAATGGGTGGAGTTCAGCACTTTTCTGCCCTGCTGAGAAGTTTTATCATCCTGGCTGCTGCTGTGGGCTTTTTCACTTCAGGATGCTGAAGCACTGTGTTTGCATCATCCCTACATATATTATAGTTATTGTCCTTTATTTGTCCATTAATTTCCACAATTCTGTTTTCATCTGAATTTCTCTTTCTGCATCTAACAGTGTTATAGATATCACATCATTAATAATTTGGAGAAGCTGTTGAATTTTCACATTTGTCTCATACTTGTTACAAGATATATATTTTTATGTAAGATTTAGAAATTTACATTTTCCTACTATTTTTAATATTAGATTATTTTGAAATTTCAATGAAGAGGGCTCCTTCAATGTATGTGAGACAGTTCTTGAACAGGAATTAATGGAATGAGATTTTGCAAACCTGATCACTCTTTCAGACAAAGGAAAAAGAAGGCAGTAAGGCAGAAAGATCAAGAGGCTCTGGTCTGAAGTAGTGAAAATATCGACAGGAAAGAAAGAAAGAAAAGGTCATTTTTTAGATGTCTAACAGGGCTTCAATGGCAGGGTAAAGTGAGTCAGCCACTGGCTACCTTAAAGTGGCAAAGCTGTGCAAGTACACTGTGAGAAAAAGCAGCTCATCTTCTGGCCTTTCATACACTCAAACACAACAAAGCTACCAGCTGAGTGGTGGTTGTCAGGCATATCAGATCATGCTCTAATTGTGACAAACAGTGGTGAGTACACAGTGCCAGGCCTTGTAGCTGGCAAAGCCCTGTGAAAGCCTGGCTTCTTTTTATCATGATTGTGCTTTGGCCTGAACTCAAATTTAAAAAAACAACCCCAGAACAACAAACCACCCTAAAATGAGCTATAGAAATCAAATGCCTTTTCTGGTTATACATGTTCTGTCATTTTATTGGTGTTCTTTAAAAGACCCTGTTTCCTTGATATGAAATTTCTAATACGAATTAATTTGAAAAATTACAAAGGATTTTATGAGTCACATGTGTTTATCTCTTCCTTGTTTTCTCTTTTCTGATTTTCAGTCTCAGCTAAAATTTAGTGGTAGATAAAGAATGGTTATAATGTCAAAGTTAAAACTTGGAAAGCTTTGGACATTGTCAATTTAGCTTAAGGTGCTAATAAAGTAGAATTCAAGGGGAAAAAAGGGAAGAGGCCAGTCCTGTGTGAGCACAAACACTCAGAAGTGACTCCACTCTTGTTTTTTCTGTCAGTGTGTTAAAAAGCTTTTGAATACAATTTCAATATTTAAGATTTGGCTTTTCATTTTCCCAGAATTTCTAATAGAATAAACAATAGTGCATCTATGCTATACTGTACCTTTAAACAAAAAATTTCCTTCCAGGCATCTAACCCAGGACAGTTTGAGAATGACAGTGATGTACTGTGGCAGCGAGGACATGTTCCAGAGACTATAGTGTGTCATGGTCGAGTAGGAATTAACACAGATGCACCAGATGAAGCACTGGTTGTCTGCGGAAACGCCAAAGTTATGGGCAGAGTCATGCACCCATCTGACAGCCGAGCAAAACAGAATATCCGGGAGGTGAGGGCCATGCAGTATTTAGGGCATTCATGTTTGCACCACAGCACATGTGTGGATCATTGTTCTGACACATGAAGCAGCTCCTATATCCTAGCTCTGCTAAAATGCTGGCCTGAAGAAACCAGATGTACCACTGTGCTCTGTAGAACCTATAGACTTTGGAGAGGGCCCTCTGTAGAAACTGGGAGCTGTCAAACTGAAGGGTAACTGGCAATACAAATACAAGCAGCACTCTGATAGTGGGGAATGGTAAGATTGTCTATGTTTTTCAGTGTGATGTTTGGCCAAATGACTGTGTCAGGCTAGTTGCTCTCTCAGTGGTGTCCTAGATGCCATGCTTAGTGTTTCAACATGTAAATCTTGGTATTTTTCCAACTAGGTCGATACAAATGAGCAGTTGAGAAGAATAACACAAATGAGGCTGGTGGAATATGACTACAAGCCTGAATTTGCATCTGTTATGGGAATAAAAGATACCCATGAAACAGGTATTAAGTCAGCTCTGTTCCCATTTTTCATTAACATCTACTGATATTTATTGTGCCATAGGGCCTTTTAACATCCTGCTATTTAATCCTCATTTTTTAGGTTACTGCAATTGCACACTTTGCCGTCTATCTCTTGTGGTATAAAAATGCCAAAATTAGGTATTGTCTGTAATTTCACGACTTCTGTTTCAACTTTTAAAGACGGGGAGTTTATTTTCCAGAAGTAATGAGACTGAAGTATGTGCTTACAAACAATTTTGTTCTTACTGCAGAGAAATGAGAATTCTAAAGGTTTCTAGTTTTTCTCTGTGGAATGGAGAAAAAACCCTGAAATACTGGATTTTTGTACCACAGAGAAATTCTAGATCTTTTTTTGCTCTGCCTGTAGTTTTTAGAATAGTCAGTGGGTATGCCAATGTGTTTCATGACATTATTTTTTGTTACCTTGCAAACAGGAATAATAGCCCAGGAAGTGAAGGGGCTTTTACCTGAAGCTGTTAGAGAAGTTGGAGATGTTGCTTGTAATGATGGAGAAAAAATAGAAAACTTCCTCATGGTTGACAAGGTATGGTCTTGAGGGAGAAAGTGGGGGTGTGTATTTAGACTGTTCTTTCATGTGGAGAGCTATGAACACGCGCTGTGCCCCATACAAAGCTGTAGCTCTCCACGTGCGTTACAGAAACGGCCTTTGGCGGATTACCGAAAAAAACTGAAACAACAGCTGTTTGCAAAGGACTGAATCTTTTAATGACAAGAAGAATCTATACTAAAAACTGATTACAATACTATATAAACTATAATACAGTTAAAAAGAAAAAGGCCTAGCTTTTCTGAATAAAAGTGGATAGCGATTTCATAGCATTGCTTCAACAAGTGGGACTCCAAAACATTCTTTTGTGTTGAAGTGTTCAGTTAATTAGGTGTTCCAGAAGTGAATTAAGCAATGATGTCATTCATCTTGTTAAATAAAAACTTCCTTACTCTAATCCTGGTGTAACCTCTACATACCAAATCCAAGTGCTAGCTCTGTGTGAAGGGGGTTTTTTTGGCGATCTGAAATGCTTTTTATAGGTTCAAAGTCATATGCTGTGAAATGGCACACAAAGTAGTTACCATGCTCATAGGTTGAAAACACTGTCTGGGTGTTGTCCTGTGCTCTCTTCCCCTCCTTTTCTTGTAGAAATAGGACTGCAAGGAACTGTCAGTCACAGAGTCCAGTCACACAAGACTGCAGACAGCACTTGTCTCAGAGCAGCCCGTCTGTTGAGCGCTGGTTCACTGCATGCCAAAGACTACTTCCCAGCTTTTTCCCACTTTCAGCTGATAATGAGAAGAGGGAGGTTTTAGAGATAGGTGACCTTATATTTTCTGGATGTTATTATGAACACAATCCGGCATTCATTATCATAATGCATTCTTTCATTATTCTGTAGAAATCACAAGTTTACACCACCAAACTTGGGGAAAATACCTATAAAAATACTGTATTTCGCTTGTCATCTCTTGCCAGTCTGTAAATAGTTTAAATTCATAGGTTAAATCTTCTAGGTTGTATTCCATATAAAAGAAGTATGAATTAGATACCTTTAATAAAGTTGTGGAAAGAGCACTTCTGGAGATACTGTTGTAAAGGAGATATTTAGAAAATGTGCTGTATTTGGTCAGGGTTCCAGCCTGTAGCTGATTTCTAGATGCTAGTAGAGGAGCAGTGGTGGTAGGTGGTGGCTCCAGGTTAGTTTTGCCCTTTAGGCCTTCCTGTTATATTGTATGACAGCTGTAGCATCATTTGCATTTTTGAACGCCCCCAAAATTGATTTGGGGTAGTCAGTTTTTTGGTCTGACAGAAGATTAGGTGGGAGAGTTGAGCTTTTGGTTCATATCTCTTCCTTGCTGAAATACCACACAAAATACCATCTCTAACAGTGCCTCACACCACTGTCTTTTGGGCCCATCATGTTCCCTTTCTTCTCTGTATCTTGGGTCTCTGGAGAGTGCTTGCCAGGGTGTCTTCCAGGGATATGACCTACAAATGGAGAATGCCTGCTTTCTACTTCATGCCTGCGGGGTGTGATTCTGCTGTGTATGTGGCCCATGCAGGAATGGTTTGTTACAGCAATGGCTTAGTTGCTGCTTGGCATTTTCTTGACTGCTTGTCTAGATCTGGACCTGGGATTACTTCACAGACACTTTGGTGTTTTAATATGGTCAGGTAAATCTGTGCTTTCTCCTCTTTTTCCTAACACCTGTGGCAGAGCATATGAACGTCAATTCCATGAGCTTTGGGGTGACAGGAGCTGGAGAGATGCATCTAACAATATAAGATGTATACTGAATTCAGAGATTTGGAACATCTTCTGTCCAGGTGGAACATCTGATATAAATTCCTGAGCTCCCAGCTCCGAAATAGCTCAGCACCTTGGATAATAAATGGACAGTGCTTCATTACTTTTTTTTCAGTTTGGCAGGTGATGACACTTTGAAATTTCTTATCTCGTATTCCAGGTTTATTTCCAGATAAGTAGGGTGCTGGTGGGTGTTGTGTCTCTTTTTCAGTTAGCTGTTTGGAGCTGTTAAACTTGGTAAAATTAATTGATTGTATTACACATTTGAACCAGGCTCTGCTACTTTCTAGAGAAACATCTCAACTATGTGAAATTTGGTTTTTTGAGACAGAATCTTTCTTTTCTTCTCAGTTGCAGTGTGCTCAGTACTTTGTCACGAGAGAGGCAGTAAAACTCTGATCAGTTTTTTTTCCCCAAATAGAGTATTTCTTCATTTTGCCAGAAGAGCCATTTTCTCAGCTAGTTGAAGCCACCTAGAAGTGATTCATGCTTGATTTGAAGACAAAGGAAAGGGCAGCTGCTCACATGTCATTGATATGAGGGCAAGTGACCATATAAGTGATTTCACAGTTCTAGGCACAGAGATTATTTTGAAGTCACTTTTTATTTAAATGGGCTGTTGGTATCCTGGCAGTAAGGAAGCTTGTGACTTACCACTGATAATGTGCTCTGATTCTGATTACACAAAATGCTGTCTGGTTTTGTGGAATGCAGTCACCTTTTAAAAAAAAGGTATGCATGGCTTTTACAATGTGAAAGGAAAAACTGCTTTTACTAGACTGGAACACTTAGCAGTAATAACTTCATCCAATGGCACCAGTCTGGTTGCACATTAGTATGAGAAAGCCATTCTTTCAAACACAGCAAACAAAGTACTCTGCTACTATGTTCCTGCAGTGGATCAGTAACCATTTTTGTCTCAGAAATGGATAAAATACTTACTACCTGGATGGTTATACTGAGGGCTTCTCCAGCAGCAGATTGATACCTAGATGATAAGCAGGGGTAGGAGAATAGGAGGCTTTTCCCTGGTAAAATATCCAGAAGGAGTAAATGGAGGGTGTCTGAACTGTTTTAGTTGCAGAGATGACCATGTTACTAGAAACTACAAGACTCCTGTAAGAGACTGGAGAGGCTGAAGGGGAAAGCAAAATATTATGCAATCACAGCTTGACTCCTGCTTTGGTTTTAACCTGTCTCACCTCTGTGTGATTAACATTATGTGTACCACATGAATAGAAACTCTGGCTTGTCTGAGCCTACCTAATGCCTGTAGGTAAATGGTTGGATGGACATTTTGCTAAGCAATTCTGAAATCTGTGTTCAGCTGCAGCACTGAAAATCAAGTAGTAGATGCCTGTTGGAACAGTGTTAAGGTTTCAGTACAGTATGAAGGTAAAATACAGTTTAAATTCTTGGTATAAAAATCTCTTTAGCTTCTTCAAATTTTTCTGCAAGTCCTCATTTTCAATTTACTGCCATTTAAATGTCTAGAAAAAGGCTTTTATAGTCATACGTGTGTTCCATTTACAATGAGATAACTTGTGTTTTTATAGGCGAATCCTGCACTCATTTCTTCTTGTTACATCTGATTGATGAATATACTATGGATCTACTTTTGTTACTGTTTGCTTCTCAGGATCAGATCTTTATGGAGAATGTTGGTGCTGTAAAGCAGCTTTGTAAACTAACAAACAATCTTGAAGTCAGAATAGAAGAACTGGAACAGTGGAATAGGAAACTGGCCAGGCTGAAACGGCTGAGCAGTTTAAAGTCAACAGTCAGTGAAGAGAGCAAAGTCAGGTATGTTTGGCTGGTTTTTTTTCTAATAGTTGTCACACAAATTGTTAAAGTGATCTCTGTGATAGAAGTGAAAACTGATTTTGCTTGACGGTAGAGTTCAGCTAATTTCCAGCATTTAAGTTGTGCAAAACACCCCAAATTTCTCATATTTTTTTTTACTCACTGACAAAATTAATATTTGAAATGGCTGTTAAATCTTTGTAATTGCTTCTGTTGCATAAAGCAAGGGTAGATTATGTCCAGTTACAGCTCTGGAACTTGGAAATTGCTTCTAAGGCAAATCTGCAGAGCTTCTTCTGCAAGAAGGAATCTTTAAAGAAATTGGGGCTTCAGCAGAAGTGATGAGCATTTCCTGTTTCTAAGCCATTTCCCCAAGTTTGCTTTGAAATCAAATGTAACATTAAAGAGCATTCACCTGAATGAGTTAACTGCAGATCTTTGTCCTTGAAAGTGAATCTGCTGACACTTCTGCCTTTCCCTTTGTAAATGTTAGAACTGAAAAGCAAGATGACATTAACACATTAAAAAATATCTTTTCATCACTAATTAGTTGCTGAAGCATTTGAATGTTAAAGAGATCTTGTCTCTTACAGCAGGTACAGTCGAGCTAATAGTCTTTTGCCATCAATAAAACCAGTCCCGCTAAAATCCAGGAAGGTGAGTGAAATTAAATCCTTGTCTGAGTCATTCATTGTGATTTGCTTTCACTTTCTCTTGCTTGTATAGTGGTATAGAAAGCCGATACCCCTTTTCACAGGGATTGTATGAGGGAAGAAATACATACATTGACCTTTTTCAAGACAGTCTTCCTAGGCTGCCAAGTCCCATTCTTTAAGATGAACCAATGCTCATTTGCCTACCTTGCTTCTGCCAGTGACAAAGAGCAAGAGAATATAATAGGTCAAATATTCTTTGTGCCATAATGACAGTCAAATGCTCCATCATTTAAGATCACCCTACTTGTTTGGAAAATGCCTTTCTTCTGTATTTTTACCAGTCTTGCTTTAACATGGTCTGAGCACATACTGAAAGCTGCTGAACTTTTAGTTCTGGCCACTTATTGGGTTCTTAATTTGATTTTGAAATACTCAAAAGTATGAAAAATGTCAGGAAGAAAGGACGAGGAGCTGTTACTTCTAGCTATCCTTTCGTCCTCTGTAATGTTTTTGTCCCCACACTATCAACAATGCACAGTGCACTCGCAATTTTAGGACCCTTTAATAACTGAATTTTTCCTCTGTAGATGCTGACGCCTATATAAGGGTGATCATGAAAGAAACAAGGGTGATGTATAGTCAGCCTAGTGTAGTATTTCTTAATCTACTAGTAGTGGCTTAGATATGTGCCACTTGAATTAACCAAACTTTTTTTTTCCCCCTAGGTTTGTTTGTCCAAGACCAAAGAATCTTGCTCCATGAAGATTTTCCGAGTGACTGTAATAGCTTTGCTTGCTATTATGGCACTATGGTAACAATTAATTAACAACAATTTGACTTGTTTCTCGCTTCTCTTTTCTACTTACCTGAAAGAATATAGCACTTTTCCCCCTTCTTTTCATTTCCTACTCGAAGAACACAATGTGTTAAAATTAACAATGAATATCCTGGTAATATTGTAAAGTTGAAACCATTGTATAAAAGTGAGGTACTCAGGTGATGGACACGCAGCTGATCTCTGTCCATGTCACAATATATGGTGCAACTTGACTGTACCTCAGTGGCTTGTGCTACAGGTGCAAAACTGGACTCTGCATGTTTTATCCAATCATTCTGTGCCTAAGAACAATTTCTGATGTACGGAGTGATTCTGTTGTGTGAAATGAAGCTGAACTCGTTCCCATTGTGGTGGGCAAGTATGTGACTGAAAGTTTAGCTTGTGACATTGGACTTGTGGAAAGGAAAGTATGCTCTGGACTTCTGAGACTACCATTTTCGGTTTCCAGGCCAAAAACCTGTGGCTTACAATCTCTTTGTGAACTGAGTACTTTGAAGTGGTGTTGTGATAGTATTTAGGTTGGAAACTGGCCATATTTTGTGTTGAATACAAGTATATGAACACAATATTGTATACGGGTATCTCATCTAAACCCCATTATATTCAGCTGAAATTTTTCCTGCTAAAGGGAAAGTGATGAGATAGTTAACACTTGCATGACTACATTTGGACATGGTGCTGTCAAGGTATTATTCATATTGTGTTGTATAAAAGATGGATGTAAATCTATGGAATAATTCTCTTTCTACAGTGCTTTGACAATATGGAGCCTGTATTTACTTAGCATTCATGACAGACGTTTTGAAAAACATCCAGTGTACAGGCAAGTAAATTACCATTAGTGAATTCAAATGAGTAGAATTAGTAATAGATTGTGGATCAATTTGTTATGGTCCTCAACTCTAATGTTCATTTCTTAATGAATTGTTTTTCTTCATCAGCAGCAACTCAAGTTCTGTTCCAGTCTCTCCCTCTACCACCACAGCAGGTACTGTGTCTCTGCTGGTCTGCATATACATAATGGGCTATTATAAAATCCTGTACACAGCATTTGTGAGAATTAAGGTTTTGTGTTTGTTTTGTTTGTTTTTTGTTGTTATTGTTGTTTGCTTTAGCATTGCAAAGGGAAAGCACAATTTCTCAGAGTACACAGCCCATTAGCAGGATCCCTGAAGTGAATTTCTGTGACATTTTGCCTTGTGACAAGGTCTATTGTTGTCCAATTCATCAACCAAAAGTCAAATCTCTAAGTTATGAAAAAAACAATGCAAAGGAAAAAGGTAAGTTGAAAAATTAGTTATTTATGATTTGAGCAGAGACTGTATGGAAAATGTGGGGGAAGGGGCAAGAATATTTAAAGGTAGTTAGCTTTCTACAAAAGAGCTTAGTCCAGAGGATTTAAAAAATCTTGATATAACTAATCATCACTACAGTCAATATGTTTTTGAAAAATCTGGCCTGGTTACCCTTAAGAATTTGGGGCCCTAAGATGTTTTTCAGGTGTCACTGTTCTTCCTGGCCATTCTTGGTAAATTATTTGATGTGAACTGGAAAGTCACCAATCCCTTTAATTAACCTTTGGCTACAGTTGGATGGGAGTTGATTTGGGGTAGTAGAGAATGAATTAACAGATGTAAAAAACCCCCCAAAAACGGAATCGTGTCACAATGTAATGATACTACATCTTTTCTATGGGCAGAGATAGAATTCCAACTGCCTGAAAACATAAAACTTACACTTCAAACTCTGATTGTTCAGGCAGGGGTTTTGGGTAGTATTATTTGTAGGCAGAGCTCTATAAAATAAAATACTTTAACTGGAATGAATTCTTTACTGATATTGTCTGCCAGATGTTATATGTGTAATGTATGAGAGGGTGTGTTGTTTACAACTTTTATAATATTTATAAGAAAGGATTAATGCATAAAGGTATGCATAAACTATGGGAATCTGTATTCCTCTTTCCCAGTCCTTAACATTGCCAGTGTCTGGAAGCAAGTGTTAATATTACTAAACCAGCATTCATACTCTTCCTGTCTTGGCCTTGGAACAATTCTTGCACCAAAGTTGACAAAGTGAGGTTAAACTGGGGATGGATGCAGTTCAGCCTCTGAAGTACAAATATCTGCCCGGGCAGGCATTACCAATTGCTGTGGCACTCTCAGCATGACCTGTTTCAGTGGGACTCATCCACTGGTCATTCCTTACTCTGCAGACAAGCTGTATGCAAGTGGTCCTTGTGATTCTTGTGAATAGTGCTGCGGTAAGCCCTGTGGCAGATATAGCTCACTACAGTGCTTTCAAGAGGTCATACCAGAGTAATTTGTGTTGCTCTGAAGCCTGAAAGAGTGTTGATTAATTAAAAAGACATTAATCTCATTTATAAGTGAGGGAACTGTAGATGGGTCAAAATGAAATATGAAAACCTTCTGTCCCCAGCTGGCTTCTTCTGATATTAGGTGGAAAGAGAAGATAAGAATAAACACAAAGCATTACCTTCTCAAGGTCTTATGCTCCAAATAGCATTAACTGTGGATTCAAGAGTGAAAAATCAGCACAGTACACAAACTACTGAAAGATTTCAGTTCTGCATAAGTTTAATGAACCTGAATATATCCCCAGATGGAAGGTAACAATGTCAATATGAAATCCAAACAGAAGGAAAACCAACAAGCTGTTTAATGTAGCTGTAACCAAGATAGATGAAAAGGAAAATGTTTTCAGAACAAAAAGCTAAGAGTTAAATATGGGGAATAATCAAGATTAAAAGTGGATACTTTAGAATCAGCTGGTTAATCTGATTAATGGAAAGGTGGAACTATTTGAAATTGCAATTGAATTAAATACTAATTTAGGAGTTAGTACAGGCCTTTTGCTGTTCCACAATGCAGTACCTGAATTCAGTGGGAGCAGACTACTATGGAGTGCATCCATTGGAGCTCCTAATCCTTTGCATCCCAGATTTGTTGATGAAAAGTCTGTTAAGAAAGTTCAAGCAGAAGCAAAAGCATTCATAAGCAAGAGAAAATTTATTAAACAACAACTCAGCACATCTTTATGTCGTCTAGCTTAATGTGGCCTTTTTCCCTCATACTTTCTTTTAATTGATTTCTCTGGAGGATTTAGGCTTTTGAACTTCCACTGATTTCAGTGGAACTGAGGAATGTGAATACCCTTCAGCATTTGGGCCTTTTCTGCTCTCTGCTTCCATGCCATTAATGCTCATTGCTCTCCCCTTAATGTTAAGCGTCACCAATAACCAGGAGCTGTACTTGCTTCCTCCTACAGTGTTGTTTCTCCCCAGTGTCTCTCCCCTCACAATAAAAGTTTGGTGAGGGCTTCTGCTGGATTTTGGTCAGCCTCATGCATTCACATTTATTGCCTTCAGAGGGTAGTTAACAGATTCATGGTAAAGTACCACCACCATGAGAAATCATTAGCAGATTTTTCCCACACTGCTTACAGAATATTACAACGCACTTGAATTAAAACCATAGAGTGTTTGAGGGGAAAAAAAAAGGATACCACATTTATTGGATGAGTTTTGCTTAATCTTATCTGAAGATGATTGTTTTCCTCATTGTGTTCTTATCATGCTTGTAGTTCTGTATGTTATTGAATTGGATTGTCACACCGCACATGGGCCTTTAAGAAAACCCTCAGTGTTACTATATGTGAAAGAGTGGAATTTTATTTACAATTTATTGAAGGTTGCTGTGGTGCTTAATGGTAATTCTTGGTGTTCTCAATTGGCACCTTGTATTCCAAATTTAGAATGCAGCAGCTTAAAGGACAATGAAATGGTAATTTTATGACGAGTAAAAGCCCAAGTGAAAATAAATTTCTACACTGGTTACTGACTCCGTTTGAATAGTTGAAATCTTAGTGAAGTAAATCTGTCTTTATCCTGATTTTTGTACAAAATTCTGATACTGCTTAATACTTTCTTCCGTCATCTGCAAAAGAATCAGTTTTAAGTGTTCGGTAATTCCAAGTTTTTAATATATATTCCTGCCAATGCTTGCATGGGCTGAACTATTTTGTCTACATAGAGCAAACTTTTACCTCTACTAGGGGATTTAGGTTTTCTACAGAATAGTTCTCTGTTAATGAAAATACAAAATAACAGTGTTTAATGCATTGCTAGCATATCTGGATTATTAAGAGAAATCAGGAGAAAATGAAGGTGTGACAATTAGTTTGTGAATTAAAGGGAGGAATGAGAGAATGAACAGGCTTTTGTTAGATCTGCCCCAAGATGACTGTACATGTACAAGTGATTGCATGTGTTCAGTGGCCATTTTTCTAGGTGTGTGGAACCGTCTAACGAAATGGAACAGCAGATGACTACTAAATGCTGCAATTACCACCAAAGATGGCAGAACCTGCAGATCTGTATGATGAGCTAGTAAATAGAAAATGGATTCAAGGAATAGCTGGCAGCAGTATGAGAGGTTCATAAAAAATCACAAAACAGATTAAAATCCCAAAGAGGATTTTGTATTACATTGCTTCTGGGCCCTTGGATTCCAGTTGTTTATGTTGCTCCATGCGCTTGGTCACTTACTAGCATGAGAAAAAACTGGATTTTCTTATTTCCCAGTACTGAAATGAAATCCAAATCTGGAATGAATAAGAGAACAGTCAGGTCAATCCACCTGTCTTGTTTCAGTATCAGTTATAATGCATTTTCATCCTTCCTTCCTATCATGAAACTGTCATTTCTATTCTAAGCAGCCATTCTGAAATCAGAAAGATTCCTTTGGGAAACATGGGAATGGAGTATTTTGGTATTCTAGAAATGGTATTTGATGAAGCACATTAGTTTAGGCAAGACTGGCATTTCCCAGTGCCAGTTTCCTGGTAACACGTCTCTGAACAGATTCTTAGCTGGCAATTTTTGTAGAAGCACAAATTAATAGCATTAAATAGCATTAAACCATTTCCCATGGGCTCAAAGGGCCTTTTGCCTTCCCCAAGTTGTACTGTATGATGATTATTCAAAAGACCTTTAAAGTTCACTTTTCTAGAGAAGTGCTGAGAAAATTAATAGAAACAATTAGAAAAAGAAGTCATCAGCTTATATTACCCAGCCTAGTTCATTGTTTGAAGTTACAGAGGTGACGTCAGTGAACATGGTGATTGTGCTGTTAGAGCTGTGTATTAGCTTTTTAATTTGATTATGCATCCTCTCTCTGAAGCAATGGCTCAGTCCTCAGTATCTTAACATCTCACATTCAAAAATCCAAGTTGTTCTCCCAGCTTACATTTGCATGCAGATTGCATTCCTAATGCCATTTTCTCACTAATAAGAAAGATGTGGCTTTATGATCAGATTTGTGCTGAAGTGCCTGTCTGCTTATTGACCTTCGCTTTGGCTCTCTGTTATAGAAATTGGTGATGTTCTCTGTGTGTGGTGAAGCCTTTTCTATTAGGCTATTTTTTGGAAATATTTTCAATATCCTGTAGATGTCAAAAGCTTGTTTCTTGTTATCTGCAAACTTACTTTTGCTGTGTATATCTTCTTCTGAATAGAGGTGGTTTATATTTTAAAGACTTCTCTTGTGGTTATGCCTGACTTTACTCAAGAGATAATTAAAAAAATATCTCCTGGGTTTGTATTCATACTTTGCTGTTACAGCTGAGCAAGACTAATCTGGGGGTTGTTTGTGCATTCATCCTTTCACAGGAAAAAAAAGCGACATGTTACCCAAAAGACATCTGGTCAAAAAACCTGGTGGAAGACCTGATCTTGGAAATGACTGTAAGTCCTATATTTAAATGAGAAAAAAAAAAAAAGTTAAAATGTTTACTTGTATAACTTTCAAGATCTACTTTTAGGCTTGGAATTCTGCTTCTGGAATTTAGAGAAGTTTCAGCTATAACTCATCATTATAGAGAATTAGCACTTGTGAGTCTAGTTCCTGTGAACCACAGGAAACCTGTGATTCACTGTAATTTTCAGTTTATTCTTACATCTTCATTAAATTTTTATAGATTCTGACTGCCCTCTCTACAGAGTTCTTAGGCTTGGCTTCAGATACAATAAAATGACAAGTGGCATTTTCCTTGACAGGGGCTAAAATCTAGTGCTTAAGTATGTGAGTGTGATATTTGTGTGCAGGAAACTCATGATGCAGTGTGAAGGAAGTGTTTTGGGGTTTGCCTCATCTCACCTAAGGGATTAAAATGTCAGCTGCTGAAAGGGGCCATCTCTGCCTTCAGATCTTGACACTGCCTGCTTCAGAGGAGATGAAATGAAGTTCCTTGACACAGGACATTTGGCTGGATTTCAGGTTCCCCTTTTAGAGACTGTGCACTGCTGTCAGAGCCAGTCTGGGCTGAAAATATTGATTCTTTTATGTAAAGACGAGTATCTGCTGACTACGTATGTTATAACAGCATGCTCTGGCATTCATTCAGTATGAGCAGGATTATGCCTTGTGTCTTTTTGGTTTATGTGCATCCTCTGTTTTAAGGCTTGTTTTTTTAAATAAATATTTGATTAAAGAGTAGGCAGTGTTTGGATGATAAAACACCTAGACTTAGACATCTAGACAATGCACTTAAAGCAGGTGAGAAATAGGTTCTGCTTGTTGCCTAGATGTGCCCCAGTGGGATGATCTGGGAAAAATCATTCCCCTTCTGATTTTTTTTTGCATGGGTACCCACACCCCAGACAAAATCCTCTGAGGCATCACTATGTTACATGTTGTAATGAGATGCTCTGTCACAGGAAAATGTTCTCCTGTGCTAGTTCTCTGAGATGAACATACTCAATTTCCCTCTGTCACTTGTAGATATTTGCAGGCTGAAATTTAAGTATATACTTCCACACAGAGATTTTATAATCAGAGAACAGGTCAGCCTATACTCATCAAGTTTCTTTGCAAAGCAGGGAATGGTTGCTGTAGACCAGAGGAACAGAAATGCAAAACCAGCATGCACAGCGTGATGTGAAGGGCTTGGGCCTGCCGAACCAAGTCCTCCTTGTGCTTTCTGCACCACAGACTTGGTGAAGGGTCTACAGGGGAAGCCATATGAGGACCAGCTGAGATGACTTGGTTTGTTCAGCCTAGAGAAGAGGAGACTGAGGGGAGACCTCCTGGTGACACACAGCTTCTTCCTGGGGGGAAGTGCAGGGGCAGGCACTGATCTCTTTGCTCTGGTGATCAGTGACAGGACCCGAGGGAACAGTATGAAGTTGTGTCAGGGGAGGTTTAGGCTGGGTGTTAGGAAAAGGTTTTTCACCTCAAGGTTGGTCAGGCACTGGAACAGGCTCCCCAGATAAGTGGTCATGACACCAAGGCTGCCAGAATTCAGGAAGGGTTTGGACACATGGTGTCCTGGGCAGGGCTAAGAGTTGGACGCCGTAATCTTGTCAGTCCCTTCCAGCTCAGGATTTTCTATAATGCTATGATTTCAAATCACCCAGCCCTTTCCCAAACCATTGTCAGCATCAGCTTAGTTCCACTCAAAGGGATTAAACCTGTTCAGCCCCTTGTGTTTAAGGGGCTGCCACAGTGCGTACAGAAATGGTCTGGTTTCAGAGTCTGAGATGCTGCAGGTTCTAACTGTGGATTGGATGACGTAGATGTATCCAGAAGAAAAAAGGCTTTCAGGATGCAGCTCAGTGAAGCTATTCCCAGGCCAGCTGTGAAAGCAGAACCTGTACTTCTGTGTTAGCACCCTAGTTCTTGCTGCCTAACTCTAACAGGGCTAATCTGCCCAAGGGAAAAACAGCGTTATCATGGCTATGCTCATCATCTATATGTAGAATATTACAAAACTCTTGCAAAACCAAAAGTTCTTGCAAGTTCAAGGCAACACTTTATGAAGGAATTATGTTTTCTTGCACAGAGAATTAGAAACAAGTTTTGTTGCATTCCATATTATTTGTCTCAACAAAGATAAGTTTTTTCAAGTTAATGGTTACTTGAATGAGTATGGCTTCTAGTACATTAAAATGAATATTGACACATTTGTGTTCTACTTGGGCTGCCATCAAAGCAGCCTTCAATGTCTGCCCAAAAGAAAATGGTACAGTGTTAGGTTCCCAGGATATTTGTCCTTGCAAACTAAACAAGGATCTTATCTCCAATGGCAGAATGAAGGTAATCAACCAGAGACTTTTAACTGAGTGCTAATTTAGACCTGCAGCAAGTCTTGTAGTGTCAATCAAGAGAGTAGACTAACTGCAGTTTTGTTATGATCTTATCTAAGGTTTCTGAAATAATCAGGAATAAACCATTGTTCTTAATACTTTTAGGGATTGATACAACAGTCAGTTCCATACAGATTTTGGAAACTCAGCAAAGCATTGACAATCGCTATTGTAGAAAAAATCTGCACTGCAGGTAGGTGAATTTTTTTATTATGCTGTGGTGGAATAAAACACCATTAATGTGGCCTGGCTGCCTGGCTGGCTCCTGCTCACAGTTGTTTCCTCTAGCATGCAGGAGCCTTTGATACCTTTTTATGTTTCTTTCTGTTTAAATTTAAATGCAGTTTTCATGTTTTGGCAAAGATACTGTCTATCTCAAATCCTATGTGTATTAATGCAACCTTTTTCAGCTCTGGAAATTTCAGCTATGTTATCCCTATTAACAAATACACACCCATGGATGTAGAAATCTCACTGGAAATAAAGTAAGTACAATTAAAAGGAATACATGCAAAAGACTGCAGTGGTTCATTATTTGATAGAAATTCTTGCCTGATGTCTATTGTTACACAAATGTGTCCTGCTCAGAGGAGTGGGAAAGATCTATGCACAATTAAATTCTTAATGCAGACCTTTGGGTAGATTCCTTGCTCTAGCATAGGCCCAATACCATTCTCAAGGAGAATTTCACCCAATGTTGCAGATATTGAAATCCAGAAGCTTCTATCCTAGGAATCATTTGAGCAGACATGTATGTGTATATTGGCAGGATTGTGGCCTCTGGCCCGGGGATCAGCTTTTTTTTGTTGTTGTAGAGAAACATTATTAGGAACATAACATGAGTAACTCCAGAGAGTACCTTCTTTGAGCCTGTTGTGCCAAGCCCTGTAAAAGGGGGATTCTTGTGAAGGAGCTTCTGGTATCACATAAAATTGTGACTTACAGCAGGGAAAAGCAGCAGACTTATTCCTCTCAGCAGGTATTTTCTCCTCAAAAGCCCACCTCTATGTTCTCCCAGAGGGAACAAGTCCTTTCTTTTGGAGTTTTATTCTGAGAAAGGCCAGTGATAGCCAGAACAGCTGCCAAACTATCTGCTTGATGACACTTTATGGCTCCTGTCTCTGCAAGAAAGGACTCGTCCAGTCTTTTGATCTTCAATGTTATCCCTGTAAACATCTGCCTTTTTCAGATAAGATGACATGTAACAGTACTCCTGAAGTACTGTTTGTACTTCACTGAACACTCCTGAAGTGTCTGCTTGTTTTCTACAGCCACTGAAAATTTATCTTTTAAATGTATGCCATTATAATCCAATTGTACAGCCCTCCCATGTAGGGATCAATACATCACACTCAGAGTTTCATTGAGTATGAATTTATTTTGAATATTGGTTTGTGGTTTGGGGGTAACTGATTTTATTTTTAATAAAGTAATTTATCCTTATTTTTCTCTGTTTCTTGAAGCACCACAGAACCATTAATTATATTTCTCTGCAAAGTCACATTTGGAAATTATTGCTCCCATTATTCTTCAAGCCAAAACAGTAGGAAGGATTTCCAAGAAACCACACAGGTAAGACTTTTGCAGCAATACTCTGGCCTGTGGGGATCATTTTTATAAAACTAATGGCTGCAAAATTGTGACTTTTGTTAAAGTACTAAAAATCCAGTGGTACTTTGAGTCTGTCAGTCATGGCTGACTTTGGCATGACCATAATGCGATGCAATAACTTTTTTGGAGTCAGTTTTCTGCTGACTTTTACAAAAATCTATCCAGTGATTCTCTGCAAGGACAGTTTTAATTCTGCTTCAGCCTAAGTCACCACTCTAACTCATTATAACTCCAGAGATTCTTTAAAAATGGGAATAACTTATCACTCAGAGCTTTAGGAGACAGAGTCCTCCAAACTCTCATCTACTTTATGGTTTTCATTATTATCTTATGGGTAATGAATTCCAGTTTTAAAGTCTTGAATTTGCTGATAACAATGGTAGTATTCCCCTTTATTTCTGTGTGAACAGGAGTTTACCAATAAATCCCTCTAGGGAAAATTCTTAATTTTAAAAGCAAAAGTTGTTTACTTATCATTCTCTGGATTGCCTCGATGGGGATAAAACTGTTAAAACATGTTAGCTTTTCCCAATAAAAAAATATTTAGTGACCAGGTCTTGCAAATCTTTAAGCATCTCCAGTAAATTGATGAAGGCTTTAAACTCTCATCGAGTTCCATGGACATACAAGACTCCTTAAGGCCCCCATTTGTCAATGTTTGTTTGGAAACGCTTATTCTGGCTAAAATGGTAGGAAAGGCAGAAGCAATGATAATAGCATTTCTGAACACATTGTAGGAGAAACATCCCTGAATTTGGAAGTAATTTCAGAGTCGTCTTTAGGATTCTGATCTATGCTCCCATACATAACATGTTTTTAATTGATTTTAATTTTTTTTTTGTGCTTAGTCAAATTAGAGCACTTGAGATACCTCCAGCCTTAAACTGCCTTTTTGCTCAACTTTTCAAATGTCTTTGCAAAAAGTTGCAGGCTTCTCTCTAACTGTGGCAAAGTCATCCGAAAGCCCAGATTTTCTAAGTTTTGACCTGTCTGCTGTAATTTCAACAGAATTGGAATTAAGTCAGACATAGCGAGTATTGCAATGCAGAAATGTCCTTGAAGCTTACTGACAAAACTGGTCAAAGAGATTTCGTGTGTCAACCTGAAATCCACATCAAAAGACTAAAGCTAACTAGCCTCCAGCAGCAGTGAGCATTCAGATTTGATGTGACTCAGAATAGAAATGCTGCCTAGTTGAAGAGGTTTCTTTCAAGAGGATTTTTCTAGGGATTGGAAGGCTTATTCCCTACCAAAAGGCAGAGCAGCAATCATTTGGACTCAGCAGTCCCACATAAGTTTTGTCACGTGAACATATCCTTTCCAGCAGAGAGAATGTGTCAGAAAGTGAAGTGAGGAGAAAAAGATGAAGAAGTTGAGACACTAGAAATAAAAGTTACCATGGATCATTGGGTAAAAGAGAGGTGAGGGATTGAATTTTGTTTTATTCATTGTAGCATAAACATTTCAGGTATAAAATATATTGTTTCACTTGTACATGGCAGTACACTGTAATAAAAATTAGCATGAAACCTTGCAGGTATCTGTTTTTGAAATACTGAGTGAAGACACTACCCACATCTTCAGAATGTAAAGAGGAACTTTTCTGTCTTCTGAGCGCTGCTAAAGTTGCTGGCCCAAAATCAGCAGAGCTGCCATTTGTTACTATTACAACTTAAAGCTCTCAGACCACCTGGCACATCAGGAACAATCCCTATTTATTGTGGGATTTGCTCAGAAAACAAGTGAGGGAATCCAGTTATTCAGAGCCAGCTGAGTGTCACTGGGAGTCAGATGCCTGCAGTTCCCATGTGGAGCTGATCAGAGTAAACCGACATTCACAGGGTTTAGTCAGCACTTGGTCTTTAAATACTTTGACTACAGCTATCAAGGCTTGGTATTGTAATTACTTTGCACTGCATTTGTCAATTAAATATTTCCAGAGCTTATCCTTCTCTCCAATTCCCCATGAAATAGGGTTATCTAATGTCTCCCATTTATCACCTAGGGACGCCAGCATGTTTGGGCTCTCCCTGTAGCTAAGCTGTATGACAGCGCATATTCTTTCCGTGTAGCTGTGCCGGTAAGCCTTTTCAAACAACAACATAGCAAAAGACAAATAGCATCTGAAATGACAGAAGTTCCTATATGAATCTCTTTGTTTTTCTTTTGCAGGGTTTTGCTAGCTGCTTGACAGACCCTTATTTTGCTGGAATGTTTTTTACTGATTACTACTTCTACTTTTATCGGCAGTGTAACTAAAATGTTGCCAAACATTCTGTTCTTTGGGGAAAAGATGAAGAAACATGTGATATGAAAAAGAGACTTGCAAATGACCCTGGATATTTTTTAAGCCTCTTACTGAGTTGTGTGGGACTTTCTTGGTTTTTTTTCAATTTTAGATTAAAAAAAAAAGTAGAAAAATAAAGTGTTTGACAACAACCATAGTTCTGCATTTCCAGAAATTGTTTCTAAAGAGACAAGAGGTAATGGAGTATATGATGATATTGTGGGTGGAGTGGGAGCTTCAAAGTTTATTAGAGAAGCCCTCCCATTGAGTCACAAGGTGCAGAATGACCTCTGACTTTCTAAACTCAGAGAGGAGTGTAGGTGCAGTTCGATCCAATCTTAGCCCCAGACTTGGTCAACGGTTTAAGTCAAAGGAATTGTACACATGTGATTGAACCTCTGTACAATTTTGTCATGCAGGATTAAGGATGGCAAGCCAGATGTATAAAAATGAATGATTTATTATGATAAATGTTTGGGCAAAAAGATCTTAATCAGAATTACTTACTACATGGTATAGAAGCTAATGCTACTAGTATAGTATAGGATAGTGTACTGTATCAAAGCAATGATATTAAAGCTACCAAAAAAACCCCAATTATTGAGTAGAGATCAATGTTACTCACCCATACAGATGACTGTGGGCAAACATCTTTAGCTCACCTTAAGAGGCATGCCCACCCAAGGGAGGAATCTCCACGCACGCTCCAAGAAGGGGTATGCTAGAAATCCCTCTCATTTGAAAGTGGCACTTATATAGTGCATATATGTAAGTGGTACTTTTATAGTATAAAGTGATTCACTGTTACTCATATGTCTCCAGGTCAGCTGTGTCAGCTCAGCATCTTTAGATAAGGATACTTTACTATATCTGCCACACCTTCACCTCAGTATCAGGATGTTTAACTTTGGGGTTGATGAGTCAGATTTCATTTTGCATAATTCAACATCAAAAGCGGCATGACACCTCTTCTCAGTTCACCACTGATAGTTTTGCAAAACTTGCATCGCTCAAGTTTTTACTGCATCCCAGACAGAGCATCCTGCTACAGATGTGTAAATAAAATGATCATATGGATCATAGTGAAGTTATATGATATTGTACATTAAACAGACAAGAGCAAGTGGGTAGGAGCACTGCTGAGTGGGGATACACTTCAGTTTTCAGAAAATGGGAAGATGATTAAATATTATTTGCAATAAGGAGACCTGCTTCTGTCCTACAGGCATACACCTTCTTTTAGTATCTGCTGCCCATTTTTAGATATAAATCTATTTATTTTTTTGCTAGCAGAACAAAACCCAACCAAAACTCTAAAAGAGAAATGTAGCACTGTGAAAATGCCCTCTAAAATAAGTGTAAGTTAGGGAACAACAGGTCAATTCAGTTGCCTGTGTGTTTCCATTTCAGAAAGCAGTCCCATCATTACCGCCACAGTTGTGATTTAATAATGCTACTGCTGTTTCAATGAGTTATGTTTTAGCTACTTTTTTTTTTTTCCCTGAAACTGTACAGCAGGAATGAACTATTTACTCCTAAATTCAGGTTATATTTTTTTTTGGTGTTTGTGATTTGTGATAGTGTGATGAAAGAATAGAAATATTGAGAAGAAGAATATCTTGCCGATGTGGCTTTCTAAGTTGCATATGGATACACACCTGCATGGGAAAACTCTTTCTGTTTATATTTAGGAAATACATTTTTAAGGAAAAGTTATTTGAATGAGATTTTACATTAGTTGCTCAGAAGGAAATCAGATATAATAATCAAGTAAAGTATAAATAGTGTTATAGGGTATGTTTAGATCAATCCTTCTTTTTGTGTAGAGAAAAGAAAGTAAATATAACACAGAGACTTCAGGTTTTTAAAGATTTATGATGTGAAAGTTACATTTGAACAACTGTTCTCTGAATGAAATTATTTAGCGTTGAAAGGGAAACATTAGGAAGAAAAATGAATGTCTAAAAAAGACCTTGCCACAGTCTTTGTAAACACCAGTGTGCCTTAATTGTGTATTTATGGCCTGACAATGTGATGGGAGAGTTTGTTTCTGTGCCTTGATTTGGCATTTCTTTTGTCATTATTTTGGGATTTCCTTTAAGGATGTCCTTCTCACTGATTTTTTTTTAGATGTATGTGCTTAGTTGGGGTCAATTGCAATGTCAGGCTTTTTTTTCCTTAAATGACTCACTAGTTTGACCTTATGTGTTTAAGGGGTTTTTTGTGGTGTGGGTTTTTTTTTTTCTGGGAATTATTTGTGGTGTAAATCACTGTTCTATAATATTCCAGAGACTAACTGGTCTTGGAACTTGGGATACAAAATAATCAGAAGTTTGTGCCTTTAGTTTTTTGTAGTCCATACTTGAGGGAAGAGTCAACCGGTCACAGATGATAAAGCATGTGCATTTTGAACAAAAATTCTACCTTTTTAGGCCCACCTGGTTTTCATCACACTGTTCTGGATTCTAATAGTCTTCCCAGTGGCACAGAGCACTGCAGCAGGAGAATATAAACTCTAAGTGTTTCCTGTCATCAAAAAGCTTTCTGTAATTAGAGTCTAAGGTGAGGTGCGTGTGGGATAGCAACTATTTTCTTTCTTAAAAAGCTTGTGGTGATTTAATTACACATCAGTTTGCCCATTTAAGAATTTTCAACTAGTTCTTTACTCCTGTCCTATGTTTGTAGAAAGATACTGTTGAAGATTTCATTCAGATTTAAGGTGACATGAAGCTTGTATGAAGGCTGTGTTCTAACATGTCTGAGATAACAAATACCGATCTTGGCAAAAGCTAGGGAAGACCTAGCACAAATTACGTACTTGGAGTTAAAAGAACTGTGGCTGGGTGCTGTTTAGCTGCTTACTGGGGTTAAACTGTGACACAGCCCCACCAGATACCCAGTGAGTGACTGACCTACATGACCAGAATTTGATCCATTTTGGACTGGAAATATAGAAGCTCTAAGAATGATTCTCACTCCCATAACTGCGGAGCTTTCACTTTACTATGTTTCAGGAAGTGGAACTCATCTTGACAGCACTGGACTGGTGACATTCTTGGTCTCCTGCTGTCCTTCTCCCTTGTATGGCATTGAACTAGAACTACCACAGAAGAATACCACAGGGAAAACATGGCCAGCAGCGTTTTCCATCCTGTACAGCCAAAGGAAGTACGGATTGACCTTTCCAAATGAAAAGGTTCGAAAAATTTTAAGCGCGTCCTTTGTTACGTTTAGGTTGGGAGTGTTTTTCTGCCATTTCTGTAACCATTCTCAGTAACAAAATTACAACAGTTTTTAATAGCGGTCATTCTAAGTTGAAACAATTCTTGTGAATACTGAATAATGAATTATTAATGGTTTATGTACATTATACTTGGAACAGGAGATTCTCTTTCCCTTATCTATTTTTACCATGATGTGGTTGTAAGAGACCTTCAGACATCCATCACTGGAATATTTCTGCCTAACTTAAGGGGGAGCTGAGGCAAAGTACACTGCCAGTCTGTGTGAAAGTCACAGCTGTAAGTTGCAGGAGGAAATGCAGGGCTGGAATGGGGTGATCTTGTACCATTTGATCTGGGTTTCAAACCGTGCTGTGCATACCAAGAGCATGATGTGGCAATTCACGTTTTCACTTGACTGTAACACAAATTACTTCACTGTGCTTTTACTGAGTTTGATCTAGCAGTAGCAGAGGCATTTGAAGTAAGAACCTGAGATCACCTCAAAGCCCAGTGCACTAAGCCAAGAGGCTGTGAATGCTGAAAATGCTGCATGGCCAGTCCACGGATGCCAAGGATGAGGCAAAAGAGCAGAATGAGTGGTTCTGAGCTGTGAGTTTGCAGCTGGAATTGCTGATAGCCTTTGGCACAGCTGTAGACAGCTGTGAGCAAAGAGGCATTTTGGTCTCTTACAGAGCTCAGTTCAAGTGACTCTCCAGTTAAGAGGCTGTCTGGTAGCATGATGTGAGCCCACCCTGAGAAGTTAGCAATC
Organism: Corvus moneduloides; assembly: GCF_009650955.1. NCBI lineage: Eukaryota > Metazoa > Chordata > Aves > Passeriformes > Corvidae > Corvus > Corvus moneduloides. The sequence goes on along the minus strand of NC_045479.1, from coordinate 39,427,057 downwards.
CCAAAACTGAGCTTGGAGTCCTGCACAGCACAGGTCTGAAGGGAGACCTGGAGGTGAGGTTTTGATTGAGTCCTGATTATCTACATTTTTCTAGGATTTTGCTTGCTTTATGAAATCAGAAAAGTACTTTTATTAATATTTGCTATTGGTTAAATTCTGCTCACAGTACAAGAAGTTCCTCACTCAGGAGTCACTGACTTCTTAAATGACAGATCTGTTGCATAGAACCTGAGCCAATCCATCTGCAAAATGCAAACCTGGTTTATATCAGGTTTACTCTTTCTATTGGTAAGAGTGCTACAGAGTGTGTTTAAAATAAGCCAGTTCATTTCAGGTGTAGAAACTACTTTCAAAATACACAGAAAACTTATCCTAATTTTTCAATTGCAGTGCTGTAAGACTTTTCTATGATGTGTTGCTCTATATGAAGACATGGCCTTTGTATGTGACATTACAGTACACTTGGAAGCATTGAACACAGCTGATGGAAACTCACAATAAGGAATCATTTACTGATCCTACCTTAATCTTGGAATAATTCTATTAATGTCCCAGATAAATAGTGCTACAGAGAAACAACTTCCTTCAGATTTGTGTCTGGTATCGCTGACAGTCTGCCACTGCAAAAATCCCAGCTGCTCTGCTGGCTTTTGTGGATTGCTCCTCCACAAGATGTTTGCTTCCTCCCATGTTCCCTACATGTTGGACAAGGCAAAAGGCAGGACTGGCTTTGATTTGAGCTTTTCTCATACTGATGGGGAATAACTGGCTGCTCCCTCACACAGGGATTTCCTACTTGCCTTTGGAAATATTAAATTGTTCCTGTCTGTTTCTTTCTGTGGGCACAAGTTTTGTATTTTTTAACTTCTTGACTTCAGATTTTATTGAATCTTGAAGAAACATAATTGGTCAACACATTAAAATTATTAGTAAGCAGAACAGTGAGGCTGACCACATCAGCTTCTGAATTTTATGTTCGGTTAAAAGCCAGGGTTTAGTTCATTCCAGACAAAAGAATCTTGAGTGATGTCTCTCAGGTTTCTTGAGGGAGATGGTTCTTTTTGAAACAGGATATTTGGGAAGTTTTAGTTTGTAGCTCCAGAGCTTTGGATGACATCTGTGACACAAGGAGGCTGGGATGCAGTCTTGCTCCTCTGTAGCCCTGGGACCACTGATGAAGCCTTCATGCCTCCATTGCTCACTAATAAAACTTTGCTAATTGTGTTTTTTCTTCCTGAAGGGGAAGAGGATTTGGAAGTGGGTCAGTGTTGTAAGGGTAAATGAATTAGGCACACTGAGATGCTCAGATGTGTCAGGATTATATATCAAACTGGGACTAATCAAACAGGTCCTGTTTTAGTAAAACAACGTGCTCAGCACTTTTGAAAAATCAGGCCCAGTGAGGAGTATACTGGGTCTAGATTTAGCTTTTCAGCTTGAATGCTTTGATCCTGGCATGTTAACTCAAAATCCTTGTTAATCTACAAATAAATATTTCTCCAGGAAAAGTAAGAATGATTTTTTTCTGTACAGTGGGGATCAAGTAATTGAAAGAAAGTGTTTTCATTGTTATATTTCCACACCCCCTGCCCTGTTCTTATGCATGCAAAGTATTTGTCAAATTCTTCTAATATGGACAGAGTAATTTTAATTAACATCTGCAAACCATCACATAATACCTGGAGCGGCTGTTGCTGGCTATGAATCACACATTTAACTGAAAGAACTGTGCTTTCTAAGGAAAGGCCAAGGCACAAGTATGTCCCAGTCCTAGACTACATATATTTGTCCAGTGACTTGCTTCTCCTCCTGCTTATCTTTGGGCCATGCTGGCAGGTGGTGAACCTCAAGGTTCAAGACATGTAATGGAACTATAGTTAGTCCTCGTGTGTCTTGTCCAGGCATGGTGTAAGTAAAAAAAGACAAATTCATGCACTCACAGAACTTTGGGCATTGATTTCCTCATAAGCATAGTTTTCTCTCCCCTCTTCAGCTTCACCAAATAGCATGTTTTCTGTCAAAACAGTGCATGAACGAACATTTTCAGTGCGAACCCTATATTCAAAATAACAGGTTTTGCACTGGCAATCCTGACCCAATTTTAACTCTGGTTGCTATGGTGCTCTGCGGGCTGGGTGGCCGGCGGGGCAGGACGATGAGGGGATGGCACACAAGCCTTTTGTTGCTCCTTGGCCAGGGTGCAGCCAGCTTGTTTCCTCCTTCTCCCTTCACCCCACAGCAGCTGGCAGCAGCCTATATCTGCTGATCAGGGGCAGTGGTCAGGCTGCAGCCTCTGAACCTCTCTGGGTCTGTGTCCTGGAGGAGACACCTTCTCCCAGGCACCCAAAGCTGTTCCTCTGCAGACCACAGTTCTATCCTTTGGCTGCATGCCCCTGTATTGGGTAAGCCTTCATCTTCCTGCTCGTGGGCTTTAAGCAGTCTCCCTCTCCTCTGTCCCTCACTAGTTGCTTTTCCAGACATCCTGTGTCCTGCTTTACTCCCTCCAGAAAAGGAACTCATCACAATACTTTTAAAGGATGAGATCTAAACTAGGTCATTATCTTAGTAGTGAGGGGAAAGTGACTTTTATGAACAGGATTTGAAATAACACTCATTATTTTAAAGGCAGATTTAAAAATTTCTAGTTGATGTTAAATATATCACAATTGCCTACATGCAGTAATATAAGCGCAGGATTTGCAAATTTGAGTTTGATGTTAATTTAGCTGGTAGATAGTCTGCAGGGTAATCAGTGCTTTGCATTTTTCATTCAATCTTAATGTTACACTTTGCCTTCCACAACATAATCCAAGCCACAGACCAGCTGGCTGTGTTGATTAAAATCCTTTTTCTGCTTTTTATTAATCTTCATGGTTTTGCCCTAGAATTATGAAGTGGTCATGGTCTATCAGGAAGGAAGTCTGCAGGGCCAGAATGCAGTCTTTACAAGTTGAGATTTCTGCCTATAGCATATTGCTGATTCCTAAAATAAGTTGTCCTGAATGGTTTGTTATATCTGCAGAGCTTGACATGAGTTTGGAATGAAGCTCTTCTGGTTAAATTACTTACAAATACTTCATTATGCATTTGGCTGACACATTTCCTCACTGAAAACCTAGATTAAGAGAATATCATTAGGGGGTGAAGGTAACAGTGGACTTTTATTGTCAATAGGCTTAATCCTGCATTTTGGAGGCACAGAGTCATGTAAACTCTTCCTGTGGACTCTTTACCTTGATGGTAGAGGGAGAATGGCTGGGATCAGGGTATTGCTGCAAGGGGCAACATCAGGGGTTCCTCAGGATGCACAGCAAAGGGACAAGAATAATTCTCAAACTGAAGGTGGTGAAGCAGCAGGAAGGATGCTCTGATTCCCAAAATCAGCCCAAAGGCTGCTGGGACACAGTCTTGATCTTCCTTCCTCTGTAAAACTCCTTGCACAAAGGCTGTTTGTTCAGACTGGGTGAGATAGACCCCAAACAAGTAATGTACTCTGTGTGTTGTTGCTTTTTTCGTAAATAACTATTTGATCACGGTGAATTGATTTTTTAACAAATTTGATGTGATGATTAGGCAATCACTTTAGCATGTATTTTTTCAATTATTTCTTGTTAACAAAATGAGGCAGTAACTAAGCATGATCTATATTTTCTGACTTCTCACAGTGTTAATTAAAGACTGTGAATATTCTTGCTGATGTGTTTGGATATCTTTGCATCTAGTGGTGGCTATAGTGGTTATATCCTGTAGTTATGCCACCTATACGTGGGCCGAGATCCTACACTTAAGGATGGTACTCATTGAAAATATTACATAGGGAGATAGATCTGCCTACAGGTCTTTGCTGCACTCTTCCCTTCCCTGCTCTGTGTTGCTGTTGGGGACTGTGTCAGTGCATACATTTGGGGCAGAGAGAACACAATATGATGATTCTTATAAATAATGCCTGCTAATACCTCAGAGTTTTGCTGCAGGGAGTTCCATTTGGTGTTAGGCTTTACTCTTTTGTTTCCATAGTTGCATTTAACTGCAAACACCCATTTTTACTATTCAAAGTAAATTGCCTTTTGAATTTCATACCATTACTATCTCCTTTGAGCTTTAGCAAGGCGATGTGAGATGTGCAGGTTGAAGAGTCAAGGCCCCAAATTTTACTAGGTTTTCTTTCACTCTGAGAAATGATATGCCTCAGGTCAGTATGTCTCTCACCAGTGCAGGGGTATCTATCCTAAAGCAGATCAGGACAGAGATGGGCCATGAAGACATGAAATACCTGCAGCATTAAACCCATGGCCTTCCACGATACCAAGAAGAATGAAGTTTCCTCTGAGCCAGATCTGCTGTGACTTGAGCAGTTGAGCACGAGCTCTATCTGTGAATGGAGTTGTTCTCTATCTTATTGTGAGACTTGTAAGCCTTTATTTGGTGCCCTTTCCACAAACTTGTGATTCTCAGTTTCTAGGCTGCTTTGGAGTCTGCTGCAACCTTATGATTTTGTAATTTTTAACTTTAAAAAGCAATTTCTTTTTCTTCCTTTGGAGGGTCTTGGCTGCAAAAAAAAGTGACTTCCTGTCTCCCCAATTTACTTTTGTCAGGTTTTTAGGCATTGATAATAGTTTTTGAAGCTCTGATTTCTTCAGGCAAAGAAACTTGCGCTAGCAACTTGCTGAGGTAACCTCATTGCTGGTAGGGTGCTGGTGAGCATTGCTTGGCTGGCTGCTGAAGGCTCATGGGCACTACTTAAAAAAAACAAACTATAAAGGCTACTGGGTAGGACAGGTTAATTGCCTTTTTTCCCTCCCTGCACAGCTCTTACCTTCATTGGACTTTTGCCATCTCAGGTATTCGCTTTACTAAAGTGCACATAACAGCTGGGCTCTGGCAGCTGAAGTGACTGGTTAGTGGTATTCAGTTCCTGCTCTCCCCCGTAGCCTCCTGTGTTCCCATCTAGCTTCCCCCTACAGCATCATGGCTGAAGTAGCACAAATTATCCTCTTGTCAGTTGTTTTATCACTTTCCTTTGTGATCTACTTGCTTTAAGGATCTGACTATTGCCTTGTCTTTTGGTAAATATCATCCCTAAATTAAAATTCTTACTCTTATCCTTCAGAAATATTCAATGGGCTTGGGATCTCTCTGTTGGCTTTTGTGTTTCTCCTTCCTTCTGGGCCACCACTTTTGTCCCTATACATTCTCATGTAAATCCCTCTTTCAGGTCACTATTTCCTACAAATACTTACCTAAGTCATCAAATGCTTAGCCATGCCACCAAATATATATTTTGTGAACTTTCATACCACGGTTTTGTTTCTTCAGCATCTTTGGTGTTTGTGATGATGTTACTGACTTCAGCTGGTGCTCCAGATAGCAGTGATGGAACATATAGCAGACCTCCAGGTGCTTTAGCTGCATGTGCTCCTGGACACAGAGTGCAAGCTGGATGCTTCACTAGCAGAAAATACAAAAAATGAATAGAAGTGCTTAACAAAAAGAATGGAAACTCTGTGTTTCTGGTTCACTTTACTGTCCCTTAAGGATTTATTTTTGCATTACGTTGCATGGTTGTATGTGTTTTTCAAGACAACAAAGAGTGACATGAAGGATCTCAGTTAATCCATCTGTCTTGGCAAGGCTGAGTTTCCTTGCTTCTGTTCAGCTACCAAGAACCATATCCCCTGTGTTTACTTATTTAAACTGAATTAGGTATGGTGGCTACACAAATCAAAACAAGAATGGTCGGTGTATACAAGAAGCAACAATGTTCTGTTTCTGGAATAAGATATATGTAGAATTTTTTTTTTCAATGTAGAAAGAATTAAAAAAATCTGACTCTGTCAAAGTCAAGCATATTAAAGCAGATGGCCGAAAGAAGACCCATATGCTGTACATAGTATACCATTTTCTTTCTCTTCCGTGTCTGCCCTCTGAGAGATGAAATACTACGAGGGGTGAAACTGAAAGCATCATTAAATGTTAATCTGCTGGGGCTTCCTTAGTGCTAGCGAGGTCAAGCTCTGCTGCAGAACGCGGTGACAGATGGAGCATCCTCTGTGAAATCACTCCGTGCTGCCAAACGCCGCAGAGAGACGCGCCGTCTGTCAGCGTGCCCGTGCTCTGCCTGCCCACCCCGGGAGCTCCCAGGGGTGGGAGTGCTCCCAGGGGTGGGAGTGCTCCCAGGGACCCGCCCTCCGTGCGGGAAGACGGTGGCACGGGCGTGTCGTGCGGACACCGAGTCAGGGAGGATGGCCTTTAGATTAGGGCTGGTAATGAGCTTTCTGCCTCTGTGAGCATATTGTAACCTGCAGGCAGGAAAATGCGGTTTTTGAAAATGGTTTGCCCTGGTGTAGTGCTGAGCTGGAGATCTCTAAATCCCTCTGAAGGGCAATGTCCCTGCTGAGCCTGGTTCCTGGGTTTTTCATCGCCTTGTATTAGAAAGGCTCAAGTCTTGGAGACTTACCATGTTTGCAAAATTAAGTTGAAAGCTCCTGACCGACAGCCTTAAGGGCTTTTCACATAAACACATAAAGCTACACTGCAGCTTTGGCAGAAGGATAGGGTTTGCCTGGTCTCTAGATACACCTGCTTGTGACTGGGCTCCCTGCATTGCTGCACTTTTGGCATCACCACTTTGTAACTCACTAGCTAATTTAGTCATGAAGCTGCTGATGGGAAAACAAACCAGCTGAGTTCCTCCCTAAAGCTTTGGCTCAGCAAAAATGGGAACGATACCCAAATCAGTGCCTGCCCCAGCTGCTTTTTGCCAAAGTTCTTTGTAGTGGAGGAGCTGAGGCTGCTCCCTAGGGCTGCCAGAGCAGACACCATGCATTAGGACCTGCCTGCTCTCATTCAGGAGAGAGATAACATGAGCACTAGTTCAATGTGACCTCCCTCAGTGGCATTGCACACAATTTGTTGTGCACAAAAGTTGTCTGTGAGCCTCATCCTCTGTTACACTGCTGCAGTGTAAACCTGTGCCATCAGAGTGAGTGTTCAGCTACGTGGTCTTTCCAAAGAGAAGTGGGCAAGCCAGCTAGAAACCCACCCCAAAAATATTAGTGAGGTCTGTACAAATATTGCTGATGAGCCCTGCAGCAGTGTAACTAGAGAGCCTTCACAACTTGTAAAAACTGTCCTGGCAGTTCCATCAAGGATTAGGGAAAGAAGAACAGCCCTCTTGTCTCCTCAGGAGAAGTCTTCTGACACCTGCTGCAGCGTAATGGTGGTCCTTATCACAGTTCCTGTAAGTATGATTTTCACTTTAGGGAATCTGGGCAGGAGAGTTAATGTCAGCCTCAAGCATTGAATGGAATCATGTGTAATTTTTTGGGTGATCCAAGTTAAACATCAGTTCCCACACCACTAAGTTGTCCATTGGAGGTTTTCTTCTCACTTGCATTGCCTACATTTGAGCTCTGAGCCAGAGAATGCATCAAGGTGGCTTCTGTGGGGTACAAGGGCCACTGGGAGCCACCTCAATCCTCCATGAGCAAAGCCATTCCCAATACTGACTATTAGCCTAGCCTGTGATGAATAGCAACTCTTCCCTGTTTTTTGGTTGGTGCTTTTTCCTTTGTAATAAGAATTGGTAGTGTGTTATTTTGACCCTTTCTTTGTTGTTTTTCTTAATGAGTTCCTCTAAGGAACCTTGTTTACGCAAACAAAATTTGAAGTGTGAACTTAAGAAATATTTAACACACATATGTATCTTTGGTAGGATTCAAGCACAGAAAAGAGGGAACAGAGAAACTGACAGATGGAAAAGGATACAGCTGAAGGAGTTGCTCCATGAAGGGGCCTCTTTAACGTGTGAGGCGGATTTGTACTCACTACCTTTGCTTTCATTTGGATTATAATGTCAAAATAACTAAAAAAACCGAAGCACAGTCAGTCATATTTGATGGAAACGATGCAATTAAAACCATTTCCCCACTTGAGGAGAAAATACCTTAGGCACAAGCTAGATGGTGCTAGAGCATACAGCTAAGAGGATGTTCACCTAGCAGCTGTTTGACATTAAAATATGATGATCAAAACAGACTATACTAAGGGAAACTCTGCAGTGTTAGAGGCTTTTTAGCACCTGGTTTTGTCTGCTGCTTTTGTTCTGACTATATAAAAGTAGTTTCTGCTTCCCTGAGCCTCTCAAAATGCCCTGTCAGATATATCAACTTATGGAAACCTCTCTTTGATATTCTTGTTTTGAACTGATTAATACAGACAACCCCGCTCTGTGATTTGAAGTAAGGTCAGTTTTGTCTCTCTCTTTCACTCCTCTGTTTGCATTACATCAGGAGAGCAGTCAGACATTCCCCATTGCCAAAGGGCAGTGCTGCTTGGCATGGAGCTTGCAAAGAGGGATGTGCATTCTGGAGTAAGTGTTCAAAAGCATTCGTGAGGCTGAAGGGCATAATTCCCATTGAAAACCAGTGAGAGCTGTACTTAGGAGTTTCCTATGCTGCAGAGCTTCCCCAGCATGCTTATGTCTGTACTTCCTCTGTTCAAACTGAGGAAAAAAAACACCCATGGTGATTTTTAGAAGTTTTGACATGCTTAAAATATTAATTAGCTTGATCTGAGGAATGAAAGAATGTCACTCTTTCAGCTGTAACTACAGTCAAAAATTTGTGACCGTAAATGTAGTCAGAGGATCTAATAATGCCTCTGAGGCCTATGCGGCTGCTGTGCATTTTGATAGGACTTCAGGGCAAGTTACCCCATGCAACAGAGCCCAGAGTGCCATTGATTGGAAGCATGCATTTGCTTCAGAGCAGAAAGGAGAGGGAAATAGTACCATGCAAGTTGAAAAAAAAAATTTATTATTATATGTAATTTTTTTTTTATTTTTACAGATTTTGAAATGCAAGGTCTTTGCACTTTTTAAAGCATGGCCTACAAAGACTTTCAGGTGCATTTAACTTCATCCATGTAAGAAGTTGAATGGAAAACAAAGAGGCTGTTCACTTAGGTAAAAATCCCACGTGCTTTAAGCTTTCATACTTAGTACCTTTGTTTGCACTTGTACGGCTTTATCAGCATGTGGCAATGTCCCTACACTGAAATGTGATGTGATGGATGGAGCACTGCATGGTGAGTCAGGAGGCATTTCTCCAGGCTCTTCCCTTGACTCGCCATATGATATTCTGCAGGACTGAGTCTCTGCTACTCTTCACTTACAAAATGTTATAAAAATGTTTTCCTAGCCACATGGAGTGCTGTGACATGTATGGGTCACTGAGTGTAGCAAAAGGAGTAAAACTGGAGAAGCTGAGTATGTTCAATGCATGCAAATATGCCTGGAGGTTAATAATTTAATTGGCAGAGTGCCTTATTTTTCTGGCTAATGGGCCTGTTTAGTGAGCTCCTGCAGTGCTTGACATACTGGCCCGCTGCTGTTCAGACACAGTTGTACATCTGGTGATGTGAGCTGTGCTGCTCCATCTCTCGGACCCTTCAGTGAGAGTGTCAAAGCTGAGGTGATGCCTAAATTCTCAGCCAAAGAGCTGTGTTTTTGTCTGAGACTTGAAGACATGCTGGAAGTGGTCCTTTTTGCAGTGTGCGAGGTGATGGGTGGGATTGTTGCGATGTGTGGAAGACATAGTGCTTGCAGAGCACTGGTGCTGCTCTGTGAGGTGCAGACGTGGGAATATAGGTCAGTGAAACATCCAAAGCGGTTGTACAGCTGCAAAAGGCATATTTACACACACAGGATACAAATGGCAGGCTTGAGCTAGACAAGCTGCTGCTGAGCAGCCTGGTGTGTGCCTGGGGAGGGGGATGCCAACACACGCCGTCCGAGCCTGATCGTCAGAAATAGCTGTGGTACTTTGGTCCAGAGCAGCCCTCAGGCTGGCAGGGCTATTTGGTCTCCAGAGTGGGGTGTCTGTGACACAGGACTGAGGGCCCTTAGGTGCCACGTCCCATGGCTCCCCTGTAAGTCCTGGCAGGGCTGTGTGCCTGGTTCTTGGAGCTGCGCTGGGCTTGGTCACAGTGAATGTGAGCAAGGTGAGGCTTGGGGGTTAAGAGCAGGTATTGTCTGTGTTTTCCGGCTGTATCAACTGATCTAACAGACGTGGGCTTGGATCCACAAGCCTTTTTTCATGCCTGAAGCAGTGGCAGCCAGTTTTGCTCTTATGCAAGCCAAAACTGTGCAGCTTCACTTGCATCAGCTGGTGAAATATTTATAGGTTTGTAGTATGAGGTGTCCCAAGTTTCGTGGTCCTTTCCTGCTTACATCTGTGTGCAGCTTCTTGTAAAATTTCTCTATTCTTTGCTGCTTGTGTTTATTTGACTGCCATGATTACCCTGGTACCAACACAAGCTGATGGATGAAAGGGTTGAGAGCAGCCCTGTGGAGAAGGACTTGGGGGGTGTTGGTGGATGAGAGGCTGGATATGTGCCAACAACGTGTGCTTGAAGGCCCAAAAGCCAAACATATCCTGGGCTGCATCCAAAGCAGTGTGGCCAGCAGGGAGGGGATTCTGCCCCTCTGCTCTGCTCTGGTGAGACACCACCTGGGGAGCTGCATCCAGCTCTGGGGTGCCCAGCACAGAAAAGATATGGACCTGTTAGAGGAGGTCCAGAGGACAGCCATGAAAATGGTTGGAGTGCTGGAGCACCTCTATTATGAGGAAAAACTGAGAGAGTTGGGGTTGTTCAGCTGGGGCAAAAAAGGCTCCAAACTCTGGGGAGACCTTACTGCAGCTCTGCAAAACCTATAGACGGCTTAGTAGGAAGATGGGGACAAACTGATGAGACCTGTAGTGATAGGACAAGGTGTAATGGTTTTAAACTAAAGAGGGGAGCTTCAGATTAGATTTAAGGAAGAGGGTCTTTTTGATGAGGGTGGTGAAACACTAGAACAGTGTCCCTGTTGCCTGAGTTTGGAATGCACATGCAGCTCAACAGGGAGTGTCTCTGTCTCTTAAGAGTGTTGAAAGTTTTGGTTTGAATGTTATATGGTGCTAGCCAAGCAGACAAACTTGCCTTACTCTGCTGTTCTGTCCTCTACAAAAACATGGAAAACATAGTACCTTGTGTCTTTCTGGAGAAGAAATTGAGGCTGTGGGGAAAAGAGTTTGCTAATCATGGCAGCCAGATGTTCCCACCTGGCATTCAGTGTGTCTCCCTGTCCATCTTAGAGTGAAGCTGCAAGGTTGGGTTCAGTGGCAGCCCTTCTGAGTTTGTTGCCTGGTCTGGTTTATGAAATAAGCACAATAAAGCCTATTCCATATGTTTATTTTACCAGAAAACCTATTTGTTTGTGATACCACAACTGAGCATGTTCATGGATATTTAATCCCTTCCAGGATAAGGCAAAGATTTGCTCTTCAAGGAATTTTAAGTCAAATGGTAGTTCTGCCTTAGCCCGGATTATGCAAGTGCAGACAAAAATTAATTTGGTGGTTTATTCCTGCTGTGAACAACTCAGGATTTTCTTTTGGGGATTCTAAGATTGTTCTTACCTAGTAATTAAAGCTTAATCATGTTTTTTGCCAAAAGCAGTATATTTGGCTTGCAAGTGGGGAGATATCTCTGTATCTGTCTGTCCCACCTCCTCCTCCCCGTCGTGTTTGCCTTGTCAGTTTTTCAATCTCTGACTCTGCAAACTGATACCTGGATCTGCTGTGCTTGAACAATCCCTGTTCTGAATCCTGCCAGGTGTCACTTTGTTTTGTTCCCCTGGCATCCAGAGGAGGTTTTCCTTCCCGGGAATTACACGCTTTCTCTGCCAGGAGCTACGGACTCTCAGCGCGGCTGGCACGGGGCCATCGTGTGCAGTACCTGCCTGCTGCCAAGCGGGGACATGCGGCTGAGATCAAAGGGCTCCAGGCAGGAGGCCCTGGAGAGCTCTTGCTTTTCATCCATCCTGAGGGATTTCCTGGCAGAGTTACCTTGGGTAAATGACTTCTGTCCTTGTAAAAGCCAGCCCGGAAAACTGTACGTGCGTGGCAGAGCAGGGAAACTTGTTAGATTTAGAAAAAGATAGTATGTAATGTAGTGTGCAGATGTATTTGTGTGTATAGTGTTTTATCACCATCAATGATTGTAGATGTTTGTCCTGTTGTCTAATTAATCCCATATGTACCCTACCCTGGATTCTGGTATCATATCTGTCTTGCCAGGACTTGAGTCCTTTCTTTGTTCTGCCCAAGGAGAACAGAATTGCAGAATCAGTGAGGTTAGAAAAGACCTCAGAGATCATCGAGTCCAGCCTATGACCGAACACTGCCTTGTCAACTAGACCATGGCACTGAGTGCCACATCCAGTCTTTTCTTAAACACCTCCAGGGATGGTGACTCTACCACCTCCTTGGACAGCCCATTCCCATGCCCAGTCACCCCCTCCATGAAGAATTTCTTCCTAATGTCCAATCTAAACCTCCCCTGGTGCAGCTTGAGACTGTGTCCTCTTGTCCTGTTGCCGGTTGTCTTGGAGAAGAGACCGACCTCCACCTGGCTACAGCCTCCTGTCAGGTGGTTGCAGAGAGTGATAAGGTCTCCCCTGAACTCTTCTTCCCCTGGCTAAACAACCCCAGCTCCCTCTGAGACTCCTCACAGGACATGTGCTCCAGATCTTTCAGCAGCCTTGTTGTCCTCTGGACATACTCCAGCATCTCAACACACTTTAAATATCCTTTTAGTGTTATTCTGAAAGTTCTTCTCATATACACAGCTTTTTGGTGCTGTAATGCCATATTACTATTGTTGTTTTGTTTCTAGAAATGCTCATAAAAGCTGTGTATTGTTTCAGGAAGGGTAATGATTGTCTTACTGGTTTTCAACACCATTGCCATCATCAAAACAATGATCTGTGTTACATGTCAGGATAGTTTTCAAAAGCATGAAGTCAGTCAGTTCTACAAAACCTTTTGTACAAAGAATTAAGTTTGTAGATGAATTAACTACCATGAAAAAGCAACACCAGAAAAAGTAACAAAATCCGATCACCTTTCCTGTCTCTTGCTCAGACTACTACATATATATATATATGTCCTAATGACAAATCTTTAAAATTAGACGTATATTTGCTTTTATCTAAGGACAAACTATGACAATACAATCTATTGGAATGGAGTTTTCTTTTAATTGTTTTCATTCTGGAACCATATTCTGGAGTATAGGGCTTTCCAATCTAATGTACAACCCTCTTTTTTTTTCCAGTCAAGAGTCAAACAGACATATATATGTATGAATGCTCATTTCTGTAACAATTTCTTTATTTTTACTTTTGGGAGTACACATAAATGTTGCTAGATGTGAAATGTTTAGTATGTGTAGCCTGAAGTTAAGGTGATACCACCTTAACTTTATCACAGCTTTGTCCTTTGCATGACTCAAGGACTTACTCTGCTATGAAAATTACATGCATATTCTTGGAGAAACCTTTTCTTTTACTTTCTGTTTTTTGTTTACTTTTGCAAACATAGTCTACATGATGGTTATAAAAAATAAGCCACTGTATAATTTCGGCAGGAAGAATATTAGGAAACTTTCCCATTCTTCTCTTGCTTGTCTTAGAGGGCTTGAGGGGGATTTGGCTTGGTTCTGGTTGCCAGTGACATGTGCGTTGCAGATGCCAGAAAGAACTTCAGGATACTCAGACCCTGTCATGCAGGAGCTACCAAGTGCATGTGATTTAGAGAAGGCATTCAGTAATTCCTTCTGTTCTTCTCACATGGGTTTGTGAAAACGGACCAAAACAGTGGTTTCCACTGCTCAAATCAGTGACCAGTGTGAAGGAGTAAAGCTTTTTTTTTTGGGTCAGATTGTCTGTAGCACATGCCAATGTTCAGAGTCATGGCACCACAGCCAGATCATTTCAGTATGGAGCATGTTGGAAGGAGAAGCTTCTGTCACCCATTCTGAAAGATCAAAAGCCTTCAAGATGTGCATATGTTTCACAGTCAGCAGTAATTGGTTTTATATCGAGCTTTGGTATGAGATTGGGTTTGGATTTTTTCTATCTGAAGTAACATAGCAGTTAAGATTTACCTAGCTTATAGCGTTAAGAATTGCATTCAAAGTAATTTACCTAATAACTAGTACTTGAACTAGTTTCCTTCAGGCACTCTTGTTGAGCAAATCCATTGAAAAAGGAGATGCTGTCTTCACTTCCCCAGTGGTAGGATCCATACCCTATTCTCTAGCTTGGATAAACTTCCTTATACTATGTAGGGCATTCAACTTCTGTGAGTGCCTTTAAAAATTGAAGTAATGTGACAATATTACGTGATGTCCCTAGGTGTGTCAGAGTTTCTTCTCGATGTTCACTCTGAGCAACCTGCTTTCCTCCTCTCCCACTTACAGACCATCAGAGCCTTCTTCAGTCCTCCTCTTCCCACATTTCCCTGTCTTCCTCCACTGCTGCCCTCTCAGTACCTTGCCAGTAGCAGAAGCCAAGTAAGCTGCAGCTAATTTGACTCAATGCATTTTCTCCTATTTTGCACCCTCCAGGCTGCCCTCAGGTCAGCCCTTTCTGCTTTGCCCCTAATGCAGCACTGCACTGACTTGCACTCGGTCCAGCAGGAGAATTAGTGCCATTTAAGAGAGTACAGTCATTTTTCTGATGATTAAAGAGACAGAAGTTGAAGGGTGTCCAATAAGATCCCCACTCGTCAGTGCCAATATCCCAGTGAGCATCTTGGCAATGCCATTACATACTTAATGGCTTCCCTTTTAGTCAGCCATGAACACATAAGGATAAAACCAAGATTCGGTTCCCCATTCAGTCCAGTTCTAGAAATCCAGCTGAAGACTTTTTTGATTCAAGCATCAGCAGGTCTCGAAACCACAAAAGACACTCAGTCTTGCAGGTGCCTTCTGTGCATTTGTGAAAGTCAGGCTCCTCTGGTGGAACGTAGAAGATATTTCGAGGGATAACGTAAGGAGCATGTGAGTATGCATGTGGACTGTTTTCACTGCCTCCAGTTTTCATCTGTGTTGTACTTGGGTAAGGATGAGGAGAAGGCAAACTCAAGACTCTTCATGTTGATTACGTTTTGGCAGTGGATTGCTCCAGTATTACTGATGCAATGGGGCAGTGGCAGCAGGAGGGATGGGAGTTATCTGCTCCTGCCTGGTTTCCTGCCTCTTAGGATAAATCTACAGCTTACATTTTTTTCTGCAGCCTTCATCATGCTGACATTGATGTCAGTCTGTGCTGACTTGGTTTTTCACCGCAAACACAAACAGCTCTTGATGTGCGTATTGTTGTTTTCACAGCCCATATGGTCTTCTCAGGTTCCTCAGGTGCTTGGCAGAAGCTTTAATTCATGGCACCTTGGGGAGTCAGGGGTGGTCCTCAAGGAGGGTAAGCAGCTAATCCCAAGCCTAGTACAAACCTCTGTCTAGGATGGTCTGTGGTCACTGGCAGTGTGGAGCACGGGAATAATTTAAGAAAAAAATTAACCTCCCTAGAAAGGATCAATTTCTGAAATTACTGTCAAACTGCGTGTCTGCAAGGGAGCCCAGCTGGATCTTTGGGGCTGTAGACTTTTAGCACCTTAAGCATGAAGATTGAGCTGGTTGTCCAGAGGAAAAAGCAAAAGTGCAAAAGCTTCAAAGGCTTCAGCTATTGTTTTTTTCTACCTGGGGTCAACTCCTTTAGAAGTGAGACAGACCTTCTGGATAAACGAGCCTAGGAGACATGGGAATTTTGCCAGTACAGAGAGCCTGGGTAATCAGTCACATTAATTTGGGCTAAGCGAAGCATGAATGAAGCCTTTACTATTCATTCGATGTTAATCATATTGTTAGCTAGAATAACAAAACTGACTCCATAGAAATCCAGTCTAATTTCCTTTTGTTGTAAAGTTAATCCAACCATGTTGTTATTGCATAGAAGTTCCGTCTTCCTAAAAGATCTTTGACATTGCCTTAACATCTCTTTCATAAGCTTAACTCTCCCAATTGAATACTGTTTTGGTGTTTAGCAGAGAGAACCACTCCACGTACTTTGTGAAAATAAACTTTTAATCATCTCTATACCCTTGAAAAGGGAGACTACCAAACATGTATCCAGGCAGAGTATGATAACACTGAAATAATAAGGAATAATCAGGTGAGAAATCATAATATAAATAGTGACATAAACATTGTCCAAAAGGTAAAATCACATGAGAAATATTAAGTATATCTCCCCCAAGAGATGAGACAGACAGATGTGTATTTATACTAATTTTGTGGGTGAGAGAAAACAAGGCTTGGAAAAGATATCTTAATCCATGTTATTTTTGACTCAATAAATGTATTTTATTTGACTGTATTTTGACTCAATAAATAATTAGATCATATGTACTGCCTAAACTTTGGCTAATGATGCTTCTTCCTTAATATGCCCTTAAAATACAGAATCACACTGAAGAAAAGGTTTAGGTCCGTTAATTGAAACAATCCCAACCTTGACTTTTGATGATGACACAATCAAATAAGTTGAAAAATACAATTAAATCCTATTTTCGAGTCTGACTTTTGAGTATGCCTTATTCCCCCTGCTTAAAGTATTGCCTCCAGATATCCTTGCATACTTTATATGCAAAAGTGCAAAAATATGTATATGCAGACACACACTAAAATTCACTGGCAGTCAATGCATTTAACTTTCAGCCAACTGCACTTGTAGGGTGCTTGTTCTTAGTGATTTAATGGTATTTGTTTTGTTTCAAGTTCATATAATGTTGAGTTTTCATCACAGAAGTGATGAGGTCACATTCAGCTGGTTGCTCAGATCAATGCAGAGAATGCTACAGGTTTTCCTTTACATCCCCAGTCTCAGTATAACCATCTTCTCCAATAACCATCTTCACCAAGTCTACCTTGATGTGCTTAAGATGAGTTAAGAGTGCAGGGGGACGGCTGGGTCTGCCCTTTCAATGTTTCACTCCCTTCTGTGTGGGTGTCAGTAGCTACACTATGGGGCCGCTGACTGGTACACTGGATGCAGGCTGAGAACACACTGAGAACTAGTACATCAAATTAAGGAGCTGAGGTTAATGCCTAGTCAGACCCATAAGCTGATCTGACACCCTGTGTGGCAGCAGCATCCCCAGCTCTGCCTGAGAGTGACTATGGGAACGTGACATGGGCATGACTGAGGTGCCAAGTCCGCCCTGAAAGGAGGTGGTGTTTTTCTCTTAGGCAGAAAGGAGCACCAAGAAAGGACACCCCAAATTCCATCACCTTTGAAAACTGGGGAGGTTGTACTACATTTTAGTTACCTGGAGGTTCTGGTTGTTATCAGTGCAAAGTGGTTGTCTCTGCCTGCGGGTAGCAAGCTGAGGTAGTACAGGGCCATAAATCACCACTGGGGAAGCACTTTCCCTGGTATTTGTTCTCTCTCAGCTTCGTGTGTCATAAAATAATTAATAGATGTCCATGAGAGATTCTCAGTAATGGGTTGTTGTCACTCTTTTGTGGATGTAGGAACTTCCTTTCAGGATAATCCCAAGTCCACACCTAGGTCGGTGTCGTATGTTCCAAACTGGTCCATGCTGCTGGGAAAAATGCCCATAAATGCTGTAATAACATGTTGCCCATATGTTCCCCTTGACCTGTGTGTGATGCCTGAGTACCAATAAAACTTTTGTCTTTTTCTCCAGTGTGTTGAGGAAAATGAGAACATTTCTGTAGGCTGTGTTTTAGGGAAAGTGTCCTGAGGACTGTCTAATGCTCTTGAGGTTTCTGAGAGCTACAAAAATATGACATATTTATAGGGACATTTCAATTGTAATGCTAATCAACTGAGGCTGACATCCAGCATTTTGTTGGGGAAGACTTTCAATCCTACAGTGCTTTTTAAAGTTGTTTTCCTGCATACATCTATTACTAGGCTTATTGCCTGCTACATAGTCCCCAGTACTCCCAGTGTCCTTTATGTGTGGGTGAGGGGCAATTTCTGACTGGGTGGGCAGGGGGTCTCTTCATCCTCATCTTCAGGTGCTCCTGGTGAGACTGCAGCTCCAGGCCTGTGAATGGAAGGGGTGTGAGGTGAGCCATGCAGGATGTCTCCAGCTCAGCAGCTCAGTCATGAACCCCCCCCAAACACCTCTAATTGTCCATCAGGTGCTTTAGCAGGCAGAGGTAAGTACGAGGTCAGATGGTTTCCAGATCTTGTCTGTCATAATTATGGCTCAGGTGTTGCATTTTTTATCATTAGCTGGTATTACATTTGCCTGCTTGTGTTGCAGAGATATTTTAATTTGCTATTTCAAAGTCCCATAAGTGAGACAGTCTTAGTTGACACATCCTTTTCACAGTTGTGACTTCTTATTTCTCCTCTTCTGTTTGACATC
The DNA here is from genome assembly GCF_009650955.1 of Corvus moneduloides. Classification (NCBI taxonomy): domain Eukaryota; kingdom Metazoa; phylum Chordata; class Aves; order Passeriformes; family Corvidae; genus Corvus; species Corvus moneduloides. The sequence goes on along the minus strand of NC_045479.1, from coordinate 39,408,767 downwards.
AGATTTTTTTTTTTAATGAAGCTTTTTGGCTTTGCACCTCAGTGCACAGAGTATAATGACCCATTGGGAATTATTTTTCTGTAGCAGAGGCTGGGGGATCACTGCTCACCTCTGGAGAGGTCGTGGCTGGGTGAAAGTCAGTAGGCATGACCAGCATATTTTCACAGTATCCTGGAGCAGTTTCATGTGACAGAGGTGCCCTCCTTTGTCCTTCAGGATAAATCTGACTTCTTCCAACTCATTTTCATTTTGCAAGAAGCTGGGGACAGAAACTGTCCTCAAGGAATTTTGTTATGAAAATGTAGTTGGGTCTTTGGCTGTTTTGTTTAATAGAGTTGTTAACAGATGGAATAAGATGTCCAATGTTCTTTTAGTTTAGACTGAATGATATAAGGTTAATTAATTGCCAACTGATTTTTGCAAACAATATCGGAAACATAAAATTAGTTGCAAAGTTATCAATCTTCAATATGATTGTTTTTAATCATGTGCCTTTTAATTAATCTACAATTGTTGATTTGTATTTAAACTTGTATTGTGATTGCTAAATTCTAGTTAAAGAGCAATATGTTATTTAAAATAGAAGAAGGGAAAATGATCTGCTCTGATAATGTCTTACTTCAAGCATAGATTGCTGCTGCCCTGCCAGTGCTGGCCCCATCTGACATCAGTAATATTTTCTGCTTCTCACTGAGATGTAATTAAGCAGTAAATTAGCATTGGTCACACAAAAGATGAAAACTCTGGAGCTCTTTGATGGTGTGTGCAGTGACACCGCTCCAAGCTGAGGGCCGAGGTTGTGCAGAGCTCCACCTGCCCTGCCCGGGGCAGGTCCTTGGGGTATAAGTGTGAGATGGGGAGCCCTCCTGTGCCCACCCTGCCAGTGCACCCTGTTCTCCTTCCAGGGCTGTGATAAGTATGTGCTTCGGCACTGAGGAGCATGGCAAACCCATGGCTGATCTGATGTGGATGGAAAAGCAGTGGAATTGAGTGCTGTAGGCCACTGGTTCTCGGTATGTGTCTTTTGATGTCTTCTTAGGTGAGTTAACTTTTAGATTTTCTTTTCACTGGTCAAGAAGACAATGAAATGCATATAGTGGCTGATACATTATGAACAGGAGCAGAGAAATCAGTTGTATCATTAAGGAAGGTGTCAGGTGATACAGGGATATCCAGCAAGCAGGATTTGGGAGAGGCAGAACATGAGAGGGCAGTGAATGAACCTTCCTGAGCATAGGTTAGGAGCAAAGGTTGCTGCCCCGGTAAGTTTTCGCCCACACCTGTCACAATGGGGTGTGGTATCATGGGTGTTATTTGTGTTATGTTATTTATTCAATCACAGGGAAGGAAGCCTCTTGCAAAAGCTGGTATCGTAGAAGCACTCTGCTGCTCCCTGTTTTGGCAGAGAGATCAGGGGTGAGCAAGGAGAGATTTTTTTCATTCTCTGAAAGCCACAGCCTTTCCCATAAGACGTGGAAACATGAAGACGAGTTGGTTTGCAGGAGCTGATGCTGCACTTGTGTCTCCGTAAGACGTCTCTGAATAAAGGAGCAGAGCTTCCAGCACTGTCATTTCAGCGCTTTGCCTACTTCAAACACAATGACAGGTGTTGTTTTCAATTAGTGGCAAAGTAGTCATCATCAAAATTACACTTACAGTATGATGAGCTTTAGCATTTACCAAGAGTTATGCATCTTCAGTATGTTTATCAGTATTTAATATGCAAGATTGGACTGCCTCAGCAGAAAAGTTGACATTGAACTGCTTTCTGGATTCTCTCAAGCACTGTAAAACACAATTATCTTCACTTAGGCACTCTGCAGATAAACTAGGAAATTAATTACTCTTAAATATTATCCTTACAATCTTGTAAAAGCACTGAAATAGCTCCTGTAACCTAAAAATCCCAGTGAGAACAGTTTTTCTTATTCTACATAGTTAGTTGAGGCTAAGCCTATATATTGTTTAGTTGAGCTTCACCTCAGTGGTATTCAGGTTAAAACAAAAAAAATTGATCATTTGAGCAGTTTTTTCTGTCAGTTTTGCACTCAGCCAGCCCGGCAGGATTACTTTTTCACTGAGGATGCTGAGGCTTTGTCACACAGAGTCAATGCTTTGAGGCTTGAAGCGAGTCCAATCTCTCAGTGGACACCGTGTCTCAACACTTCCAAGGGGAAGAGCTCCTCAGGAGCTGTGGCTGTGTTCTTTTTGTGAGCTCAGAGGGAAGGATTTCCATTAAACTGAGTAGCTCTGGTGCATTGAATGGATTGTGGAAATAACTTGGCTCAAATAAAACAGGTAGGTAATAGGCAAACCAAACAGACTTTAGCCACCTTTTCCTCCTAATCAAAAGAGAAAGGAAATAATTGGTTTTGAAATTGGCAACGTTCAGCAGGCCAGCACTTCCACCTTCTGTAGGTGAGCCATGGAATTGTTTGCTCAGTGTACAAATCATCTCAAAAAGTGGCAATAAGACAATAGGCCCATAGTTGGCAAATTACATCAAATATTTCAGTTAGAAAAAAAAAAGAAAACATACAAATACTCCGTTTATTATTCATTGGCACTAGCTATTTCCCCTTAGAGCAGGCAGATTGGGAAGAACAATTAACTAAGGTCTTTCATTTTGGTGTGTGCAAGGGGGGAGCACAACCCTTTCAGGTTACAGCATGCAGTGGAGTCAAAAAGTACTTCTGCCCCTCTTGGATGATGAATGAGAGCAAGCACTAATCCTACCTCTTGCTGAGAGACAAAACTCACTGTGTGAGTTTGCCATGGGGTGGTCTGGCCCTTGCCATGGGACAGGACTCAGCCTGGCGTGGCACTGAGCAGCTGTGTCCTGGCTGAGGTGCCGAGGTCTGGGATCAGTGTTTGAGCTGGTGAGCCAGCCAAGACCTTCACAAGCTGCTGACAGGAATGATTTGAACAATGAATTTAGCCCAGGGGATGCTGGATTAATTTGCAGACAGGATGGAGAGAAAAAGCTAGATGTGACTGACGACAGAACACAGAAAACCTCCAGCTGATGTAGTTAGTAATTTAAAAACAACAACTCAAATGCCAGATTGTGTAAGGGTCAGAGTGGAAAAAAAATTACATGGGGTTATTATTTTTCCTTTTGAGGAATTTGCTGTCCACTTTACTAGGAACATTACTTCTCTTCTGTTTTCCTGTTGTTTAGCAGAGCAGAGAGTGCTCTGGACCACACAATAAAAATTAATGAGAGCAGGAAAAGATCTCTGGGAAATACAACAGAAAAAAATAGATATTTTCAGCTAGAGCAGAGATGAATGCAGAGACATGTGGAAGGACATACATTAGCAAACAGTACAGAGAAAGCAAATTGGCCCAACTGACTTTCCTTCTAGTACTAGCTTAAGAGGGGATTTTGTAAAATGAATGCATTAATATAAAATGAAAGACTTAAAAGAAAGTGTTAGCAATCTTACAGAAAGGAACAAGCCCAATGTATTTCAAAAGCCCTGCATATCCTAAATCATCCAATCATACAGCCTTTGCAGTAATTGTATCGCTATCACAGTATTACCATTTCACAAAATATCACATTGAAATATGGCGCTTTTTTTGTGATGACAGGTTTCAGTAAAGAGTAGGATGGTTTTATAATTGGAATAGCCTTAATGTTCACCATCTCCTCTTCAGATATGTAACTGTGCATTTGTTTGATAGCTAGCTAGGGGCAAACACTGCAGATTTTTTTGTCCAGCCTTATAAGAGAAAAGAAATAAAATATTTCAGGGAGGTTTTGGGTTGAGATGCTGGTAAAATCCAACACTCAGCTCTCAAGAAACAAAGGGGCTTTTTGCAGGGGGCAATGGGGCACACCACTGATCTGCCAAGGCAGGGATATAGCCCTCATGTGTCTCTGGCCAATAAGTGACTCTTTCTTCTTGATATTCACTGGAGAAATCATTTGAGTCTTTGCAGTGATGTGGAAAGGCTAAATTTTGTTTCAGACCTGAGGAGCACTTACTTTGGCATCATCAGAAGAATGGGTCAAAGCAGAGGCCCCTCACTCCTTGGTTTTAGTCTCAAGCATTTTTCTTACCCACCTTGGTTGCTGGGGGGTTTCCAGTGCCTTTCAGTGCCATCCAGCAAAGTCCATCTCCAAACTTTTTTGGTTTTTTCTAGATGACTGATGAATATGTGGGAGTGCACACAGTGTGACACAGGTCCTACCTCCTGCTAAATGGAGAGGTCTGCAGAGCTGAACCTCCCTCTGTTTCCAACCAAACTTGTCCAGCGAGGTTTTTGCATAAAAGTAAGAAAATCCATCCACTTTTTTTTCCTGCTCAGTACTTTCATAGGTATTTCTCTAGAAGTGATCTGCTGGTTAGTTAAAAAGTTATTTATTGTTGTCATAGTGTAGTGAAATTTCCTTTTGAGATGTTTTAATGTACCTTTCAAAGTAGAACCAAACCAACTATAGCTGGCTTCTTATAAGATTGAGGTTATACAGACTGCAGAGATTATTTCCCCCCCCGCCCCCCTTCATTTTAAATTGGTTTCTGATCTACCATTTTATACAAAACTGCTTACGTGGGACAGTAATTTTTGAAGTGCCTCATATTCTACTATTTCCATGTTTGTTTCATTGGGTTTTTTCCCCTGAAATATGGGAGTAATTCCTAGTAATTAGTGCAACAGTTCATGCCAAAGCTAGTAAATTAAAGGCTAGAGCTAAAGCATGAGGTCATCTCTCTATTTTTATTTGTCCCTCTATTTTTGTTCATCTAGTAGTGAGTACAGATGTCAAAAGTACTCTTCTAGTTCCTGCTCCATGCTCAGAGCAGGCAGAGAGGCACCCACAGATGGCTGTTTAACCTACAAATCTGAAACCCTTAAGGAGATGATCTGCCATTTGGAGATGCTCTCTTTCCCCTTTGCCAGAGGAGAAAGCCTGCATGATTAGATGAGATTAATCTAGCCTACACCTAGGTAAAACAAGTGCCATCCCAATTTACCACCTTACTTACATACTTGCAAAGGTCTTTAGACCACAAGGTTGTGCAATATCCCACTGGCCAGAGTGTTCATTGAGAATGCTCAGAATAGTCCTGGTTTGGTACCTGGATTGGAACACAAAATTTATTTAAGGGAAAAACCATCTCATAACAATGTTAAACAAAAAGTGCTGCCTTGTTTAAATACCATGATGTGTAAATTTAATTAAAATGTCTCATTTTCATAAGCAATTGTTTCATTTTTTTCCTGCCTTCATCACTATTATATGTCATTTGTACAATGAGCAAATGAAGGAGGTTCAACAAATATTCTTCAATGGAAATCAAATTTTGCCAAGAATAGAAATGACAGATCCAAAGGCTAAACCTCAGTTGTTTAAACCTCAGTCCCTCCTATAAAGCAAAGATATACATAATCCCTGGATGATGCTCTATTTAGTATAAAAAGAAGGTCTTGGAAGTTTGATGGGTTTTTTTTGCTCTTCTGCCTTGTCCTCTGGTACCTTCTGTAGGCTCCCATCCACCTTCTCTTTTTTGGTAGAAAGACCCTGAGATTAGGAAACTCTGGGATTTCATAGCATGAGAAAGCCATTTTCCAGCCAGAGTTAATCTCAACCACAGTACCCTTGGGGGAATTGATAAGGTGAGGTGAGCTTTATTTAAAAAAATCAAATCATATTAATTTTATTAAAACTACTTTTTCTGTCTAAATATTTGTAGGCCACACCAAGATACCCCAGCAAAAGCCGTTAGAAAGACACTAGAAAGTTTTAATCCTTCTTCTCTTTTTTTCCCTCTTTTTATTGTTGTTTAGCAGCTGCTTCAGGTCAGAGTCTCCAGGTAAAATGTCCCTTGGTTTTCTCCTCATTTGCAATCCTCACCATATGAAATATACAGCCATGGCTGGCCCCAGTGGGTGACAGCTAAACCTCTTCTCTCAAATAGCAATGCAAGGTTTACCATTTTTTTTCTGGCAATAAGTGATTTATCCATAGTTCGAGAACACATCACTGATCCAAGAATGGTGTCATTGCAAAGGGGACTTAGGTTTTTCTTATTAATTTTGTCCCTCCACTGCTTAGTTGTAGATGTGTTTTTCTGGAGTGCTTTTATTTAAAGAGTTAGTCAAAACTTTCCTATTCCTTATTTGGGCTCAAAAATCCCTGAATGAATGACTGCCCTGTCCAGCAGGCAGCAGGGACATGTTCTCTCAGCCCCTTCTTCTGTGATTTCTGATGCTTCATAGGGAAACTGGCTGTGTCCTGATCTGATTTAGATTATTACTGGGTCTGGGGGAATGACATTCAGATCAAACATCTTAAAAAAAATCCTATATGCCATGAATTCCAAACAAAGCTGAAGTTTGCCTGGGATGTAATGACCTGTTGTGCTCTTCTGCAGCAGCCTGTAGTTATATCTCTCCTCAAACTATGTATACATCATTGAGGAGGCTGATATATAAATAAAAGGGCTGCACTAATTTCAAGCTACATTAGGAATGCAGGAGTAAAAATAACCTGATAGAAGAAAGGGCAAAATTAGAATAAACTTGACTGTGAGGTTTCTAGGGAAATATAGAGGAAGGAGGAAAAAAAACCGTCAGAAAGCAAAAAAAGCTTGATACTGTTGCAGGATTACACACAGCATGTGGGCTCTGTGGCCTCCTGCAGGTGTTACTTGTGGAAGGTATCTTTTTGCAACAGTTACTCTTGAAGAATCATAGAATCATTTAGGCTGCAAAAGACCTTTAAGATTGTAGTGTCCAACAATAAACCAGCACTGCCAAGTTCACCACTAAACCTTGTCACCAAGTGCCACATCCACACATCTTTAAATACCTCCAGGGATGGTGAGTCAACCACTTCCCCGGGCAGCCTGCTCCACTGCTTGACAACCCTTTCAGTAGATTTTTGCTTATATCCAATCTAAACCTTCCCTGGTTTGATCATTGCAGGCTGGGCAAAGGCAGGGCTGCAAAGGCACAGTGAAACCCCTGGTTTTTCATCTTGTCTTCTTTAAGGTCATGAGGAAAATGTGGTCACATGAAGCCTAGTGCGATTTTCTCAATTGCACTGTATCTGCAAGGTGAAGATGTTTTATGAAAATGGGCAGATGGAGCTGGCAGAGGCTATCAGGGAGGTGATGGATACTCTTGTTTTCCCTCTGCTATTCTGGACTCTGCAGTTCAAAAGCTTTTGCGTGCCTGAGTACCAGCTATTCAAAATAGCAAATTATATTGGGACTGAAATTTCACACGAAGCTTGGATTTGACATGATAAATGAAGGTCTCTTCCCATCCTCCCCGTCTCACAGCTGGTGAGTTTATCTCTTGCATCTAAACACAGATATCCTCCATGTGCTCCCAGGAGATCTGGCTTTTAAAACAAGCTCTTTCAGCTTGAGAGACATTCTTTAGCCATTTTTATTTTTCCATGTCTGCTGCACATAACCAGAAAGGAGGTGGCTGTATTTTTCAAACCAGCATGTTACAAGTTAAGCTTTTAAATCCGTGATTAGGTACATAAATAAGAGTGATTCAGCTCCTGGAAGAGCTGAGCATTCACATAATCTGCTGAAATCCCAAGGGTGACCATTTTGGCTAGCAGAGAATGTATGCTATGTACACAGGTTTTTGAAACAAACCAAATCAATTCTAATCTTACATGTTTAGAAATCAAGGCCCTTGTTAGAAGAAAGGAGCATCAGGATGAGTTACCTGCCTGATGTGCAGCCATGTCCTTCTCAGAGAGCATGCTGACACCTGTCCCAGAGGTGGTCAGCAGTTGGTCTTGCTGCTTTATTTTTCTTGACCTGATACACCAAATCTAACTTTTCTGGCTAGGAACCAAACGGGGACTCTCATCTGCATCACTCTCTGAGACATCTCCCTCCAGGTCTCTGGCAGGGGCTTTTCCTGGAGACAAAGCCTGGTGCTCCTGGCCCTAGAAAGGGAACTGGTGCCTAGAGACAGGAGGGAGGACAGGGCTGAGGTGGGGTCCTGCAGAGCACTGCTATCAGTGGGGGGTGGAGCACCAGCAGGGGAATCAGGAAGGGCTGACAATATTTGGGCAGTGAATGGTTCAGATGAGCTGGAGAGGTGAGACCTGGCCTTGAATCCCCATCCTGCCTCATGCAGAAGAGCACTCTGTGGGGCAACAGTACCCTGACCACACCAGAGCCCCATGAAAGTGCAAGCTGGTGGTTGTCCAGTGTTTGGGGGCTTTCCTGTGCTTTTTCTGAATGTGCAAGGCCTTCCTTGTAATCTGATCCCAAACCTAACTGGGATTCAAAGTTTTATTTTCTCTCTTCCATACTTCAGGATTTGGGAAAGAGAAGTGAACTAAAAAGAAACAGAAATTTCTGTTTAATTTTTAAAGGCCCATGGCATTAGTCAGCTTTCTGTGTGACGTAGTAATGTTTAATGAGTTACCAAGGGCAAGCAATGAGCAACCAAGTTTTTTTTATGCAAGGTGTTTTACAGAAATCTGTTAAAACCTAAGTGTTGGCAGATCATACTTTCCACTAGAGTTTAAGATTACATTGCTGCTACTTATGTTATGACTAATGTTGTAGCCTATATTCAATTATGGGTATTCTATGGCAGGTTTTACTAGACTGTATATTCAAGTTAGTCTCTGTAGCTTGATTGAATGGCACCAGTGAGAAACCTGACTGATGCAACACAAGCTAACCACTTGCTCCCCTGTAAATACTCGAGAACTGGCTTTTTCATGAGTGCTTGCAGGAGCCAATCCAAATAAATTCTTCTGGCAGAGGTTGCTGAAGGACATGGAAAATTTTCCTCTGCAGTAACTGCATTTGACTGCAGAAATACTGAAGTAACAAGTGATTGTTTGGGAAAATGTGTCAATTCTTTTCCTTCTTTTTTTCTTTTCTCATCGTTTTCTGTTGCTTGCTCTTTTCCCCATCAGTCTCTTTAAAGAGGGAGCTGTCCCAGCTACATCAAAATAATTTTCTTTTAAGGGTGCGTGTTTTTCTTTTGTTGATCAAAAGCAATTAGAGCGAGAAGAGCTGACAGTTTCACTGAACTGTCAATGAAAATACCATAATGAACAGTTCATTTTGAAATAACCAATTCTCCCATTAAATTATCTATAGCCCTGGAGGGAAAAGAACTGTGTGAGGACAAGAAGCATTGTTTGTTGCAGCATTGTGTTGATCTTTTGATATTTTCTAGGAACACAGTGGTATCAGTATTTTGAAAAGAACACTGGGAAGAGAGAAAGAGGCTGCAGTGTACCAGGATCTGACCTCACGCTGGTGACCACAAGAAGTTTCCTTCTCATCTCAGGAACATTTGGGTGTTTTCCCTGTGTCAGAGCTTTGCTAGAAACACAGAGCTCTGTGAACCTCTATTGAAAATGGGAGAAGGATGCCAAGCCTAGCTTACTGGTCTTAACTAATGTTATCTCTTAATTGCTTCATAATCCCAACTATATGAGTGATTAATTAACCTTTTTTTTAATATGAGCATAAATGGTTTGAAGTGCTGTCCTCTTACCCTGGGAAGGGTTTTGTAGGACACATCTCCTCGACGTGGGCTGTTGGGTATGGATTATACATATCTTTACCTCATTTCATAAGCAATTGCATCCAAATAGCATCAGCAGCTGTTAATGCAGCACATCTCTGCACCAGGCATGGCCCACCTGGAAGACCCCAATGGCTCTAGGTGGTCACAGTCTCATGTGAGCTTTGCCTGCCCTGCCCAGAAGAGAAATGGACAGACCAAGGAGCTGCTCATGAGGAGACGTAGGCACAAAACCAGATGCTAGAAAGGTATTACATCCTTGGTGGAGTATCAGAGGAGATTGCTCACCTCATGCAATGTGCTCAACATGTTTTAGATATACCTTGCTTAACCTGAAATCCCTTAAAGAAGATGTACCTGTTGGTAATAGACTGTACTAGCAATAAAACTTGTTTTGTTCTCTTAAATGCTCCTTCTCCCTGAACTTCCCCAGGACCACTCACGCCCAGACTTTTCCTACTTTCTCCTGTCCTTTTCATGACTTTCTATATTTTATACATCTATGGCTTTCCCCCTATTCCTAGAAAGGTTCATCTCTGGTCCTCTCAGCCCCATTCCCTTTCTCCTGTTATTCTTTCCCCAGACAGCCTCTCCCCAGGTTGAGCCTGATGCTTGGGTTTTTGAAAGCATGAGGGAGGAGAGTCTCCTCTGCTCTTTGCTGTCTGATGCTTTGTTGTGCTTGACCTATTTCCAGGCCAGGAGCCACACAGCTGAGCGGCTGCTACCCCTGTCTGCAGCTCACAGACATAACCTGTACTGCACTGCTTTACAACCACAGCAAAAGGAGACAGACCAACCACTTGCCTCTGGATCTGCTGATGTCTTGTCTACCTCCCTAACAAAGCAGGGAGAGGATCTTATGCCTGGCATTGCCGGTCCTCTCTAGAAAGGGAACTTTCTCAAAACACATCTGAAGCTAGCCTGTCTCAGAAATGGTAGAGCTCATAGTTTTCCATAAGTGTTCTCTCCTTAGCCTGGAATTTGAAGGACTTCTCCACTTTGCTCCTAGGCCAGGGACAGGGATGTGCTTATCATGACCTTCTAGCAGTGGATCAAATGTCGAATGGCTTCTCCCTGATATAGACTACTGAAGCACTCAGTCTCTGTGGCACACTCAGGATGGCACCACTTATTCAGGACACATTTTCTTCCACAGGGTCACACAAAAGGTATCACACTGCTCAGCTTTACATACCTGGTGTGACCACCCACTCTCCCTTCTTTGTGTCTCTGAAGCCAAGGTAGGTGTGCTGAAACCCCAGAGGAACATGTGATCTGCAGCTGGTATGTGCAGAGCTTGGGCAGCTGGCATGAGTGAAAAGCTTGGCAGTCTGAAGCTTTTCCCTGGAAGGTCTCATTTCCATGTCTGTTTGTTACTCATTAGACCAAATTTATGTCTTGTGGCACAAATACCAGAACTGGCCTGTACACTGAAACGACTGACTGGCATCCATCACACAGAAGTCAGGCCAAACAGTTGGTAATCCCATTATGACCCTCTTTCCTGATCCTTGCTGGCCTCTTGGCACTGCTTTTATAAATATATGTCACGGCTGCAGCTCAGTCACTGATGATCTAATTCAGTTAGGCATCTGCTTGAACTACCAGTAGTTCCGAAAGTATGGAAGAAAAACTGCCTTCCTCAAGTATCTTGTGGTCTAGTGTATGATAGCCAGTGCTTAAACACCTGGCTGTATTTTACAATGGGCTTTTTTAAAGGTATAATAACACAGCCAATGTCATGAGCAGGAGTTCAGAAATAGCATTGAATGCAATAAAAAAATGAATGATCAAATTGCTGTCTTGTCTCCCAATGATCTGGAAAAGGGAACTTTTTCTTTCCTACCAGACTAGCCAAATTCCCCAGATATCACGGCAGCCTTCAGACTACTGCTTCACATTCCCATTCCATAGTGTTCAGCTGAGAATTCAGAACTCATTACATATTTTTCTGGTTATGCCTATTTTCTTAGAACAATTTCTTTTGTGTACCCTTCAGGATGTGGATTTTATATTAATTCCTATGGTAACAAGAATCTGTGAAAAGTCTTTTCAGGAGGGCAAATTGGATCTGAAATTATTATCTCTGCTTAGTTATTTCTTCTTTTCCCAATTATGGTTTCCAAGTAAAACTTGTCAGTTCATGCCTTCGGACCCAGATGTAATTATAGCTTGGCTGTCCAATAAGAGATGGTTTAGTGCCAGCAACTGGGAAGCCTCCTCTGTAGAGACATAAGGAGACTGTTACTTGCAGCTTCTCTTACAGGGTTTGGGTCCTATTTAAATAATGAGAAAACAGCTGTCTGTCTCCAGGAGAACACTACGAATGGCTGCCTAACATGGTTTTGGGTGGAATAGACTTAATTTTCCTTCTAGTAACTGGTAGAGTGCTGTGTTTAGGATATAAGAATAATGTTGATAACACACGGATGTTTCTAGTTGTTGCCAAGCAGTGCTTATATGACACCAAGGACTTTTCAGCTTCTCATGCCCTGCCTGTGAGAAGGCTGGAGAGGCACAAAGAAAGTAGGAGGAGACACAGCTAGGACAGCTGACCCAGACTGGCCAAAGGGATATTCCAGACCATGAGACATCATGCTTAGTATATAAACTGCAGGTAAAGTGGGCTGGGGGCCACTGCGTGGGGACTGGCTGGGCATCAGTTGGCATGGGATGAGCAATTGTTTCATATACCCTAATAATTTTTTTATTATTATTACAATTATTTATTTTCTTCCTTTTCTGTCCTGTTAAACTCTCTTATCTCAGCCAATGAGTTTTCTTACTTTTACTCTTCGCTCTGCCATTCCACTGGAGGGGATTGAGTGAGGGCTGGGTGATGCTTGGTTGGCAACTGACAAACCATGGCACACCCTTTGAGTGAAATGTTTGGTGCTGGTTTTATGCTTTTTTTGCAGCACCATGCTGCAAAAGTACAGTCTGATACAACCTCTGATGTATCCAAGCTGGAGATGAGAAACATCAAACATAACAATTTTATTGGGCTGTTTGTTAGGATTTTCTGTGGAGTTTTCCAGTGCTCAGCAAGGTCCCAACTCTGAGATGCAGGAGTGACTTCCCGCCACTCTCTCTGAGGCTGGAGCTTCTCACCTGCTAGAAGTCATGCCAGACAAAGTTTCCAGGTGTCTGCTGATGCTAGAGCCGTGCCAAGCCTTATTTCTCCATGTTGAGCACTATCGGAAAGATGGTGCAGGGTAGAGTAGAAAAATATCACCTGAAGAGCCATGGGTTGTGTGCAAGCTTGCAAAAAGTGAAAGGGCTGTCACTCCATCAATTCCACTACCTGCTGTATGGGATGGTCTCCCTGACTGGCTTTGCTTGGTGGCACAAAGCTTGTTGGTGTTATCTCTGCCTCTGGGTTGCAGCAGCAATCCTGAGTTTAGTGTGTATGACATACCTGTGCCTTCCACTTCCCAGACAGTGGTAGTAACATTAACACTTACTAGTAATCTTTATTAGTAGTCTCTGTGGTTAAAGCAAACAATGCTCAAAAATCGTAATTTTCCATGCAGCTTTTATACCACTTCAGGGGCTGGGCTCTCCACTGCCCTCTCCATGTGAAGGTAAGGTATTGGCAGTCATGGAAGCAGTGCTGAGTTTGGCACATTGGGCACTCTGTGTAACACGTTCTGGAGTGATCAGCACTATATACATAAGAAATAGCCTTGGGCTACCAGTATTGATGCAACCTGTCAAAAAGAAGTACCTCCCAAAGCAATACAGTGCTGGGCAAGCACACAGGTTGGACACTCTCACTCAAAGGCTGCGGCATCCCACCCACCTTTCCCAGGGATCCCTTCTTCTCCAGGACACATCCTGTCCACCCTGGCTATCTCCTTGCCCCGGCCCAGCTGCACATCAGTGTGCATGTCCTCCTGCTGTTGAGCAAACCAGATGCACTGCCTGCATGGCCTCTGTGTGCTGGGGCCACAATGCACCCTGGAACCACCACAGCCTCTGTGCTGATCCCCTGCCCTGGGCAGAGCAAGCTGCCAGGTCTCTACTCTGACTGCTTTGGGCTTACAGGGAAGGCTGTGATGAATGGATGCTGGGGCATGAGAGATGCATCTGGAAAGAATGCATCTGGAAAGAATGCATCCAGGAAAGAATGCATCCAGGAATGACCTCATGCTGCAGCCACCTGGTCAAGTAGCTTTGCTAAGCTGGGCCTGTGTTCCCGGCTGTGCTGCAAAGCTCACAGCAGTGCACTGGCAGGCAGTGTTGTACAAAATATCACAGCCTACAACAGTTCAGCACAATCAAGTAATTAGCAGCTCATAAAGGACTGTGTAAACCCATAAAACTGTTGGACTAATAGCAGAGACACTTGTGGCCTAGAGGAACCAAGTGATGGTAAATGAGGTACCAAGGTATTATGCTCCAGTCTATTGTTACCCCAGTTTGTAAACTTGCAGGCATCAAGCCTGATACTGATGGAAATGGAGTTGCCCGTATTTGAGAGGCTGGGCTTTAATTTTCAGCAGAGGTACAAAACCCACAAATGCAGCAAAACCAATCAGCAATTAGGAACATTTTTCTGAACATTTAGATTTACTCACAGCAGTACAAAATTAAGTGCCCATCATTGTGATTTTGGCACTCAGCACTGGATCAGTGCCTGATGCTAAGGAGCAAAGATATTTTATAGCACCACAGTTCCATCTTCTACAACAGGTTAGTGAAATTACCCCAAGCTATAAAAGGTGCCTTTGCAAAGCAGAAGGTTGAGAGAAGGAGGTTGAGAGCACTGCAGGAGCTCCTGCTTGCAAAGTCATAGAATGTGTGTGAACTGAAGATCATGCCTCTTCCATATATAACCTTAATATGCGAATAATAGAATAAAGAAAGTATTAACCCTCAGGTTATGGTTTTCTTGATAAATTAATCTTGCTAAAACTGCCCATTTGCTGGGTAGTGGCTGCTGATGAATATTCACATGCCAGAGATTCAGTTGCCGCTAATATAATTGTTTTGTGTCACTGGAGTTTTGTTTCACAGCAGGTATATCTGCCTTGATGTCACAGGGACCTGATTATGTGGACACAGGAGAGTGGCTTCTAGTGCTGAATTTTTTGTCAATACATTTGATGTCATTAGTTGTCATTCATGTAAATTTGCTTTCTTTTTTCTGCTGTGATGAAAACTACAACCCCCCAGATCTTGCCCTGGGCATCTGAGTGATGCTGGGTGGGAGGTGCTCAGCACACAGTCCTAGACCACTGCCTCACCTGCTTTTTTGTCTTCCCTGATTACTGGGATATCTCTGCATGAGCCATCCTTTGCAGCCACCACCCTGACCTCCAGCTTGGATTGCATTAAGAGGATCACCTCTAGATGACTTTTCTTAGTCTGCTCCTAGGTTGTCCCCTGTGTTAGGTATCTTCTTGTGTTTTTAGTCTTGATGTCTGGAGAAACTCCTTGCAGATGGGATTCTGATGACCTGCTAAGAAAGGTGCTATTAATCCCTGCCACTCTTCTGCCATTTCTCCTGGACTATCCCATCTATTCTCCATTCAGACTTACCATTTCTGTCACAAATATGAATAAATTGCAATTAAGCCATCTCTGCAAAGATGTCTGGAGATATTTAAGAACTGGCAGAAGTGATTTAAGAAGCATGGAATCCAGACATCAGAGCAAAGGGTCAGCTACATGATCCTCAATATCTCTTTCAGCCCTAGCTCTATGGTCCACATTTATATTACTCTATCCAGGTTTCTTCCTGATAGCACAAAAAGCCCTAAAAACCTGAGCTGAGATTAACCAAAACCTTCAAAGTAGAATGTAACCAATTAATTTTGTCAATAATGAAATCAATTCTAACAGAGCGTCCTGATATTTTTATGCCTAGCATGATTTTCTGAATTCTTAAAATTAGCAGTTTTAAGTATAGGTATGATATATAGGGTTCCACAACAAATAAATACAGGCTGGCATTTGCATCTAGAATCCCCTTTATGTCCATTCCACATCTGCACCCCTGAGGGCATGAAGGCAGCTCCTGTTTGTTCCATTTTTTTCTTAACATTTAACAGCAACCAAAGCTAATGCAGCTCAATATTACAGTGGGATCTGAAGCCATAACTGAGGTTTTGTGTTAGACCCTTTTGTGAGGAATCCTTTGGCAGATGGTCATTGGTCTCAACAAACCTAGCAAGAGTCTTCCTGCAGTGATGCTCTCCTCCCTGAAGAAATCAGGGTGAAAAGCTTAAGTCAGTGGTATTTTTGCCTGAATGCAGCAGTCAGATCCACACAACCAGCTTCACACTGCAGACGTGGTAGATGAGTAGATTCCATGCAAATCCAAGCACAACTTGTCCACACTGGTAACCTCTGCTGAAGTCACACCTTTGCTCACCACTTCACCAAATAGCCTGTATATTGCAGAGGAAACCCAAGTAATCTGTCTTAACTTAGCACTATGAGCTCCTTTACTGTAAGTGAAGAGAAAGGGGCCCAAGGAAATGCAAGGAGAGGTGTTATGTCTTACAGCCATTCAGTCTTCTTCCTCCTTGGGCCAACAATTACTGGCCTGTAATGCCAATTGCTTCCAAGATCTGTTCCCCAGTGGGTATTTTAAGGCTTAACCTTTTATAGCAAAAGGTGTTTTTTAATGCAGAAGGTCCAGGAAGTTTCCTGAAGTTACTCTGGGAATTAATCCAAAGAACAGGACAAATCCTGGCAAAAGGCCAGCCCTCCCTTTGAGCCACCTGGTTTGGGGCTGTTCTCAGGCAAGCGCTCTTAGCAAAGGTTTTCTCCTCAAATGGTGCTTTGCCTGCATGTAGCTATTTCAGGGTATGGTCAAAGCTAAGTTGGAAAGTTATGCTCTGAGAAACTTGGCTCCACTCTAATTACATATTTAGTTACACTGTTATTGGAATATTAGAAATATGTTTAAAAGTGGAACAACAGCCTGCACTTTATGTGCAGTTTGGTAGCTCCTCCCTTGGCCAATGTTTACCTCTGTGAGCACATGAAATACTTCTGAAGCCCAGAGGAAGATTCTCCCAGAGAAACGCAGCAAGAAGTGAAGTCCTTTACCCTAATTCTTGCTGAAGAAGTGCAGCAACTTGGCTGCCAGTGGGCATAAGAATTTGGGTCACTGCAACACAGGTGACTGAGCAACCCATTTATGGTGACCTTTCCCGTGAATATGCCAGAAGGCTTGAAAATGGGTAGAAAAATATCCCTGTGAACTGGAGGATGGCTTCACGAGTTTCTCTATGTATAACAGTAAACCTACCTGAGCTTTTGCACAGTTTTTTTCCTGATGACTGCAGCTGGATGGAAATAGAAAACAAAAGAAGCTTCAGTCTTTTTGTCCTGAGAGTGGATTTTTTTTTAGTAGAGTCTATTCCAGCTACCATGATGATATGGTTACTGGTTTTCTGTAAAATAGATGTAGACTGTCAGTTACAGGCTAATGGGAAGCAGATGTCCAAAATTCCAGGTTGCCAGTGTGCAACACTGCGCTTCCTGCTGCTGTGCCAGGACTGCCACATCTGCATGGAGCAGGGCACCCTCAGTCACAGGGCAGGAAAGAAAGGGTTCTATGTTATCTTATCTTTTACTGATTTGAGAATTTTTGAGACCAGGCACTTACACACCTTGATCAAAGATGTTTTACTTCATGTACATGAGAGCATTTTCAGAGCAGACAGCAGGGTCACAGCTAGAAACATCACATACTGGCTCAGATTCTGACCTTGAACTGCAGGTCTCCAGGGCCCTCCATTCCCTTCATCAACCTCCACAGCTGAGTGGGTTCAGCTGGGAAACTAAAAAGCTTTACTTGCATTAAATACATCGCGACTTTGTGCGCAACAAACATTTTTCTCAAAAACAAAAATGAATAGATTGTGGCACAATCTTTGGCTACAGGTCCCTGATGGATGGAAGCTACTGTGACCAGTGTAAGGAAACGTGGGGATTTTTTCTCTCTAGCAAACTACAGTCAGGCTCTTGCAGTGCACCAGGTGCCCCTGTCTCCTCATGAGGACAGGGTGGAGGCTACACCCAACACTCAAAGCAAACGGTTTTTATTAGCAAAATATGATATGTTTCTTTTCTATGCACCTACTGATTTGCTGATGGTAGATTAAAAATGCCTCAGTGTATTTAGGTGTATTATCCCTTGCTGAGACATCCTGCCCAGCGTGTGCTGCTGGTCTGTGCTCTGTACTGATAGTGCATGCTGTTTTGAAGCACCCTCTGACAGCTGACACACAGGAACCCTGAAAAAGGTGGGAGGTTCACTTTATGAGACAACCTCTGGTGCAGAATAAAACCATAGCAATGTATTTCTTTTCTTACTTTTGTAATAAGTAGCGGGATGTCTGCACAGCAGAACCTTGCTTTATTTCTGTAACTCAATGGGGTCTCCATAGATTGGCAGGGAAATTGTTTAGCCACTGTAATCTTGCATCATAATGGCATCACCAGGAGGTCCTTCTGTGCATATGCAAGGTCCATTACCCAAACACCCACCTCCTTCTGCTACGGCAGTTCTACCTAATAATGACTTTTTAATGAGTTTTTCCAGAGCTAAGGGTTTTTCTTTTAAATACAACTTTTAAATGACCTTTTTTTACGGCATAATCAAAGGGTCTCCTCTGACTGTTCGACTGTTTGTAGTATTACAGTGCCTAATTGTGAATCTCAGTAGCAGACAATAAGTGCTTTACCTCTTTAGGTACCTGGCTGTAGCACTTAGAAACCCCATGAAAGGCAAAGGCAGGGGTGTGCAAGGGAGAGCTCAAAAAATAAGGCAATACCCTGCCCAGTGAAGAGGACTTCACCTCTGTAGCAGACAGAATCCCTGCAAATGAGGGTAGGCAGGCAACAAAGATCTCTGCACAGTCATCTAGCCTGTGGCTCTGAGTGCAGCATCAAGGCCAGGGTGCCCAGGCAGACATCTCCATTACACAGGAAAATTTTGAGCGGATGAACTGACAGACTGTCCTAAGCTGTCACCAGCTGCCACTATCTTGTTTTATAACTTACTTAATTTCCCTTTATTCCCCCCTCAAAATTGCTTTCCCTCCCTTTTAGAGTGAGGATTAGCAAGTTGTCCCTTTTCCCATTTATGAATGTGATTTTAATCACAACCCTTTTTATATGAATGACAAATGCTTCTGCAGATAGGGAGAACTGGTTTTAAATCCTTGTTTCTTACAACATTCTGTGCAAAATGAATATTTGCCAGTTTTTCTTCAACTCATCTGTCCCACCACATCTACCCAAATCCCTCTGTACAGAGGGAGACCTCAGGTCCCATTTTTGGTACTGTTTGCAGACATTGCAGGCTACTGGTGCCTTGCTGTGGTAGCCCAGATTTGCAGGGGAATGCTTTGAGAGGCTGAGCTGCCAGACTGACGCTCTGGATGTTGGTGGGACAGACAAATGCTTAGAAACAACATCTTCCTGTGGGCCCCCCTCTCTCAGCCCTATGCTGGCAGTCTGGCCCTGGGCAGCCCTGTCTGTGCTGCTGGGTGCAGGGCACCTGCTGACAGCACTCCTGTTCACCTCCGCCTCTTATGCCCATCGAGAAGACCTCGATGTTGCAGGTGAACGTGCAACAAATCTTTCAGTTCCAGCCCCTGGCTCTTCTTTATGTATCACTAGCATTGCCTTTCTGGGTTTAATTTTCCTCTTTCCTAAGTCTGATTTGTTTCTTTAACACAAGGCTTTGTGGCTGGCTCAGCACAGAAAACATTCAGGGTTTTGCTGTGAATTTGCTGGTCCAGTTATTTTATCTGCTGTTGGATCTCCATCTGCTGCTTCCTTTGCTCAGTAGCCCACCCCTTGGCTGCTCTCTGCCCAGGTTAAACAGGAGCTCTGCCACCTCCAGCCCTGTGCAACAGCATTTGAAACCCTCTCTGAGCAGAGATTAACATTCATTTGTTTGATGTGATGGTTCATAGCTCTGACAGGCTCTTCGCACAGCCACAGCACTCTGGCCTGGGGCACGTATGACACAACCTTTACAGGTCTCAGAGACTTTCTCCCCCAGAGAGCCATGCAGAGGATGTGCAGCACAGCACACACTCATACATCCCTGCTCCCTGGCTGGGGCTGTTGCAGGCTCAGCACTGAGTATTTGCAGCTAAGGGTGGCTCTGTGGTGGTGCCTTTGCAGTGGCTGCTCCCTCCCGACAGGATGGCTCCTCTTTACACATGGGGATGCCTGTGCCCCTTCCTTTCTGGTATTTATTTTCTCTCATGCCGCAGTGCTCTGGTCATGCTCCCAAAAGGGACTGAATCTGTGTCTCTCTACCAGTTTCCTCCAGGCACTGTGTGCACCAGGCTGTGGCAGGGACAGGGATATCTGCTGGGGACACTGGAGGGCTGAGCTGGGGAAGGCTTTTTTTTCCAGACAGTGCCTTTTTTGTCCATGGGCTGTGCCATTGGGCGTAAGCACCCCAAATTTTTTTCACGGGGGGAAAAAAGCTTCAGTGGGGTAAATGGTGAGAGCAGGAGAGCTTTCTGGTAGCAGACAAGGTGCTGTGGACTTCAGCTGAGAAGATCAGGGTTTGGGGTTAAGGTGCCACATTCCCCTTCAGGCACCAGGATCTCCTTTAGTATCTGTCCCAACATTCCGGAATGGGTTTGGCCCTTCACATTTGTGACTTCTTCGAAACTGAAGTGCAGCTTTCCCTGGTGTTTCAGTGCTGGTCTTATTTTCTTTACTAAGGCCAAATTGAACCACTCTTTATAAACTCAATTCCCATTCTTGATAAATACACAAAGATAAGATATTTGCTTTGGGTCACTGTGTCTGAAAGCTCTCACAGTTCACCTTAGCAAAACGAGGATTGTTTGGGTTAGAACTGCCCAAAATGTGCTTTTCCAGCTCTATTGAAGAGAATGCTTTTAATAAAGCCTTTCTTTTGTCTTGACATCTGCTCAACTCCCAGCCTTAACCATAAGTGAGGAGTCCTCATGAAAGAAAAGTACAAAAAAAAAGCAGACCTTCATTTTTAAACCGATCTTCAGACAGGTTTTGGCATTGCAGCCAGCTGGTCCCTTTGGAAGGGAGGACAGTTTTAGTGCAGTGAGGCCATCAAGTGATGGTGGCTTTTCAGGCTGAGTCGAGTGAACCGTGTGTCATCTGTGGGTTGTCCTCACCACAGGAACAGGATCACAGGCTATATACAGCAGTTAATCCCTGTCTTTTCACATCCCTCATCCTGCTCATCTCTTTTCTCCTTCCAGTTGTGTACAAAAGGGTGTTTTCTGTGCTCTGACCCCCTGTCCAAAACCCCTTTTCTCCCATTTGCCCCCTTGTCCTTCAGTCACTGGCTGCCAGTGCCTTCACCCCCTTGTTTCCTCCCCACAGTACTTCCCACACCCCACTGCCCCTCCTGGCTCCCCCTGCAGCCCCTGTGCTCCCTGGAGAATGCAGCTGAGTATGTCATGGTTTTGAGGAGAATCATTTCAGCACAGGAATCCGCAGCAACGACAGCACCTTTTGTTTCTCCCATGTGCGCATTAACTTTATCAGCCGTTAGACCTTGAAATTGCATTCTACCCTTAAATATACTGTTGGGAAATGAATTCAGCTGAGTAAACTGCAGCTCTCTTCAAATGTATACAGGCTTGGGCCAGCTGGTATTTAAATTTCTTCTTAGCGTACACTTTCTTATGGGCCACAGAGCGTGTGTGTGCAGATCAGAATGAAAAAATAAGAAGGACTCTGCTGCAAGGAGATAATTTGCAAATATTGAGTGAGTGCATATGAATTTTGCAGTGTAATTAGTATGATGAAGCTGGTGTTTACACAGGGAAGTTCATTTGGCAAACGTGTGTTTGAGAGATGTGTCTGTAGGAATTGTATTGAAAGACCTGGGTTACGTCTGTCTTCTGAAATGAATCCTCTGCTTCATCCCTCCTGATGGACAACCCTGAGGTGCAGAACTCCTTACAGTACAAAGTAATTAATTTTTTAATATTAACTTCCTGGGTGCATATATTCAAACCCTATAACCCGTGACACAAGTGTGTAGTAAAATCCACCAAGACCGTGCTCTTCAAAGAAGATAAATCTGAAAGACTTGGCATAAACGTCAGACACAGAAAGCACAAAAGAAATAAGGGGACACAGCTTAAACATCAGAAAGAGAGGACAGCATCTTTTCCCTGAAAGTGCAACGTTTTCCTTCTCACACATGTCCTCCCATTTAAAACACTGATGTAAATCAGCATTAGAGAATTAGAAATACAGTTGCACGTAGACCTGCATGTCCATGCAGATAATAACTTAGGGTCCCACGCTGAGCAGACCTTAGATTCACACCCTCCTGCTGTGCCTGTTACATGAACTGAGGAACTTGGATTCTAAATAATTTGATTAGTAAAAATCAGGGCAAATTTTAAGAAACTCATTAAAAGAATTTAAACAGATTTTTATATTAGGTAATATATATGTAACCGAAGTCAGGTTTGTAGCTGATTAAATATAGCAGGTGGGAATATAAGGAAAAAAGTGGTATATTCATATGTTGGTTTCTGGGCTGGGTCTGTGGAAAACACTGTAAGCATTTTTGGATATCAATGAAGTGTACAGCAGAAGCGAACATCATTAATTACATTAATGCTGATTAAATGCTTGTAAAAGCTCATTAAACAGCAATAGAAACTACTGCACTGAGTATACAAACAGAATATACGTGTGTATATTTATAAAGTCTTTGGAATGCTTTCTTCAATACTGTTTCTGATATCAAGAACAAACCTAACTTAGAAAAGATTCAACAAAGAATAACAAAATTAGAGATTTGGTGAGACTTATATTTTAAAAAAAGGATAAAAAACCAGGGAATGGTTATCCTGAGGAGAAAGACAATGTAGTGAGAACTTGATTGATTATGATGGGTATAGCACAGATCAATCAGTCCTCTTAATTGTATTTTTTAATTATGGAATAGAATGATGCATACATGAAAGGACAGTAAAATTGTAAGCAATAAAGAGACTCCCACAGGAAGTTTATGGTGGACAGTGCTGGAAGGGGTCATCAGAGCAGGCATCAGGGAAGGATTTGAACAAATGTGCAACACATAGAAGGAACAGGTGATGTCTTCTCAGACAGCACTATGGGGACACTCACTCTCCCAGAAGGTGCAGAAATAAGGAAAGAGGAGCAAAACCCAACCCTGGAATGGCCTTTGAGGGCTGTCATGCCCATGGCATCATAAATTGAAAAAAAGTGTAAACATATGCCAGAATGAGAGGCCAGAGGAAACACTGTGGTCACAGAACCAGATTTGTTGAAAGTGAATTCCTCCACTCTACATCCACACAGGATTTAGCTGCGTGATGCCTTTCATTTGAAACCATTGAAGTCAATAGCAATTCTAGCTATATCATATACACAACAGTTTAAGATTACTGAAAATACATGAGGTGCCCACTGAATGTTATGTCGGTGTGTATTCATAGCCTGCTTGTAATTATGCCCTCCTTTCTTATCACTTAAATTCTCTGCTCACGTGAAGTTGCTATGTCTGTATGTAGTTGCTGGTTTACACTGACACTAACTTAACAGAATACTTGCGACATAATTACTCTAATTAATGACCTTAATAAACAGTCAAAGCTCTTCCACAGTTATTTTTAGAATGTTGGTTTTGGGTAGATGTGTTGTTGTTATTATTGTAGCAAATTTCTTAATTATCAGGCAACATGCTAATTTAAACAAGGCTCTGCTTGTCTCTGGGAATAAGGTTCTTAATATATAATTAACTAAAACAACATTTTATTTAGCTGTGGTTTTCAGGCCCATATTGTATTTTTAAATATGCTTTCAGCAGGATGGTGTTATCTTTTCATTTTTCCTGGCAGTGTCAGCTCCATTCATTCCCTGTCTCCAGTGGCTGCCAGTGCCCCCTTTTTTACTGCTTGATCTGAGGGCACAAGTAAACCTCATTTCCAGCTATGGTCCTAGGTTTGTCCCCACCCAGCCGCTGGAAGATACGGTCACTGCAGCTCTTTCTGGCAAAACCTGAAGCTGTGTTTCTTCCTATTTTACCCTGGTTCCTGCTTCTGCCCTTGACTTGCTCCAGCACCTGGTCCAGCGTGAGTATCTTGTCTTCTCAACCATGTATCAATGCCTGACCATACTCTTGACCTGTCTTCTGGTCTGGTGTGCTCGCTGTTTCTCTTGTCCAGTGCCCAGCCTGGACTTCCTGCCCATACCTGGATTCGCTGCAGCTTTTGCAGTGATTTTGGTTGTGCCACTGGAGCACAGTGTCCCAGATCTCAGGCATGAGCCCAGCCTTGCTATAAGGACTGAGACACGGCAGAAAACTAAACATCCACAGCAGGCTGGGGATCTCAGCCTAGTATGTGTTTTCCCAGCCCCAGACTGTGATCCCTCCCAGCTCTCAGCTCCCTCTCCCCTGGAGATGATGATGCAGTGGTTTTATGCAGTGGTCCTTGCTCTCTCCATCCCCTGGTACCTGTCTTCAATGAGGACTTCTGCAGTCCCCAGGGAGACAGTGCCTGCTCCTGCTTCCATCTCTCAAATGTCCTCCAAAGATGAACACTGGATTAGCTGACAGCATCTTGGGCTAGCTACTGAGGAGTGGCAGCCTCATTAAAGAGGGGTCATTTATACCCATGCAGCAGATGTGCAGCCATTTGCAGCAGTTTTAACATGCCAGTACTATTCTGTCAGTGAGGAAAGAGAAGAAGTACCCATCGTTACAGCTGCACCTGTGGAAGGTACCAATATTGCATCTGCAGTTCCATCTTTAGGCTGATTAATTCTGTACAAAAAAGCTTGTGGAAAGCAGAGAATCATATCAGATCAATGCACAAAAATCAAGATATTTAGCAATCCCTCTATCCTCAACTAATCCGTAGCTTATACCAGGTCTAGGAGCCCTTTGACAGCTGTAATGGTGTTCTCTGAAGGTAAGGAAGACAACTGTGTGGGCTGAATGCTCCATAAAGTTTCTCTGTCAGGAGGCAATTAGTTAAGCTATTTAGATGTCTAGCTCTTAGATATCTAATTCCTATTGGGACAGATGCAAACTGAGTGCTTAAGTAGCTTATTATGTCAATTGTTTTCAACAGGTTTCGGGAAAAGTAATAAAAAAATATACCCCCCCCCCCCTTTTTCTTTTCTGAAACCTACCCAAATCCATACTTGTTAATGAAACCATTTAATTTTCAAGTGATAAAAACCAGAAAAATTTCCAAAAGAGAAAATTATCTGCAAAAATGTGTTTGTGTGAGAAAATCTTTTTTTCTAAGATAGTTCTAATGCCCTTTTCCCCCTGAAAGTATGATCCTTTCTGTGCTAATTTCTGAAATAAAATAAATCCTAAATTGAGAATCCAATGCATGGTGATTTGACAAAGGGAAAAGGGATATGCTAATGCAAAATAAATAGATGTAGTTAAATTTATGCAAGTCTTTGCAGTGCTAAGGAAAGAAAGCAGAAAGTTCTTGTATTGGAACAATGCTAGAAAGAGTTTTGTAAAATGTTGGCTCTCTAGTTTTTATCCCTTTGGAGCAATAAAACTCAAAAGAAAGTCCAGAATTTGAAAAAGTGAAACAAACCCCCAAGGACACAAGCAGGCAATCTGATAAATCCAATGAGATTGTTTCTGCAGGACCTTCCTTTGCCTCCTACAAATGCTGTTCGTGGAGTTGTCCTCTCTCTGCATGCTGCACTTTCTCTAGCATCATGTGCTCAAGTTTCTAAATCATCTCTGCTCTCTCCACATTACGTCTCCAGTTGTATCCAAACTCTGAGCCAAGCAGGGCAGGAGACCCAGGGATGCCCTCCAGCCTCAAGGCAAGCGCTCAGCACTGGACGCAGCTCAGGGACCGCAGGTATGTCCCTGGCCCTGGACAGCAGCTCCAGCGAGTCCCTTGCCTCCCACGCTCCAGCTGCCTGCCTGGAAATCATACCTAAGTGGAAAGGAGACTGAGAAGGACAAAGCATTGGGCTGAGGTCCAGGATACCCATTTGTGGAGCTGTTGCCACATTAACCTCTCTCTGAAGCCAGGAGTTTACTTCCTTTTGTTTTACCCAAAATAATTCATGAGGCTCTTAAAATGTATCCTGCATGTACTAAACAGGGAAGCCCATAGAGCACACCTGAAAGATGGCATGAGGAACTAGGCTATCTGAGGAGGTGCTAACAGTTTTATTGGGTCGTAATGACAGGGGGAAAATTTTAAAGCTGCTGGAAGACAGAGATTTCTTTTTCCCTAAATGTAACAACATGCTCCTCCCAGGCACAGCATGGAGGTGCGCAGCCCTTGGCTGGTCTGCATGCAAAAATGATGCTGAAAACCCTCCAGCAGGGCCATGCAGATGAAGCTCAGGCAGCAGTTTGGTGTGCTCCTACTGTCCCATGTGCAGCAGCCCGTGTGACACCATCCACGCCCACTTGGCTGTGCACGGCCTCAGTACAAGTGAAGCACCCCAGCAGAGGTACTGCAGGCTCCTCCTAATTGCCTGCAGACTGGCTGCCTTCTGGGAATTCTTGTTTCACAAGTTTAAAAAAGACCAAACCCTCCACCAAACCAGCTCTCTGGAGAGTCTGGCATGCTGTCAATCCTGAAATGTCTGCAGGCTTTTAGTCCTGTCTGAGAGCACGTGTGTGTGTGTGTGTGTAGATGATTATTCTGTATTTCAGGTCTACAAGCATGCACATGCCTCTCCCTTGACACGTAAGTTACTCACATCAGTTCTCCTCCCATGTAGAAGCACAAATACTCAGAGCCAACACCTCTATCTGCAAAACCCAGGTTTTATAATATTACACATGATATACAGGCACACGTAGGCATACACACACAAAGTGGACCATCTATTGCTTTTCATCATTCCTAACTAACTCATATTTTTCCAGAGAGACATCTGACCTGCACATGACATAACCATCAATGCGTCCTTAGTACAGCAAGCCCAACAGATATAGTTACCCTGAAGCCCAATAATGAAAGGCTTGAAATACAACAAAAATGCCATTGCCTCAGCAAGTAAAACATGCTCTATATAGCATATGCCAGCTTGTGCCATGGCCCTTGGTCAGGCACAGACACAGCTGTCACTGATTCTGCACCTTGTGCATTAACAAACTGAACACCGACCTTCCAGCTGCTAAGGAGAATGAAATGTTACACTGTGAAGGAAACCCAGAGGCTTCTCAGGGCAGGACATATGAAGGCAAATAGTTCCAAGGACAGTACAAAGAACTTCTTTTTTTCCCCCCTTCTGGTTACAGTAGCCCCTGTAAACGTGCTTGTTAAAAAGGTTATTTCTTCTAATATGCAGTTAATGGTCCTCTGCTTGGCATGCTCTTGCACGGTCTTGTGATTTATGAACCATTTCCATTTTAGGCAATGAAATTCTGACATGTGACATGGGATGTATGGAGCTACTCTCAGCTGCCCTTGGGGCTAATTTTAAGCAAATCAGTATGGAGTCTGGCTGTTGCCAAAAGCTTCAAATGCTTCCTTGGCAATCCCTTTCATGCTACGTGATCTCTTTATGGGCATTAGCTGCTTGGGATGCATAAACTTCTGTTTATTATTTTCAGTAGCAACTGATATTTTCAAAGATGCTAAGAACTAGATCATTAGTTCTGAAGTAGTGGTATGAGTGACTGACGTGCAAATCAGCCCTTAACATGGTTCAGCTGCCTCTCTGAAGATATCTCCAGCATCAGGAAGCCCCCAGTGGACATGCAGCTACTGCATCTGCCCCCACAGCCTGGGGACTGGCATTTTGGCAATCACTCCAAGGTGGCAGCCCTCAGCACTGCTGGAACTGCCCCCAGGGTTGGCAACGTAATTTATGGCAACCATCAAGTTTCTTCATTTGCAGCTAAGATATGGCCAGCACTGCTCTGCAGCAGCAGGGAGTGGCACAGGCAGCCATGAACCACTTCACCTCCTGTCACTCACCATCTGTGCCCCTGGGGTCTGTTGTGGTGCCCACAGGATCAGGAGAGGGTGTAGCCAGTGTAAAACTTCAGAAATAGCCTAGTATGCTCTGACAAATGAGAAAATGGTACAGCTTCACCTCATCCGCCAAGCCACCTCCGTCCTTCAGAAACGCAGCTTATTTTGCTACTGCCTTTTGAAGCCTGGTGGGCTTCTTGAGCCTGACTGGTGACCCTGGATGGGCTGATCATGAAGGATTTACACAGCTGGCCTGATTTTCCAAATTAGTGAAAATTAACATTAGCATCTGCAGCAGTGGCAGCTTATGGATGTGAGATCACTTGTTTACCCACAGAGATATAGAAACCATCTTCTGGTTTCTGGATGTTTCTCTGAGCACCTGGAACTTATTTATTACCTGATAAATGATTTGCAAACTGTTTGTTAAATTCAGTCAGTGCCAGCAGAGAAGTCTCCCTCAAACACATTTTTTGGCTCTCTCAATGTACAATCCAGGTTTGGGGCCATGTGTGTCACTTAATAGTGTGAAATAGTCTGAACTGCTGATGAACTTAATAAATGTAAGATTTTCTCATTGCATTTCTTAAAGCAAATATTTCATGGTTGGTGTTGTCATTACAGAATATTCCAACAGTTCCACTTTTCAGTAGGGATCACATTAAAAACAAGGAACTCAAATGAGAAATCATATTGTCCTGGGCTCCTGTACTTGAAGACCTTCAGAAGTCACGCAGAAGGAAGATGCCTTAGAAAGTGTGCAGGTAAAGATTTTGCATGGGAATACCAGCATAGAACAGATGATGGGTGAAAATTTCTTTCTGATGGTAAGGCTCCTTGTTCACAGGGTTTTCTTGAGATAATTAGAGGCTTGTTTTTGTTTTAACTTCAAAGAACTTTACAAGCTGAAGGAAGGGCTCAGGAGATCTGGAAACTTTCACATACATTCATTTCATGACATATAATCATATGTATCTGCTCCATGTGAGAAGCTAGCAGTTCTGTGAGTAAAACAAAATGAGTTTTGAACAACTCAGCTCTTCAAGAGTGGCTGGCGTGACACTTTGTAAAGTATTTCAAAGCATAACTCAGATGTGCAGGCAGTTCTCCATTTTAGTGAGTTTTCCTAATTTTGGTACTATATAAAACCTACTCTCTGCCCCGGGACCATCTGAGAAAGGGCAGAGGAAGAGAGTCAGTGGGTGAAGCTGCAGAACTGCTGGACATAAGCTCTGGTGGGACTCATTGGACCCCATGCATCAGAGGCAGGACACTTTCAGAGGGGCTTTTGTAAACAAGAAGCCTCAAAGAGGACTTGTCTTACAATGGCAGCATTTCCACAGCGTCTGTTTGGAGAGCTTGGGGTGTCATTTAAAAAACCTTTCCATGCTCATTTGCTTGTTGTTTGAGGTCTGTTGCTGAGGGAACACAGCAAGGAAAATGAGGTGAATAAACTAAGCTTCATTAAAAACAGATGATCCCCATTATCTGTAGAAAATAATAAGACCAAGTTGTTTAGCTGATGCAGTAGGTGCTGTTTAAATCACTCCTATAAGCAGTAAGGTTTAGAAAAGTGCAAGTAGTGCAAGTTATTCCACATTTTAATAGTGTATCTTTTTGTGTAATTGGAAACTGGAAGACAAAGAGCACAGCAGAAACCCAATTTTTGTAGGGTGAGCAGTAATGAAACAAAACCAATTTCTTCTGTGTTCACGATATAAAAACTACCAAAATGAGATTTCCCAGTCTACCAGAAATAGTAAGAAATGAAGAAGTGGGGGAGGGAAATTATCTAACTTTAAAAGGAAAGGAAAGGAAACAAATGGAGAAATAGCCTCATGCTGTGGTAGAACCTGGTTTTGCACTGAGAAAGAGGCTTATTTCCTTTTGACTTTTGCAGGAGCCAAACCTCAGTTCTTGTCAGAGCTGCCTATGCTGAGCCCGTGAAAATGTATCTTCTTAACCACATAGCTCATGCTCGGATTAATATCCTGCTTGAGAGCAGCCAGATTTGGGATTTCTTTTAACAGAGGGAGAGAGAGAGGGAGAGACAGCATACGTAGCCTAACCCATGTCCCATCATCACATGAGAAGGCTTGAAGTTCCAACGAAGCAGTAAAACTTCATCTTGCACCTTCACAAAGCCCCAGACGTCAGCCACCATCCCTCCTGTGTTAAAAGTATAGATGGCAGCCTTGGCAATCTAGACTTCCAAACCACATTAAATTTATGTTTCACAGGCAGTAAATCCATAATTATATCATGAGCACATGGTGCTAGGGAAAGCTGAGAAAGATGCAGCTCAGTCTGAGAGGACTGGTCTGTATGACAAGGGTGATGTGTGTCAATGACTCAGCTGTTGGTGCTGGGGAATGAACCTGCCCTCTGGATAAGGACTGACAGAGAAGTTGTAGATTTTTCCCCCATACATTATTTATGAAGATGGATACACGGAAAATGCCGCAATATTGGAAAGCAAGGGTAAGATAACATGAGAAGAGAATGGTTGAAAGTGCAATGTCTGGAGGGGAAAGGACTTGGGAAGAGTAAAGAAGGGGAAAATAAAGGCCAAAATCAATGCAGTAAAGTTGTTATAGTGAAGGGGTTTTAGTTTTCTGAAATATTAATAGTGACCATTTTCATAATAGTTTTTTATGTTTATCAAATAGATGAATGAAAGGAGTGACCAACAAGCAGGCCAACAAAGTAAATGGTTAAGGAGAACATTTACAAATATATTTTTCCATATACTTACTTAAGTAACTAGAGATACAGCAGCCAAACTTAGTGACAAGGCACAGAGATTGCATGATGTGATTATGTTCTCTCTCTGCAATTAGACAAACACTACCATCCTAAGCCCAGCTTGGTTTCCTGACAACTGCATTGTTATTTTCACTACATGATGTGATACCTGGCTGTTACCAAAGTGTCTTTTTCCTCTGGAAGGACAATACTGATGAGATACAATTCTTTTGCCTTTTTACAATCAACAGGTTTGTATTTTTACAGGGTGTGTTTTCTAAATCCCTGATTCTACAAATTGACTTAGACTAATGTAACCAAATAATAATCCAATAGCTATGAATACAGAAACATTGTGTATTTCTTACCTTTTCTTAACTAATGTCTTTTTTTCGTTGCTTATGACTAATTGTTGTTGTGTCAAAAGCAGTAGACAGGAAAATTGGTGTTTCTTCCAAACATATCATTACAGTCACTAAAGTAATGAGAAATACATCAGATATTTTTAGGTCATAATTTTTTTGTCAGGGAAAATAGCGACCTTTTTGAATAAACTGAAAATCATTATTGCTTCCACTGGGATTCACAGTGAATACACTAATTATGGTGAATTTATTTGGTACAAAGTTATAACAAAGTAATTTCCTCCATGATATATTGCAGGGGCCCAAGTTGTCCCTGGGCCAGAAACTTCTCTTTTGTCTCTGCCAAGCAGTCTGTCCACTGATGGGGTGCCAGAGGGAGAACAAACTGGGTGGAGAGGGTGCAAATCCCAGTTCCCAGCAATCCTCTGGGATTGCCCTCCTAACTCCTGCACCCATGGGGCCAACGCAGGAGAAGAATGGACACCCTGGGGCTGGGGGAGAGGCTGGAGCAGCCCTTGCCCTGCAGCAGGGCTTTGGGGCATCTTTGGGAGCAGTATGCACACACGAGTGCTCAGGGGTTCCCTTTGCAGAGTAACTTCATGTATAGATAACATCCTCAGGAAATTAATCCGCATTAACTAGAGGTAAGTGTGTAAAACACCTCATTAAACCACAGCAGGCTGCAGTGCACAGATGTTCACTAGATTTCCAATGAACCAGAGTAAAGCTATCTTGCTTTCAGCCAGGAGAGTCTCAGTGCAGTCTGAGAAATGTGGATATCAAGCACAGTGTTTGATTCTTCCTTCACATTCCTCAGCCACACTGTCAGCTTCAGGCTCTCCTTCCCCAACACGTCCTGGTGACAAGCTGCCACTGCTGTTTGTGGGGCTGAGCAATGAGTCCTACCAGGGCACTGCTCTAGGTGGAAAACAAAGCCTTCCCTCTTTTCATGCAGGCTTGCTTTTATTGTGAATCAATTATGTGATACCATTTTATATGGGGCTCTAAAAACAGCTGGGGAGGCATAGCTGAGAAAGTGATGGGGAGCAGGAGTGGGAGGCTGAAGTCTGATGGAAATGTTTGAGCCAGTATTAGCATGGGAATAAAACTGTGGTACATGAATTTCACTTGCCTGTTAGCATCTTTTCCCTTAGAGTACCCTTGTGATCCTCTGGGCTTGAAGATGCCAAAATGCTCAGGTAGTGTCCTAGTACAGACACCAGACCTAACTTGAGAAGTGAAAAACATCCACAGAAGCAACAGCTTGGATTCCTTCTCATAACTGTGGCTTACAGAGCCACCAGAAAATACTTCCTTCTGTTTTTTAAATCTTGAAATTCAAGGGAAGGGGAGGGCAGGTCCCTTCCTAACAGCACCTCCACTTTCCTTGGTTGTTGAGAGGATCATCTGCACAAACACAGCTGATTTGCCAGGAATAGCGATACCACCGCCATCACTTCCCTACTTGAGCCCCCCTCATCACTATTTTTTGATTTGTGCTGAAATCTGTTTGTTTTGTACAGTTTTCCATAAAGGCAGTTCTGCTCCTCACAACACTCCAAAGTGACTACTGTGTGAAACATCCCAGGTGGGACTGAGCAATGTTGCCAGTCACAAGCAGCTTAATGTTCAGAACTAGGAATATTTAATTTTATATATAATTTCCAAAGATAGTCAGAGAGAATGAACATTTTCTGTTATTCTTCATTAATTAAGCTATTTTTTAAGCTTTTTACTGATTAGTTTTACATTCTAAACTAGAAACTACTTGTCTGAACTAGAGCAATAGGGTGGTGTGGCTTTTTGTCTGTTTGTTTAGTTTTTTTAAGAAGAAAGCATGAAAAATATAAATCAATTTGGCTCATTATTTATTCAGAATAAATATCTTGGCATTGACTGCAAACAATCTCTCAAATGGTTTTTTTAATTCATATCACAACCTTACATTTTATTACTTTCAAAGCCTTATGGGCTGAAGTGAGGTTAACAAGTATTGCTAAACTTTGTCCATTAACTAATCGGCAATTCTGTAACAAAAAAAAAGCTGGAAGACATGTTAAAAAATCCTGCAAGGTCTCTGCTAAAAGAAAAAAGAAATAAAGAAAAAGAAGAGACAAAAAAGAACAAATTGAGCTGTAATAAAGAGGAAAATGTCTCCAGAGTCACCTAAAAATCTACATGCCTAAGTCATTCTATAGGTGCAAACCACTAGCATGAATATATATATCATCCTGTTTCTCAAATGTATCACAGATCAAAACTCAGTGTTATTTTTCTGAAGGCATTGGGTTTCTAAATGAGATGGTCATAACCAAAGTATTTATGTTTACTTACTTTTTTTTGATCAAAGATACGCCTCACAGAGTGGCTAAGGGTAGGGGAGTGATCAGAAAATGAGGATGGATTTCACTACAGTAGGCAGAATTAAACAGAGATACTGATTCAGCTTAACTTAGCAGAAAGGTAATTAATGTTTTAAATAATGAAATGTATTGCAAATTGATTAATGATCACTTCTATGAAGCCCTCTTTCTTTTATCTCTGTTCAGTATTTGGAAGCTCAGGACTCAATTTTTCTTTCTCTTCCATCAAAGGTCCATATTAAAAATTTCCTTTTGTGGTCACTTTTGTGTCTTGCAAACTCATCTCCTCTGCTGCATTAGACACAACACCTCCATGACCATTGGGGACCAGCGGAGCTTTCTCATCACCTGATCCAGCATAAAACCTCTACATTCTTCAGTCAGCATTGAGCTTTGGGAGCCCTGTTGACTTGTTTCTGTGGGCACACTGGGATGCACAGGGGATTCTGCAGATACAGGATCTGGATATGGCAGAACACTTTGAAAGGCAACCTCGCAAATTTTTTTTTTGGTTTGGTTTTATACAAAACCGTCTGTGTTTTTATATATATAGGTCAGAAAAGCAAGCCTATCCTCACCAGCCAGCACTCAGATTCCAGAAGCATTGCTAAAGGATCAGTATCAGCCTATGAGAGGCATATATCAGCTCAGGCACCTTTAAATACATGAATAGTCTCAACTTCAACATTCCTTTGATGCACTAAACTCTGGCAGCTAATTGGGAAAAACCTCTGTCCAATGTTTGGAGGTGTTTCAAGACTTCCAGGAGTGAAACCTAAGGAGACTTAGAGTCTTAAAATGACATTGTGACTTCTGAAAGTGTCACAGTCATACTGGGAAATAACAGTACAAATTTAGTGGAAAAGATAGCTCCACATCACTTTCTGTGGTGTACAAAAACTGCCCTCAGAACCTTGTACCTGCACACCACCAATTCTTGCCATTTGCTGAACCTGTCATTCAGATATGGGTCTGTGCTGCTCCAGTGGGGATCAGGTTTTTGGTCTTCTGTCCACAGGTACATACAGCTTGAAAGACAACCATGGAATGCAAATCTACTGCCAACAGGCTGAAAAACACTGTGCAAGGATTAGCATCTCAGCTGGAGGTCATCAGCATGTACTTTGCTACCTATAATCAAGTGCCTTCATAGCTTCACAAAGGCATTGTATTGGAGAAAATCTGGATGAAACCTTGGCTCTGCTAAAGTCAACGAGAGCTTTAACTGTGATTTTCTAGGTCTTTATCCGCAGTACTGCTTCATTTTTTGAAGGTCATCTGAAAGGGCTGGGTAGTTTTATGCTTACATGGTAACATGAAAAGAATGTCAAGGCTGAAAAGCTTAATGATGGTTTATTTAGAGGCACTATTAAAGCTGAATAAAAGTCGGTATTTAGAGATATAAGAGGATGAATTAATTTCTTGAAAATGATAGCATTACTGTAGTATCAGAAAAAGTGTATTTTGTAATAGTTTTTTCAGAAAATGTCTGTTCTGGGACAGAAAGAAAATTTATTTGTTCTTAAGCTTTCACATATTTTATATTATAAAACTGCTCTCCATATTAATTTTCTTGCAATTACATTTAGCAGCTCCTCTTTTTTTTGAATCATTCACAATAAACCCTGTCAATATTCTTCATATTTTCACTGAACATAAGGACACAGTTAAAGCCTTTTTGCTGTCTGTGGCTGAGTAAATCGTATTTTTAATGCCCCTTTCTTGGTGACTGTTGTCCTATTATACAAAAGGATTGTGAGCTAAGATTTATCATCCCAGGCATTGTCTTTGCAGAGCAAATGGAAATTACTGAGTTTCCTGACATTCAGGAGGGACTGCAGAGATATGTATGCATGTATGACCTACTTCTGTATGTACAACCCGCATTTAAGGAGAGGAGACATACAAGTTGCCAGATCTGGTGAAGCTGTGGAAAGGGTACAGCCAGAGTCAGACTGGAAGTCCTGAGTCCTCAGACTTTTTGTAACAGCTAGAATATAACCTGTCCCATTGCCATGGGACTGTATGTCTCTGGATAGATGTAACAATTTAAAATAATTACATAAAGTGTCTAAAGACCGTGTTCACCTCAAGTTAAGCACAGACAATTGGAGACTCCCTTTGGTGGGAGAACTCTGCGTCTGTGCCATTGGAGGGTACTGCCCCCACGGCATTGCACATTTTGCTGAAATACAGCTCCTGAGTTGATTTAGCTGAGTGTTGTATATAAAAAGACACGTGATTTTGGCTTAGCTTGCTAGCTGCAAGAACAGTGTCACCAACCATAACAAATGAACAGTCTCACCCAGCTTAAAGATGCCATTGTATTTTCTCTCCGTTGCTGTTGAGGACAGAAGGAAAATAGGAAGGCCTGAAGTCCGGAAGGGCACAGAGGCTGCATGAAGAATAAGTCTCTAGAGGTAAATGAGCAGTGTAAATTACACCTTTTCAGTTTATTAAGTACTAATTAAGGGTTGCAAGCCTGGCATTCTTTTACCAGACGTATGGTGCCAGGAAAGCAGCCACCCGTGTGTTCAGAGGTCGACTGCTATCCTGTGATTATAGAGAATCCAAGCGTGGCTTTTTCTTTTTTGGGTACTGCTGCCATTTGACTAATATATCCCCAGCATGCCTGGCTGCAGCGATCCATTATTCACAGGCAGTTATTGTCCAAGAGGGCTGTGTGACTGCTTCAGGGAGCTCATGTGATGCCCAGGCAGCCTGCCCATGCACTGGGAGCCTCCTGAAGGTCTGACTGACCTCAGGAGATGGATAAAGGTTCCCTGACCATCCCCCAGAAGCAGTGAGAATAAGCTGATGCCTGGTATATTTAGGCAGGATATTCCTAACTCTGAATGGAGCCATCACTACTGAATGTACTATAAATATTCATGTAGCTCCAGGTAAAAAATACATGTTCCCCGAAACCCTCCTCTGTGAGGAATGTTTCATTTGCAGCAGGTTTGTTCTGGTTTTCTTTTACAGAGAGGCAACAAACTACAGAACTTTTGCAACATGGCTAACATCAAGCCTGCTATTGCTATCAAAGCCAGGCAGAGGGTGAAGGAAGGGACCATAAAAGGATGACAAGGTAGCTCTGGAGGTGGTTACAGGGAGCATCCTGCAAGCAGGAAAATGCACATGAAGGACCTGGTTTGAAAATTAGTGACAAAGGTTAAGATGAAACAGAATCCCCTTCCGATACATAAGGAGAAAAGAAAGTTTGTCAAGGGATGGGAACAGTAGAGATAGGGAAGTGGAATAAACACTGGGGAGCTGCACCAGTGAGGACAAGCATCCTGTGCTGCAGAAGAGGGAGGAAAGGGAGGTGCTGTTGAGGAGGCCAGCAAGAAGAGCAAACCCTGCAGCCCTGCTCTGCCAAGGCC
Organism: Corvus moneduloides; assembly: GCF_009650955.1. Lineage (NCBI taxonomy): Eukaryota > Metazoa > Chordata > Aves > Passeriformes > Corvidae > Corvus > Corvus moneduloides. The sequence continues at coordinate 39,372,426 of NC_045479.1, read as the reverse complement.
AAACAGAAGCATGCTATGAAACCTTCGTTTTGAGATAATGAGAACCCAAACAGGACTTTTGTCTAAGAGTCCAGCTTAGCTGTCTGGAGCTAATTTAATCATGCACTAAAGTGTTTTTTCTCCCACATTCCAGCCAGAAGCAAACAACAGTAACTTAGCCAAAGACTGAGTGGCAGTGAAGCCAATGTGAAATCAAGGGTGGCTAGTTGGGTCATGCACCATATGATCTGCAATCTTCAAAGAAGAAGCTGACTTACTCTTGGCTGTTCTCACCATGCCTTTCTTTGTGCAGTCACTTTGTGTTGCTCTACAAAGGCAGCTTGTCTAAGCTGTATTTTACCCATACTCTGTGAATGTTTACAATGAGCATCTCCCAGACAGGAAAAGAAGCATGAGGGATGTTCCTGCTAAATCTCATACCAGCTAAACCCCAGATATCTGAACATCTTCAGCATAATTCCAAATAATCCACTTGACTGAACTACAGATAAATAGAAGAAAGGTTAGGCAAGATTACCGGTTATCTTTCAATGTTTTAAATGTTTTGCTTTCCCTCCTTCAAGTTACATTAACAAATGCTAAAATTATTCCTTCTTTCACGACTTAAGGCAGCTGTGGTATGACAGGTTTTTCAGTTTACTGACAAAACCGTTCAAATGAGTACAGGCACCCCCCCCCCCCCCCCCCCCCCCCCGTTCATTTTAAAGATGTTTCAAACTGTTTTTCCTTTCTTACAAAGCTGAAAGCATTGGGGAAAAAAGTTTGAGGACAGATGAAATTGGGTTTTAGTTTTATGCTTGTGTAGTAATAAGAGAAGAATGGTTAGGCTAAAAAGCTTAACAACAAATAATTATTTAGGATAATTATTTAGCCAAAATATAAGATAGTGTTTAGAGATAAAAGAAGATAGAAGTTTTCAGAAAACGTATGTTCTGGGAAAGTAAGACTGGGAAATGCAAAACCTCAGTGTGTACTTCCCTCAACAGTTGAACAGCAAAAATACATCTCAGGACATTGCAGACCCCAAGGTAGCACATGCATACCCCTATTTGGCTTCATAATTAACCAGGTGTTAGTGGTAGATACCAGCATAAAGCTGTTCTTTGGGTTGACTACATGTAAGCTGTTGTGTGTAAACAGTATTGTGTGGCACAAACAGGAGAAAGTGTAATTTCAGAGCAATCCCTCCCCAGGTGGCATTCCTTGATATTGCAACCACTTTGCTTAATTATGCAAATGCTACTGAGAGTATTAAAGGAAAAAGCTGGAATCTCTAATTGTGTGCATAGACATCCTTGTCTATATCCTGGATATATGGAACTGTTAAACTGTAATGCTTTTAAGACTATTTGTTGTAGCAATTATTTTGTGCTAACTGTATTCTGCACAAAGGAGTTATTGAGTCTTTCTATTTTGGAAGAGACTCCTCCATTTTTGGCAAACGCAGTTTGAACTATAAAATAATTAGTCAATAGATATGTGTTTTACTCTAATCAGGCAACGATTTCTGCTAAAATGTGTAGAAACAAGATTTCTGCTAAAATGTGTAGAAACAAGATTTCAAATTTTGACTTAAAAATAGTAGAAATTAAATAAAGATGTGGACCAAATACATTATTTTTTTCATAGATTCCCACCTCACTTTACAAAAAAGCAACCAAATAAATAATGCCAAGGTAACAAATTCCTAATCCTACATTATTGCTAGGATAGCAATAAAAAAGTATAAAGAACCCTAAATATTGTAAAAATTGTCTTTGCATCTCACCTGTGGGGTAGATGGCTTACCTGGAATACAACAACACATAAGCAACATCAGTTTAAGTCTGAATTATTTTAAGGTGTTCAGGAGAAGGGTTTGATCCAAACCCACCTTCTGTCATTATACGTGACTGAATGTAAGAAAGATTTACTCATCTGAATGAAAACAGGGAGAAAGTCACATACTTTGATCTCTCACTCCATAAGTCTTTAAAGGCTTCTCTAGTAATGTGTCTGCATTGTTCGTATTTTTGTCTAATGTATCAACATACCAGGGGATACAGAAACAAATGACATCATCTCTAATGGATTTTTTCAACTGGATGATTATAGATTTACCTTGTTCAATAGATTTACCTCTGGGATAGCATTTGAATCTCTACTGCCACTTTTGAACCTTGCATCAGGAGGAGAGAAAGAAGAGTGTGATCAGGAGAAAGCCCCAGCAAAGCTGCTGAGGGCAGCAAAAGTGGCTGGAGAAACTTGAGTTAAATTCCAGTGAATCAGTCCCTCAGCAAGAAAGGGGATTAATTACTGTGCACATGTATGCAGTCAGTAATGGCAGATAGTTTGGAATGAAGATTAATTGTTTCCCTAATAAGTTATGTTTCTGGCCAGACTCTGCTTGCCCACTCCCACAGCCTTGTGGGAGCCCTGCCAAACAGTCTCTTAAGACCATGTGAAAAAAATGAGGGATTATCCCTTCACGTGCCCTTTATAGTGACTTCCAAATATTTCAGTTTAGACTGTGCTCATGTCACTGCATCAAGCGAAGATTGCCCCTGAGGCTGACTCATGCTATGAAGCTCTCCATTTCCCCAGGCAGAAAGCTTTCGGATTGGAGTAGCCTGGGAAAATGGAAAAGCTGGCAAAGAAATAAGAAATACAATGTCTAGAGAAGACCAGTATTCATTCTGTAAGGATCAATTTTCTTTAAGGAGACTGGCATTTAGTGAAGCTGCCATTCTGAAACACCTGTCTTCAGTTCAGCAGGGTCCTGACCTGAGCCTGCTGGATGATGTGTGGCATCAGGGAGGCAACTTCCAGGCTCACATTTGTCACAATTAACACTAAAAATTACTCATCTGCAGTGCTTTGGTTTCTGTGCTTACTTGCATAAGTCCTGCACTCACAGCTTTCTTCTAATTCCAGAGAAGCTACTTACCGTCTATATGGTGATCCTAGAGGAAAAGAGAACGAGGTCATCTGTCTATCCTATAAAAACATCGTCATCCTGGAGCCAGTGGCACCTGTTATGGCAGAAATTGTCATTACTGTACTAGAAGCTGACTTTTAAACAATGAAGATTCTTCTCAAAGGTGTATCAGAGCCTGGAGCATTGATGAGACACATCACTGATGATAGTTTGTACTAAAAGTACAGCAGCAAGGAAGTTGAAATTCCACAAGCTTAAGCACTTGGATGCTATTCATTATTATATGAACAGAGTTCCTCACAGTCTGGATGTCTTGGGGATCTCAGATATTTACAGACTCATTCATCTCTCTGCAGGCAATTGACCGAAATTCACCCAGGTCTTTATTAATTGATGCTTGCAAGTGACTCTTGTCCTGGCAGCATAACTCCCCAGGAACATTTGGATGCATCACAGAAATTACCAAGAACTGCATCCTTGCCTGTAATCCCAATTATAGGACTAAGTAGTAAGTGGATGTGTAGCCTGGATTATCCCTTTCCTTTTGGAGGTGGTTCTTGGAGTTAAGGAACAGCTTGGAGGAAGAGGACTTGAACTCTGTTGAATCTACATTTGTTCCTGCCACTTATTTGCTTGCAATAAGCACTGCATTATTTTTCACAGCACAAGAGTTGAAATCCTACTCTTGCACTGAAAATGTAAATACCAAAGAAAAATAAAAAGCAGCAGTGGAGATGGTCTTAAAAGGATGGATCTTCATAAACACTAGTATTGCTTTATATGCCCTTGGTAAGCCAGTTGCTTGTTTCACTGGACTACAGAAATGTATGAAGAATTACTAAATTATGCACAACATCCATGAAAATAGGAATTTTTATGAATGTCATGTATTAATCCCTCTGATCTAGTAGCGCTGTTGCAGCATATAATTAGCAGCTCTATCAGCAGGAGTCAACATTTATCGAATTACCATTACATTAAAACTGGCTTTACGTGCGCATCTTGTGTCATCACAGAAGCCAAGTTCTTGCATATTGTCAAACAACAAATCCAGCCTTCCTGTAGAGTGATCCAACTGACTTCTTTATGTGCTCCAAGAGCTAAGGGTGACATAGAGAACCTGGTTAAGGTTATATAAGCATCTGGCCCCAAGCACTCTGCAGTGCTCTCAGTTGCCTAGATAAGGTGGAAGAGAGTGAAAGCACATGGATGTGATACTGATGTAAAGCCCTTAGCCCAAATTATTATGGGTCTCCTCACAAGAGCTATGAGAGAAAAATATAAGGGTAAGGAGACTAGAATGAGAAAATAGGCATGTGTCAGTGGAGAGGTAAGTCATCTGTAGTTCTTAGAGTTTATTCAGGTACATAAAATATTTTAATTTCAAGCAAGGACTAGACAGATTGTTGATAAGGACTGGTTGTAATTACGACTTCCTGCGAATTAGGACTTTTAAATTGGAGCTTCTAACTGTGCTACTTGCAGAGCTGTTTGGTCTGTATCCAAACGTACTGCTGCTGCAGCAAGACATGGCCTTTCACTGCAGTGAGTGGTCTGATAGCTTCCCTAAGTTTAATGTTGCAACAAAAATTCACTGCTTTTTAGTCTCATTTGTTACTCGTGATTATTAATGAAACCTATATTAGTAAGGCTGTCTATACTTAGCAGTCCTCATAGAACGACATTATAAACCTTTCCCTTGTAGAGATATGTGACTTCGACATTATTTTAATTAGCATTTTAAGTACTCTGATGTTTCCTGCTGAATGAATTTGGACGCTTTTCATACGGTTTGATACCATACCCGTGCAGTGCCAAATTCTGCTCTCGTGCGTCTAACTGCAAGCTCACTGGTGCAAACTGCATCTTGTTGAAATGAGACATTTAATGAAGTGAAGCATGTATTCACCTTGATTTCCTTACCAGCCGATGGAGAAATTTCAGTGGACTAATAAGACAACGGGAAGATGCCTATGTCCCTTATTGATGATTGAGCATGTCCAGACACTGAAACAGGTGAGATGAATCTGAGCCACTGAACTAAGATATGCTTAATATTTTGAACTGTTCACTTGCAGAATATGCATATACTCAACAAATTAGTTCACAGAATTGTCAAAAAGCCAGTATTTTTCTTGAGAAAAAAGGCCCACAACAATCAGTCAAAGTTAGGATTTATTCTTTCTCATGTTGCTCTCCACACTGGTGGTGTTGAAGTATACAGATACATCTTTCTTCTTTTTACTTACTTCTTATAAATTTAAATTAAAAGTTAAAATAATTTGTGGAGTTTTTAAAGCTCATTTGGGGAGAATGCACACTATTTTATCTCAGAAAGCAATGTCAGGAACTAGATCTTAATATAAAAAATTTGAGTGTGGTCCTTCAAGGCCACACCACATCAAAGGTCACTTAATAGTGCATCTAAAAGTAATATTTTAGATAGAAGCCTGATGGAAAGGAAAATCAATAAACTTAGCTTGTGTTGGAATCTTTCATCAAAAGCAAGCACCATGTAAAGGATGATATTGCAGGCAAAAAAACTTAATCTTTAACTGATTGGCAAACAGGACTTACACACTGTATGGATGTAGTACTCTGTTGCTCTCTGCTTCTTGTCCTATCTTGTGATTGACAGGATGTCAATTAATATATCATGAGGTTGGTGTGTTCCGTGGTGGAGGCTTGGCAAAGAGCTAGAGTGAAGTTGCCAGCAGAAACTTCCAGTCACCATTTTTCAAGTGTCTTCTTCCATTTTGTCTCTGAGGGGATGCTATGTTTGGTAGTCCAAGAGTGAACAGAATTACACTAGCCTAAAATCTCTAAATAAACTAGTCTGAGGTTTTGAGTGAAGTTGATTCGTATGGCTGAGCCCGTGTTAAGAATTTCCTAACTTGCAGTGTTTCATTGCAAAGCCCTCAAAAGCTTCTGAGTATTGTGTGCAATATTTCTTTCACTTACTCCTTAAAGTGTAAGTGAAATTTAAAAAATTTAACAGTGTCATTTGCAGAGGTCACCTCCCTCTTCCCCTCCCCACAAAAGAAATATCATATACATGAAAATCTCCAAATACGAAAATCAGTGAAAATAGCACCAACAAAACTTGTATCCCAAAACCTCTTGGTAAATTCAAAGAAGAAAAGCAGACTTTACTATAAGCTATATTTTAAAAGCCACTATTTGATTTTCAAAATTACACTAAAGAAAGAAGTGCATTTCTGTGGGTATACAGAAAATGCATTCACTAAACATTTCTTATTTTCAAGAAGTCTCCTAACAGCATTGAGTAACATGTGAGAAAAATCTTTATCTTTGTTTTTAATTTCATATTGCTGTTGGTATATACTTTTTTATCCCCATCCCAAATAATTTCGAAGGTGTTTTACAAACAGATAACAAAAATAAAGTGTTGGGAAAATGTTTCAAGAGTTGGAAGAAATATATATGTACAGATCAAAAGCTAATATTTTTTCTTTCCATGGTCTTTGGCTATCCAGCTACAATGAAAATATTGTCATGTGTATCCACTTTTACTAGAGAATGAAGAGAATGAAAAATTTAAGTTACTGGAGATGGCAGAAGGAAATAGAAGTTTCCTGGTTAAAATACCAATTTGGACCTGGACCATTCTCATGTTTTTGTCTTTAATCAAAAGTATTCTCTTTCCTTCTGACCATAATAATGGTACGCGTGGATCTGTTACATTTACAAAAAAAACCCGAAACCATCTATATTTTTGCCTGGATGCATACACATTTTCATGAATATTAATACAACAGTCTGCTATATGGAAATATACTGATTGCTGTCAATGTGAGCTACATTTATAGATCCCACAAAATGTAACATCTTCACCTTCAGATATCTGAAAGCAAGGCTCACTTCCTTTACCAAAATTGAGAGACCGGAGCATTGTCTCGGACAAATGAATCAGAACCCCACAATGGACTGACTTATAAATGGATAAGAAAATAAAAAAAATTTGTCTTAGAAGAAAGACACATAAACACAGCTGATGCAGAAGGACAGAGCAATACTTCTCCTAATATGGATTTCCAGCATCTGGCAATATCTGCATTATTCTTGGAGCTGCTCCACACGATGACGTATCGGGTTACTTGCAGCAGCTGGAACCAACTAGTATAGGATGGCATGTTAACCAGCATACAAAATGCCATATATGTTGGCCAGTGTTATGAAAGAAGTTTTACAGCAGGAACTACTGCATTCTTTTCCTGTTGTATTAAATTTCTATTTCAGTCGCCGGCAGCATGAAGGCGATCAGACAGCGTCTTTGTATAGGCTGGACTTTGATCCTGGGAACTCCCTGCAACAACATAGCATTCCAAGGAGATAAATTGGTGTACATGAATCAGAACATAGAAACTATTCTATTTATTAATGGTGCCAGGAAATTTTCAATTATAATAATAAACCTCTAGAGATAAACTTGAAAAATAATTCTGTATGGGAATTTCCTCTCCTTTTTCAAAGGGAGACTTGTGAGGAAAAATTCCCAGGAGATGAGGTAGTTTCTTCCAATAGGAAAAATCAACATAGAGCATTTCAGAGATTAAAACTCTGAAATGCAAAGCTTATATTTGTTTTTGATTGACCATATTGATGCAAAGAAGTAGAACTGTTGGACATATGTGATCTGTACATTGCCTGGGCTGGTCTAGGATAGGCTTTATCTTATCCATTTTAAAGTTTGCAACAAGATGCTGGAAACCATAACTTTCTTTAACCTCCAGCTGTTCCTGTAGCTCTGCTCCCTGATCTTCCCCCTGCACCCCCTGCATCCAGCTTCCTACCAGTGCATTCGCCCTGCTCTGGGCAGGTCTCACAATCCTTGTGCCACAATGTCTCCATTGCAGGCTCACCATGAAGTGCATGGAAACTTCCACACCTCCTCCTTAAGGCAAATGGCAGTATAAATGGGCTTTGGGCAGACTGCCAGGGCAGCAGCTCTGCCCTCCTCACACAGGGTTTATTGATGGGCAAAGCTGGTTGTCAGTACCTCAAACTACTCACAAGAACAAAATGTCATTTGGAAAAGTATGTGTGTTTAACCAATTGCTTACAGAGACAACCTCTCAGAGTTGAAGACAACTCTTTCACTAGTGCTTAGTCCTTTAGGCTGGCCTGCAGAAGTGATCCTGGCATCTTTTATTCATTAATAGTAAATTAATGCTGAAGCCTGGAGAAGCACAACTTCAGTCTTGCCCAGGCTTGTCTGCAGGCTGGAGGTAAGTTAACCCATCCACATGACAGAAAGTTCGTGTTTCCAGCCCAGCTGTGGGAACAGAGGCATTACCTAATCTGATAGAAACTAAAAGTAGCAAAGAGAGACAATACACCCTCAGATATAAGCACTGTTGATGCAAAGTCTAATCATTAATACTTTTGGAGCAAAGTTGAATTATGAGTGTGTAACACGGGATACATACTGTTGCCCAGTGTGGTTTTGATCCAGCTCCAGGAACCTGACCAATACCCTTACTGCATGGTCCAGCCAGGGCCTGAGGTTTGCTTGCAAAGGTTGCACATCCCACTTCCCAAAGACCTGTCAGGCAGCTCAGAAGGGGAGAGCAGCCAAAGTTGAGGAACACTGAATAATCTCAGAAATGGTCACACTTCAAATCTGCTTTATGTTCCTGCTGTCAGTTATACAAATGTAGCAGAATTAGTGTTGTGGGACAGGCTATTTTAAGACAGACCAAGAGAGTCAGATTTCAACATTTATTTAGATTCTTAGTTTTGCCATTGCATATGTCAGTTCTTCTTCTCTCTTTTTTTTTTCTTCTTATTTTTTTTTTCTTTTTTTTTCTTTTTTGCCAAAATGGCTCAATTAGACCTAATGTCTAGCACATATTCCCTGGGGAGGGCTGCCAGGCTGAACTGTGACATACACATATTATTTGAGGCTTTTCCACTGTTATTTGGGGTGATTTTGGTTACACCAGTGCTGCTCATGCTCTTCCAAATCAAATTAATCAGATGGAGTCTGTGGTCCTCCACAATTTTTAAGAGCCATGCTGCAGAGATGTGAAACTGGGTAAAGGAAACTGCGATCACCTGTTGAAAGACTTTTCAGCTGTTCAGTGTATTTAAGATCCCTCTCTGGTAAAAGTGGGGAACCTAGGAGAAAACTTTTGGTAAAGCAAGTTCAAGTCCATGGACAAATGTACCAGAGAACAATGTCTAGGTGTTGTAAGACTTAGCTCTCAATGAAGAATTTTCTTCCTTCCTGGTGAGATTGCTGTGCCATCCCACCTAGATGGGCATCATTATTTTTCTCTCCAGTACTTTCTTGCATTTGACATGATTTTACTATTTTTGAGAGTAGAAAAGACTTCACAGTGACCGCTTTACAAGGATATTAATAATTTAAACTCCCTGAGAATGAAACTCCTTTTGTCACTTAGCCTCACATAGAGGACTTTCTTAGGATATGCAATTTGATCTCCCATTAGTCTCTTCTTGTGGCCTGAATTTCCTCTTTCATGTCCTCTCTTGCATTTTAACACTGTGGAGATTGTTTGAAGCCAGCAGCAAGCTACAGAAGTTTTTCACTGCTAGCATTTCTTTTTCAAAGAAGCCTTGCTATGGCCACTCCAGCCTCTATTAGCAGAGAAGGGCTTTGAAATGCACAAGGCTCCACAGCATGGTCATAGTAATGATGAGCATAGACACACAGACACACAGACACACACACAAAAAAAAACAACCCAAAAAAACCAAAACCAAACCAAACCAAAAACACACACACAGAGAAGGAGTTGTTTGTTTAAACTGTTGGTAGCCACCATATAATTAAAATGATGAGAAGGTCTGGAGTCTGTTTGTCTTTTAGAGGAAGGTTACTCACGCAGTGGTTTCTGCTTTACTACAGGTTGGGTCAACTATAGCCCTGCGACTCATGCTGTGACTGCCTTGTTATTTATTGTTTCTCAGATGGATTTGGCTCTTGCATCTTGTCGCAGCCTCAGTGTTTCCCTGCTAACAGTGACTATCTGCTGCACAGTAAATGTGAGGTTACCCATGCAGTGCAATACCTCCCAGAGCAACCGCAGGACGTCTGGGCTGGGAGGCTGCCCACTGACCTTAGGGTCCAACAGAGACAGGACAGACTCAGAGGTGGTTTGGCCCTGCCCCAAGGGGGTTTCCATCATTCAGCAAAGCAGGTACAAGCTAAAAATACCTCCCTGGGTGCTCAGAAGCCATGTGATGGGCCCAGAGTGGGGAGGGGAAGGGCCCCAATGTCTGGGCAAGGTCCTGGAGAAGTGCTTCACTTCTTGGCCCGGTGTCCTTCCAGTGGCCACCCCACTCTGTGCAGGAGCAGGCAGGTGCTGGCAGCAAGGGACTGTGGCTGGAGATGTAGTTAGAACATATTTTGTTTGTTTTGATGAGCCTTCAGCTACTGGACCCGACCAACAAACCCCTCCAAGTGGTGAGACCTCACTGCAGCCTCAAGCCAACAGTGAGGACTGTAGGGGTAAATCCAGGGAGAAATAATTTCCAACAAAGTAATGCAAAGAGAGCAAAGAAAAGAGTCAATCTGTTTCATCCTATCTGTAAGCACACAAAAGTACTCAGTTACTCTGTCAGGCAATCCTGGCCTGGATAGAATTAAGTTTGTTAGTCCCTTTAGTAAAGCAGCATTAGCTAAAATGAGAGTGCATTATATTCAATCTATCAAGCTAATCTGCTGTGCTAATGAGATAATCTTGGAAAGACACTTTGTGGGAGATCTCTAGAAAGCTGGGGGTTACTTTTGTTTTTCTTTTTGCCATTTTTGTGAGAGTTCTAGGCTAAATATATGAAACATCCAGCTACTGAGAAGGTATTGGAATTAAAAAGGATTAGTAGAAAATAATATAGTTCCATCCATGGAATGACAAATAACTTCATCATTGCAAAATAAGCGTCTTGTTACCATTGTGGCAATGCTTTCTTATAGTCCATTTCAGAATGTAGCCATGAAAGATTAGACAAAAAGGAGAGCAAAATACGAGATTTTACATGAGTGTAGAAGAAAAAAAGCAATGTGGATTAAACACCCTCTTGCTTGCTCACACAGATTAGCCTCTCCACAGCATCTTCTCTGCCCTGCCATACCTGTGAACCTCAACAATAAAGATGGCAAAGCTCGCATTTGGAGGTGTCAAGCTTTTTGACCTCATGGAGTTTGGATCAGGCCTGGAGGATCACAGGGCACAAAATGATCTTAACAGAACACTAAGGCATTCTCGAGTTTAGTGATATCACTTCCATGACAAAATGAACCATGACGATTGTGGGTGCCTCACTGATCAGTCTTTGTCACAGACAGGTAAATACTGTGATTTTCTTGGCAAACTCAAGGTCTTATCAATTTCCTCTCATGACCAGGTGACCTGTAGCCAACACCCACAACAGTGTCACCCATGTTAGCCTGCCCCTTAATTCTTACCCATAAACTCTTGACTCATTCTTCATCCACCCCTAGGCAGTGCTCCATTCCACACATTCCAATTGCTCTCTCACATAAGGAGTAGCTCCACTATTTTGTCTTGCTGTCCTGTCTTACCTAAAAAGTCCGTAGACATCTGTGACAGCGCTCCCATCCCATGAACTATGCCACCATGTCCCTGTAATTGCAATGAGGTCATGGCGCTGTGACCGCACACAGATCTCTAATTATTCCTGTTTATTCCCTGTGCTGCATGTGTTGGAGTACAGGCATTGCAGAGAGGTAATCAAACATCCAGACTTCCCAGGAGGGATGCAAGAGGATCCACCACAACTATATACACCCTTGAGGTGGTTTACCTTCTGGTTCTCATCTAGGAAGGTAGCTAAGGAATATTTGTTGCTGCTCTGGTTGGCCTGGTTTACTCCCCAAAAAGCCACTTTGGATTATTCCCCAAAAATTCCTCAAAGCCATTTTGGTAATGTTGTGCTTCTGTCAGACCACTCAAGCTAATGTATCCCTATTCAAAGGGATGTCTCCAATATAATGTGCTGGGCATTGTATGTAAGGGGCTGGAAAACCTGTCTGTGCTGTCACCTTCAATTCAATGATACTATAGCTGCAAGTGCTCTATACATGTAGCCTATAGCTTTCATGAATCCGACTAGATGGATATGTGAAAATACTTGTACTTTATTTACCAGTGGTATCTGGAACTTGTTGAAATTTTTATTTTCATTAAACATGCAAGAACACTATGTACTGCGGTGTGATTTGAATGTATAATTTAGAGGGAAAATTATTTCTTCATATTTTATGAGGGTTGTTTGCTGCCATTTCTGCCTAGAATTTATTAAATCAGATTTTTTTTTGTAAAACCAGTTACATATAAGGTAATGGAGGATGTGGCACTGCATTTACAGATTCTTTTGTCAAAAGCAATACTAACCATCTACTTACAAAACTTTAAAAAATATTTTTGTCAGTCTTTATGAACCAGCTGAAATCTATGTTTTTTAACAAAAAGAATCTACGGAGCATGAAATGTTGACAAGTAATTCCCTGTATAATGCATTCATCAGGTCAGTGTAATTATATAAATACAGATTGTCTGCCCAGACTTCTGCAGAGGAAATCTCTGAGTCACTTCTATCTTTTCAACTGCAAAGGTTATTTGGTTGGATCACACACTTTTAGTCTCCCCATTTATCTGAACTTCATAATAGTTCCATTGCTTTCTTCTACAATGAAATCCAGCAGAAAATCTCCTAGGCCTAGGTATTGGTTTTGATATGATCCCATCAGGTGCACTCAATCACATACTGCTCCAGACACTCTAAAAAGCCTATTCTCCTGTACATGAATTTTGTCAGGCCACTTATTAGTAAAGTTTACTTTAAGATGAACATGTTCACCATGGAGAGAACAGATTATGAATATTAATATCACGTTATATAATTGCAGTGTTTAGTGTGAAACTCAAAATGCAGATACAGATACGCACCATAAAGCTCTTGCTTCCATAAAGTCCACTGAAGGAGAAAATCATTTTGAGGCTAAGCAAGGCATGATCAAATAAAATCCCTTGACTGATACTCCAGATTTTTAAACTTGCTTAAGTTTTATGTGCCTTAGTCAAGTAATTTTCTACAGTTTACAAAATACTAACAACAACACAGATGAAAAATGAGATCTGGTATTTTAAAAGTCTTTCAAATTTTCAGGAAAATATATCACTATGTCATACCTGTTACAATGCATTAACATTGGTGACTATTTTGTTTTGCTTGTGGGATGAACTACTTTAAACTACATTACAGCAGCAGAATTGCTACTCTCCTCATGAAGAATTTCAAAAACATTACAGTGTTGGTTAAATTTTGATCACAAAAATTTTCACTAGAAAAGAAAAGGACTTAAATTGGAGAGGAGGGGAAAAATACCCCTCTATTTTCTTTCAAATTCCACTTTAAAAAGATAGAAAAAGACAGAATAAAGTGAAAATATTGGGAAGGCAAATAGCTTAGCTATATATATATATATTTGCTGCAAATGCTGTGTGTATTACCATGAAGTACTTGTAGTGTTCACTTTTACAAACCTTAACAGGGAAAAAAGTTTCTCTGGTTGGTGTGCAGATCTAGAGAGGCAATGTAGAGTTTGACTTCATCTGTGCCATGCAAGTGCCTAACCGTGGATGTTTTTTTCTCTTTGAGGACCAGAGAGGATATCCTGGGCCAGATGGGGATAGACAATTGTGGGATATGCCCAGCCCCTGCCCTGGAGGGATCTCTGCTGAGATAAGAGAGTTTGCAATCACCCAGCAGGACTCCCTGGAAAGGCAACCACTTCGTGGTCACGGCGAGGAAAGACAGACCTACAATCCTTTAGGAGACACTATGCAGATCCTTCGTGACCCATTGGTCTGTTCCCATCCCAGATCCTCTGTAACCCATTGGTCCTTACCGATCCCCTGTATCCCTATAAAAGCAAGCCCAATGGGCCCCTGTGGGGGAGAGGGTTCTCGTCCCTGGCTCTCCCCTTCACCGGAGGGGACCCACAATAAAGCTACCTCTGTGCGGAACCAGCCACACGGGCCTCTCGTCTCTCTCTCTGGTCTGGCTTGGCCTGGAGGCTGCCCTGCAGAGCTGAGCTGGAATCATGAGCTGATAATCACTAAAGAGCTGACAGTCTCTGCAGGGGCCCTCCTGCCAGCAGCTGAGGGAAGACACCAGGCCTCGGGAAGGCGATTCCTTTCGGGACCATCTCCCCGGACTGGTCACCTCTTCCTGGGTCAGAGCCGCTGACCCCATCCCCAGCTGTAATAGACAATTTGTCTCAGGACTAAGCATGGCATGGTGCCTTCCGCTCAGCACAAGCACCTGGATCTAGTGGCATCAGGCAGCAGGAAGCAGGGAAGGCAGTGTCCACGAATTCTCACTGGTGTCCTCCCAGGATGTCACACTACTGCTCAGTCAGCCACACTCCAAGTTCTCATTTGGCAAATAGACTCTTAATCTGACATGACAGATGACATTTTCCATTTTCATACTTTTAAGCTCTGCTTTGTCTTTGCTGAACCTTCACTGATGTCCTGAACGTGGGTTCGTTAAAGGTTTTCTGTGATATCACCAAGGTGTTGCCACCAAGTTCTGGTGCCTATCTATTGTGCCAGGAACAGCCAAATTTAGCTATGTTTTTCAAGTGATGCATGATGAGGTGTGTGTATCTGTCATTCCCATGCTTTAACATGTGCTGTCACAGCATTAGCAGAACGAGGATTTATTTTGTAGTGGTAACTTTCATGAGGAAAGAAGAAGAGATCCGTGTGATGGGATGCAAAGTGCTGTTAAGAGCTGGCAGGATGCCTGAAATTATCTCACTAATACTTCCACTATAACGTGGTAATCACAGAGGACCAGAATTATTTATAGACTACTGGGTAGGGAGTCTCAGAAATTATTTTACACACATGGGGAAAAGTATTCAGGCTATTTCTGGTTTCAAGATGGCCAAGAAACATGAAAAAGAGCTAATCATTTGGCCAGAAATGATTAAAGACAGACAAATGTGTCGTTTTGAGGCAGTTGACATGATTCAGCAGCTAGAGGCAGTGGCCATGTGATCTCAAACTTAGAGCTAAGCTGGAAAGCCCAAGAGCCACCCCTGGTTTTCTCTTGTACTTCCAGCCTCATCTCCTGCTATCACCAATGTGTGTCCCTCCTACCTTCCTCCTGGGAGGGAAAGCAGTGTGAAAGGAGACAGTGAAGCCCCCTGAATGCCTGCTCAGCATGGATGTCCACCATAATTTGAAGAAGAACATGCCCTTAGCTACTGAAAGGCCTGGAAACCCACAGAGGGCAGCGGCAGCTGCAATGGGACACAGCAGCATCCCTCTCTGTGCACTGTCAGGCTGTTAGGAGGGATGTTAAGAGAAGCATGAGGAGCACCTTGCTCCCTGTACTTGTACCATGTAACAAGAAGGAAGCAGATTTGGTTTCCCTGGCCCAGTTTACTGCGAGAAGCCCATCTCAGCACAGGGGTGGCCTCTCTGGTGGCCAGTGAAATACCGAGAGGGCCACTAGAGGGCTCAGACACTGCTACTGCGGGGACGCTCAAATCAGTACAATTGCCATGCACTGCAACTCAGTCATCGCTGCAGCACATACCTGTGTGATTTACTGTGGTGTTTACTTCAGTGACCACTACCAGGAATAAATGGCATCTGCAAAACATCTTCTTGTGGGTTTGGCACATCAGTCGATTTACTCAGTGATGCATCTCAGCATCATCGAGTCCTATTTGCAAGTGCAGGGCATTAATTGTTACTGAAACTGAGTCTCCAGAAGTTGAAAGCAATTACTTAAGGAGTGAATGAATTCCAAATTGCCACCTACAGGGGATTTCCCATTTTGGAAAATTTTTTACTTTCATCTTACTGAAAAAAAGGAGGTAATAGTATACTGAATACTTCAAAGGTAATACAGTAGGGAATCATGTCACAGTTTCAGGTTATATTGTGTGCAGCTTATCTGTGTTTCTCAAATACTGAATAAAAAGGCAAGCTGTTGCTTATGTTGAAATAACTGATTTCTGCAATATTTTTTTACACAGCCTGTGAAAGCTGTTCAAAAGCATTTTGGCTGAACTGTGTTCTGTCATTAAAATATAAATATTTTGTAGGAGTGTTCCAATTAAAACATATAAGAGATGAAATAAAAGTCTGACATAAGATTTCATCATGTCAAATTTTAATTTTTTTTAATGTTGATTACTAGCTCAGTGACTGTAGCAGAACATCTCCACTGAATAGCTAAAACTCTCTGCTTTTTTCTGTGATTCTTCCTGGGCCCTAATCCTCTGAGTCCAGATACATAATAATGTAAAAAGCAAAAAAACCCTTCCACATAAGGAAACTGCACAACCTGAAGTACTCCTATTTATTTTCACTATTTAAGTTGTAAGTTTAAAGTACAGAGCTCATAGTTCATGTTCTCATTATCACCTATCTACCTACAAAACAAAGCATTGTCTAAGCATCATCAAATTCCTGCTTGATTCTGCAGATAGGGTGCTCGTGTTTATTTTCATTTTAAATATAGTACAGGGAATTTTATCATGAAGACATCATGACATAGTTAAGAATACCAAGAAATCCAAGTTTACCAGTGTAAGTAATGTGATCTTATTTTATTGCCCTTAAAATAAAGTAAACAATGAGATGTGTGATGGCTTCCATTTCACTTCTTACTATGAAGTGTGTAGGTAGGCATAACACATTAATTAAATTAGCTGACACAGCTGAATTAAATGAACATACTGTCAGAAAAACACTTCTTATCTCAGTCTAACAACATTACATCAGAAGAACATATTTCTAGCCTTGGGCTTTTGACCCTTTTTTGCCTGATGGAGATACTGTGTGGTCAAAAGTTTCTTCTAGTTTTTGCAGATGGTTTAACAAAAATATCCCCTCTTTCTACGAGCACTTGCTTGTAGTGGATTTTGGAACATCATGCTTAAAACACTACTATGACAGGTATTTACTAAAAAACTGATTCTTTGTTACCTGACAAAATTTGCTTTTAATATCAGTTTAAGATAAATTTTTTTGTGCATCATTGATTATTTTTGCTTCACTACCAGTAAATATCCATTTCAGTGCTTATATCATCAAAGAAGTGTACTGCGGAATTTTATTTTCTTAGACCTGGGAAGATTCTTCTTGTGTATAGAGGTCTGAGTTACAGCCCCTTTTTGTTCGTACCAGTGAATTACACTGTCCTTCCCATTATTAAATATTTCACTGAAGTAGCTCTGTCTAAAAATCTATGACATAATATAACTAAATGTCAGAGGTTCAATACTGAAAAAACTCAGAGCAAAATTCAGCAGATGCCAGGATTTAATCCTGGTAGAAGGTGCCTACTGCATAACCCCAAGTTACTGCACAATGGGTGTTGCCTACAAGACTCTGCTGTGAACTGCCAACACCAGGGACCTACAGGGACCTAAGCATGGTGCAGAGAATAAAGACAGTCTGTTCTGAGAGGGGTGCTCCTGTTAGAGAAAAATTTTGCAATTCCCCTCTGTTTTCTCTCCTGGCCAGCCAGTGAGTGCTGAAGAACCTCACTGTCAACAAGTTACTTTTTGTTGGTTTCAGGAGACAGAGACAGCCCCTGTTGATGCCTCTCAGCATCCTGACAGGGCATTGATTCTACAGTGACTCAAAAGGAAATGTGTCACACAATGAGTCACCAGCATCGCTACTCCCAACCCCTCTGCTCTAGCAATTTAGGC